>NW_027411755.1:152664596-153264596 GCF_047663935.1 Musca autumnalis
TTTCAACAGTTCGCAAAAACTTTTTTTTTTAATTTTAACACAGTGCAACAAGAAAAGTAAACAACATACACCATTGCTATTTTGGATAGTGAGCTAGAATTTTGTATTCTTTAACACTGTCTAGACAGATTAGAAAAAATTATCTTGTAATTTTTCAATTAAGCGCCGTTTTTCGAATTTTAACCCTACGTGCGTCCGTCCGTCCGCCTGTCCATCTAAACCTTGTAATCGCGCTGCAGGTCGCAATTTTGATCCGATCGTCATTAAATTCTGGGTGTTGATGAGGGTACCGGAGGGAAAAAAGCCTATTGATTTTGGTGATGGTCGGATAATATTCGGAAAGGGCAAAAACGTATTTCGAGAAAAAGTCAACGTTTTATTTCAAAGCGAATATCTCTGCTTCTGTAAGAAGTACATCAAAAGCAAAACCTGGCAAGGAAAGTAGAAAATATCACCTTTACAACGATTTAAAGTAGGTGGTCAAACAACAGAGACATAGCAATAGTCGGTAATGCATCCCTTTTTCCATTTTTTGTGCAATCACACTTCAGGTCGGAATTTTGAACGGATCCTCACGAAATTTTGGGGATTGATGGGGATCTCACAGAGAAAGAAGCCTATTGATGTTGGTGATGGTCGGATAATATTCAGGTGTCGGAGTGGGCAAAAACGTGTGTGGAGAAAATTCAAAGTTTTATTTTTTGCGAATATCTCTGCTTTTAGTAGGGTATTCCAACGGCAAAGCCTGTCAATGAAGGAAAAAAGATAACCGTTACATTGATGCAAACTAGGTTGGCGTAGGTGGTCAAAGAACGGAGAAATCGCAATAGTCAGTATTGCATCCCACTTTTCCATTTTTTGTAATCCAGCTACAGGTCATAATTTTGATCGGATCGCTACGAATGAGGGTACCGGAGAAGGGTACCAGAGAGGAAGAAGCACATTGAGTTTGGTTATGGTCGAATAATATTCAGAGGTCGGAATGCACAAAAAATGTATGTGGGTATTCCAACGACAAAGCATATCAATGGAAGAAGAAAAGATCACATTTATAATGATGCCAGATAGGTTGGCATACATCCCAATTTTCCATTTTGTTTATTTGAGTTGTACTGACGATGTACATGGATGCGTTTCAACAAAATTTACCTGTATTAATGAACACATTCTGATGTTTAAATTAACACAAAATGTGGCATTGCTGCTAAAATATCAAAGTTATTGAAAAAGGCGCTTAGCTATCCCAATTTTAGTATTTTGAATATTACCAGTCAAAATATTGCACAGGAGTAGTGGTGTAGGGTATCACATAGTCGGCCCCGTCCCGACTATAGCCTTTGCTCACTTGTTTAGTATTATAGTCGCTGTTGATAAGTCGGGTTGAGATATGGATACGGTTGTGGAAATACGTACCATAAGTATACCAAAAGTACTAAGTGGTACTCAATTTGTTATTGGGTCCAGATATAGAACTGGAATCTGTATTTTGTTTCAGTTAGGGTCAGTGTTGGTGAGTAGCTTTGGAATATGAAGGTGGTTTAGGCCATTAATATACCAAATGTACTAAATCGTTCTAAATTTGGTATTTGGGTGTTGGGACGCAGCTGGAATTCAAAAGGTTGGCATTTGTCAGTGTGGGGCCACTAAATGACACAGCATTTTTTATTAATTTTCTTGTTTAGAGTTAAGCTTGATGATCGGAAATTATTTGCAAGTGAAAAAGGAAAGCCAAGGACTCGAACCCACATAGTCACCAAATTACATTACCTGGTTTCATTGGTGGTAAAGCAAATCTTCGGACGTATCGACTATGTAATGGCTTCTCTGTCCTAGAACTTATCGTTTTTCAAATGCAAATGTGTTTTGTACATTTACGCGGATACTTGGCCACAGAAATGTATTTTCTTCACGACAAACGCTTTTTTGCGCTGCCTTTGAAGTTATGAGTTTTGGCTTTGAACGCTAACACGCCGTGACAACATTTTTTTGAAAATGTTTTCAAGAATTTTGTTTATGAGAAACAAAGATAAACAAAGATAAAGTCATGTCGGTGGCCTTGGGTTCACTGGGAAATTTTATATTTAAGTTTACGGTTTTTGATTGTTTAAGTCTGGAGTATTCCCCCAATGGCTTAACGTCATATTACATACTCTCTATTTCAGAGAGCGATGTTTACAAAACGAACGAACTACCAATATCATGATTTCATTCCGGCGAAGAAATGTTCACTAGGCTTTTCAGCTTTTTTTGATATGAAATTTTTGGTAAAAAGCGTGCTCTTCAAGTATCGAATAATCTGATGTAAATGAGAATGATACATACTTCTTACCTTTCCCAAAAAGCATCAGAATAGAGTATTATTTTTTTGATTAATATATATGCAGAATTTCTATTGTTATTGACCAGCAAAATTTTAATTGACCATATAAACCAATCACATTTCTATAAAAAATGTTATACAATCGACATTTCTTAAATTAAATACGAAAAAACTATAAATCTCAATTTGTTTATTGGAAAAGTATTGTGGTATTTAAAAAAGTATACCTAAAACTATTAGTCGCAACATGGCCAGAGTCAGGTATGTAATAAATTTATATGGGGATTTCTGAGTGAAATCGGACATTTTTTCAAAATGAGGTTTTTGAGTTCCTTTATGTTTTGCTGTGGTGATGCTGCTCATCAGGAAACCATTTTAGTATTTTTTAAGTTTTTTTTACTCATCAGCAAAATATATTAGTATATATTCCGATTTTTTTGACTAACGGTTCTAGAGATATAGCGCCTTGAAAAAGTCGAATTCTGTAAAAACTATATCCAAAGAAATACTCATAAATTCTTTAATATTGGTCCAATTTGGAAAAATCTGTTTTTGTATTTTATGTTGTTTTATCTGCTGCTTTTTGCGATATAATATTTAAAATAAATTTTTAACATTGACCGTACTCTTCGATTTTCTTGTATTAAACTAATTAATTACAAAAATGTTAAGTCCTATTTGGTAGTGGGATTCGAATGATTACTATTTTTTCTTAATTTTTTAAAATTTGTCAATAAAATTTTTCTTTTATACCAGTGGGAAATATTTATTATTTTGCAAAAGAATAAAAAGTTACATTTATATAGATTTGTTTTTATGTTTTATTAACGAATTTATCTTAAACACCTTAAAAATTTCTTCATTTTGCGATTTTAAGAATGGTTTAGTAATTAGTGTACCAGCATTAGTGGGTATTACTGAATGAAGTTTTTGTGTACTCGCGATAGGTTAGCCATTGCATATCTCAAATTCAAATCCTCTTTTGTATTTATATAATCACCTTCTGAAGGAAATATCACTTTAATATTTTGTCGATTATTCGGCTCGGATGTTCATTTATATAATTCCCGAACTGTAGTTATTTGATAATCAATTTACTTAGTTTATTTTCCTGCTAGTTCAATAATTGCTGAACCATTTTCAAAATCGAAAAATGACGCAAAAATGCCTAAATAAAACAACAAAACAAAGTTAAAAAATTTAACTTCTTATTTTTTTTTGGTAAAATAACAAATGTTTCACACTGGTATAAACGAAAAATTGTATTGACAAATTTTAAGAAATTAAGAAAACTTAAAATTTTTGTAGTTATTCGTAGTTTAATAAAAAAAATATTTCAAGAAAATCGAATAGTACAATCATTGTTAAATATTGATTTTATGCACTGTGCATTTTTTTTTCTTTTTTTATAGAGCAGATAAAGCAACAAAAAGTACAAATCAGATTTTTTTCAAATTGGTCCAATATTCAAAAGTTATGAGTATTTCTTTGCATATAGTTTTTACAGAATTCCACTTTTTCAAGGCGCGATATCTCTAGAACCTTTAGTCAAAAAACTCTGAAAATATACTAAAATGCTTTGCTGATGAGCAGCATCACCACATATCAAAAACCTCATTTTAAAAAGTGTCCGATTTCACTCAGAAATATAAAAAAAAGAAAACGAAACGTCATGACATTGTACGATGAAAGACATTTTTACACAATCATAGAGAGGATTAGTATTTTGTTCAAAATGGTTTCCAAAAAACGTTGTGTTGTAAATTTTGTTATGTGACACCTTCTTTCCTGTCATTCGTCAATCCATTCATGTTTTCTACCTACCTACTGGACTAGCCGTTGATTGTAACCATTTTCCATTTTGTGATGGATGTGGATTCGCCTTAGAAAGGTTTTAATGAAATTTAAGTGAATTCGAATCAAAACTGAAACAAAGACATTCTTCAAAAACATCATGGAAATCACAACAACAACAATAAGATTGACAAACATCATGCTAACGTGTCAAATGATTTATGGAGATCTTCAATGTATATCAAGAAACCATGGCAACAACAATAATTCATATACATTCCTTGTTATTTTTTTTTAGTTCGGTTTTATGAGAGGAAGGCGAGTGGGATGCTGTAGAAATATCACAAGTCCAATCTTTTTAAAAAATCGTTATATAAAATGAAGAAGACTTTATGTTCCATTCCCCATACACACATACATATGTATGTACATGTGCACATGCATAAAACCTCCAAGCAAACTGTCTATGAAATTCGACAAAGTTTTATGGTGATGATCACGGTATGAGTAACTAACTGGGTATCTTAATTGAGGATCTGTCTTTGTTTCTTTCAGACATGACGTGACTTTGTGAATTCGGCCATTCAGGCAGGCAGGCATGGCTTCAGCTGTCATTACTTTATTCATCAAACCATCCATCCATCCATCCATGTCATTGATGCATCTGCCTGAATATATGGGACTTTGAAAGATTCATCCGAATTCGTTCGTATCAATTTAATTCAATGTCATAAAGTTTATGATACCTTCTATTAAGAGTTATTGGAAGACATGGTTGAGGGAATGCATTGCCAGCCTTCTCTTCACACTTTGTTGTGTGACTGGAGTGAGTGTTCTACTCTACCCCCTGCCTTTGTGATAAGCTGTTTGTGTTATATTGGAATATCTTTTTTTCCTGCCACCCCATACTTCATAATTAAAGGAGAGTGTTATAAATTTGTGTTAATGTTTATAACAATAGGACATCCACAAGTATCATATGCTGCTATAAAATATTATCCTTCTAAGAATCCATTTTTGTTTTGCTTTTGATTTGCGCCATTTTGATTTTGAAACATTTGGGGGATGAGATTATGTGAGAAATTTCAAATAAAATTGTATTGACAGATGATAAAATTAAAAAATAAAAATAAAATGATTGCATCCTCCTTCGAAGTGTAATAAAATATTTACATCCCTAAACTTTTTGAAATACATGGCTAATATTTCAACGATTTTTACAATATACCAATGTTATTGTTTTGGAAGTTTAGCCCTGCAATAAGGAAAGCCAAATTCTTATTCAGGACTGGCTGCAATATTAATAAAAAAACAACATTACGAGATTAACTTTTTAAACCCTCCCCCATGAAAAAATAAGTTATTGTTGTATTTTTAGAAGCACAATTCTGCATTGTTGGAGTTCAGCAAAACACTTTCAGGGATGTTTATTCCACTGGACAGATCCAGCTAACATTTGGCTTATACAATGTAGGGTGGAATGTCCATTCTTCTATTGCCTTAACATTTCCCTATGTCAATTTATAAGGAATTATATATATGGGCCTTATTGTATATGTTATATGTATATGTTAAAACCAGGGGTTCGGAGTCGAGGTTTTTTGGGCTCGACTCCGACTCCGACTCCAGGCGAATTTTTTTCAGACTAAAAATGAATAAAATGTGCAAAATTTTTTAACTTTTTCCTAAATTTTGGCCTATATAGGCTAATGTGTTAGTTTTTCCTTACATATTCATTAGAAAGGACATTCGTTCGAATACATTCGATCATATCAATATCGTTTCGGCCGAATCTTACGAAAGCCGGGTTTCCTTTTTTTTGGACGAGTATATTCTGGACGAAATACTTCCGCGTGAGAAAATCTTAAAGCTTTCAAAATATGTGAAAATTAAGGGGCAATACAAATGTACATGCAACAAAAATTATAAGCAATTCATGACCAAGTTCCAAACTGGATGTAAACCAACATTTTAGTCTGCTTAGTCCTGAAAGGAGAACCCCAGTTGTAAAGCTCAATAAAAGCAATTTTTTATGATTTTTTTCCGAGAACACTACGTAACTTTTTGGCAGATTTTTTCTCCATCTGAAAGAGAATAAAATATAATTTAAAAACTTAAGTAACAGTGTTTTATTTATAAATGCACTTAAAAGTAGAAAATAATTTTTCATGATGGAATCTCTCAAATAAAACGCTTGCATTTGAATTAAAAATTGTGAACGGCAAGCGTTTTATTTGAGAGATTCCATCATGAAAAATTATTTTCTACTTTTAAGTGCATTTATAAATAAAACACTGTTACTTAATTTTTTAAATTATATTTTCTTTTTAACTGTTTAGTAAATAGGTTTTTTGACCACTGAGAACAAAATTATAGTCAATTTTGGCCGAAAATTTAGATAAAAACTTTAAAATACCTGAAATCGTGTAGTACCGTTATATAAAGGCTATACCAAAACCAGGACTTATGTTCATAATTTTTGGTGGGGAAGTTTCTGTACCATTGGAAACTCCCAAATGCCAAGTTACAGCCAATTCTGGCTAAAAATGACGATAAAATCCTTAAAACACTTGAAATCGGGTGGTACCACTATATATGGGGGCTATATCAAAACCTGCACCTATGTCAACAATTTTTGGTGGAGAAGTTTCTGAACCATTGGGGACTCCAAATGCCAAGTTATAGCCAATTCGGCCTCAAAATGAAGATAAAATCCTCATAATACTTGAAATCCGGTGGTACCGCTATAAGGGAGCTATACCAAAACATGGACCTATGTTCACAATATTTGGTGGGGAAATGTCTGTATCATTGGAAATTCCAAATGACAGCTAATTTGGGCAAAAATGAAGATAAAATCCTCAAAATACCTTAAATCGGGTGGTATCGCTATATGGGGGCTGTAGGGAAAATTAGGCCCATATTCATGTATTGTCATCCAAATCTAAAAAGTGTGCAGAGTTTCATTTCCATTGCTTTGTCAAAATTGAGTTACCCGATTCGAAATGCAATTTAAATAAAATACGGTAAAAACTCTGTAAAAATGGACCAATATTGGTTTTGATTTCTTATTCGTATATTGTCATCCAAATCTGAAAAGTTTGCAAAGTTTTAGTTCGATTGGTGTGAAAAATGAGTTACCAGATTTGAAAAGCAAAATACCGGAAATCGGGTGGTACCGTTATATGGGGGCTATAGGAAAAAATGGACCCATATTGATTTTCACGTATTGTCATCTAAATCTGAAAAGTGTGCAAAGTTTAACTTCGATTGGTCAACTGCAACCGTTTTAAAAATCAGTTACCAGATTTGAAAAGAGGGTTAAGTTAGACACCGTAAAAACACTGTAAGAATGGACCAATATTGGTTTTGATTTCATATTCATGTATTGTCATCCAAATCTGAAATGTGTGCAAATTTTGAGTTAGATTGGTCAACTGCAACTGTGTGAAAAATTAGTTACCAGATTTGAAAAGCAAATTAGATAAAACACTGTAAAACAGTGTAAAAATGGACCAATATTGGTTTTGATTTCATATTCGTAATAAAAAATGAGTTACCAGATTTGAACTAAACCCACACCAAGGCAAGTTAAATAAAACACTGTAAAAATATTACGAAGTTTTGAGGCAGTGCACAGTGCGAAATATGGGAAGTTTAGTGGAACTTTAAGGAATTTTGAAAGTACATAAAATTAATTAAATTTTAATTGAATTCGTTAGCTAAGTACTCCACTGCAAATGACCCATACTCAGTATGGCGATATACTCCGCGAAACGCCTTAAAAATGCACTTAAAGTTGCACTTTTGTTTTATATTTTTTTTTCTAAAACAATATAATTTGGATTCATTAAAAAAAATAGCGTGGCGCGGACAAATGGTAAGTCAGTATGCCATGATTTATTTTTCATAATATTTTACAAAACTATTATAATATTTTACTCTTAAAAAAATGCAAAAACTCTTATTGTTTTCGTGCAATTTTAATCGGAAAGAAGTGCCTTTTTGAAGTTTCTAAAATATTTTTTTTTATTTTCCGTGGATATTTCAAAAGTGATTTCCGTACATTCACGTTTTAAGATATATATGATCTGAAAGATTGGGGTCTCCTCTGTTCGCAAAGCCATAAAAGCTGCTGTAACGTGCGGTCTTCGGAGAAATTAAATTTTTTTTAAAATGACTTCGGAAACTTCATTTAATTGCATTTTCGAAAGTGGAAGGTAAACGCGGCGATGAACGCCGTTGTTGACATTGTTTTGAAGAAATGGACTCACTAATATTAACAAATGATGAGTTCTGTTAAATTAAGAATCCTCTCGCAATTTTTAATAGTTTTGACCTGAAAATGTTGGTGATTTATTTATAGTGCAACATTTTTGAATGCTGTGGTGCAAATACAAATATACGTTAAAAATAGTAATTCAGTTCCAACCTGAACTTAATCTAAGAGACATTATTAATAAAATTAATGGCACAGACCTGCTAAATAGACCGCTAAACATTATAGATACAAATGAAAACAAACAGTTATTGACATTTTACACCTTAATGGATGTGTAGGGTTGTGGGGCTTCACCCAGAAGTGAACCTATGTTGACAGCTTTTATGTGAGGAGGATTTTTATTCGCTATCATCTTAAAATTTGCATTTGCATCAAAATCTGTTGCAATTTTTGTCTTGAACATTTAAAATACCTAATATGAGGGAATCCGTCATATGGGGGCTATACCCAAAACGCGTAACTACGATGTTAATATTTCGCACAGAGGTTTTCTATCTACGAAGAACATAAAATGCCAAAATACAACCACATACGTTGGAAAATGTGTCTGTAACATTTAAAATATGTCCCATCGACCGGTACCGTTCAATGGGGTCTATACCAAAACGCGAACCTACATTGCAAATATTTTGTACATAAGTTTTCTATCCGCTGAAAACTCAATATACCAATTTGCAGCAAAATCGATTGAAAAATAAATGTAAAACGTAAAAACGACAGCCGCCGTTGCATGAACGCTACGGGAAACCGCGGGCCTATGTAGCCCAATTTGAGCCCCACAATATCCACTAATATAAGAAACATTTTTGCAAAATTTTAGGAATCTACGCCCTTTACTTTGAAAGTTATTAGTAAAGTTCCGCTAAAGTGCTCATATTTCGCACTGTGCAGTGTACGAAATCCAGCTTTTTATTAAAGCATTTTGCGGTGCCAACTCTAGCTCGAAAACTAATAAACCAATTGTTATATATTTTTGTGGCCGATTTCGAGAAAACACAGTTTATATGCTGCATCTTCTTCTTCTTCTTTATTTGCGGATCCGTTATTCGGATATAAAGCGATCATACAATAGTATACATTACATTTATATATATCATATGTACATGTTATGTTATTTTATTTTATGAAATTATAAACAGCTCTCGATTTTTAGCAGCATGTAGCAGATTTGTTTCATCTCTGTATCCTGTCCACTCTTGGATGTTACGTAGCCAGTATATCTCTCTTCTGCCTCTTGGTCGTTGTCCTTCTATGTTGCATTTAATAATGCATTGTATAAATCTGTATTTGTCATTTCTCATCAGGTGTCCCAGGTATGCGATTTTTCTCGATTTGACCGTGTGTAAGAGTTGCCTGTCGACATGCATTCGTCTGAGAACTTCTTGGTTTGAAATGTGCGATGTATAGGGTATCTTAAGTATTCTTCTAGAGACCCACATTTCAAATGCTTCAATTCTTTTTTGATCTGCACTCTTGATGGTCCAAGTTTCTACGGCATATAATAGTATAGACCAAATATAACATTTGACGAATCTTATCTTGGTTGCGAGACTTAATTCGTGATTTGTAAGTGTTTTTTTGTATTTAAAAAAGGCGTTTCTGGCCATCTCCACTCGGCGCTTTATTTCGTTTGAAATATTCCATTGGTCGTTAATTGAAACGCCAAGGTATTTAAAAGTTTTTACACGTTCGAGAAGTTCATCTTTAATATTCAGTGACGTTTCAAAACTTGCATCTTTCCGACTAACAATCATGTATTTTGTCTTTTTTGTATTTATTTTAAGGCCATATGTTTCACTTACGTACGTGAGCTTGTCTAGAAGCTGTTGTAGCCCAGATATACTGCCGGCAATAATTGTGGTATCATCAGCGTACCGTATGTTATTTATAATTTTACCCTAAACTCTTATTCCAATTCGTTCTCCTTCGATTGACTCATGAAATATTTTTTGGGAATATATATTAAAGAGGAGCGGTGATAGTATGCACCCTTGCCGGACTCCTTTTGATATGGGAATGTCGTCAGTCAGTTCACCATTTATTTCGATTCTTGCAGTTTGGTTCCAATATAGATTCTGTATGCACCTAATTTCGTTTTCTTCTATTCCTATTTCCCTCAGTATATTAATCAATTTGTCGTGTTGGATGGTATCAAATGCCTTTTCATAATCGATAAAGCATATATAAACATCTTTGTGGACATCTCTGCATTTCTGTACAAGTAATTGGATGGATAGTAGGGCTTCTCTGGTACCCATACCTTCCTTGAAGCCGAATTGGGTTTCTCCCATAACTCTTTCACATTTGGAGTAAATTCTTTTGTGAATTATTCTTAGGAAAATGTTTAATATGTGACACATAAGGCTTATAAGCCTGTAGTCACAACACTTTTTTGCATTAGATTTTTTTGGTATTGCAATAAAAGTAGACTTCAACCAATCGTTTGGATATTGGCCAGTACCATACACATGATTAAAAAGTCGTGTAATGAGTGAGATGTTGTTTCCATCAATTAATTTTAAGATTTCGGAAGGAATTTCGTCGGGTCCTGTTGATTTTTTATCTTTTATCGATTGAATCGCATATTCTACTTCGGCTGTAGTGATTGGGTTTCCCGTTATATAATTAATTGTGTTCTGATCATTTCTTGATCGTTGGTCGTCTGTGAATAATTGTTCAATATAGTTTTTCCATCGATCCTTTATGGGTAATGTCTCGAAAATTGGCTGATTGTTGTCATCCATTAGTAATGCTGGTGATGCCTTCCTATACACTCCTGCGGACTCTTTAAGTTTTTTATGTAGATTATAGTCATCATGAATGTTTTGCAGATGTTCAATTTCTCTACATTTTTGATTGAGTAGATCATTTTTGCAGCTCGGGTAGCAGTGCGAATTTCCTTGTTGATTTCCCAGTAACGTTCATAGTCAACGTTTTTGTATTTCCTTCGTTCCTCATGAAGCTCCATAATTTCATCCCATGGTACAATGAAGTAGAGGTAGGCCAGGTATGAAAATCACTGAGAAATGTTACCCTGCAGCCATGGCTTAAAACGTCAAATGGCATGGTAAAATAATAATGGTAGATGTACCTGCATAGCTATCCGTATTACAAAAACATATGGAACATAGAGCTTTATATGTTAAAAGTGCCATATAGTGTAAAAACATTTCTTTAGCTAGGCTCCAGAATATTCTTGTTGGAAAAGTGTTCCAAAAATAGCAAAAGTTCTTCCCAAACTTATGACAATGAAAAAAATGTCATTCACTTATTTTCTACTTGACAAGTTTGGCTAATCTGACATCGTGATTGCTGGCATCCGATTTGCTGATAAATGTCAGCAGAATTTTTACAAAAATTTTAATTTTTACATTCCCGTACTTTTGGAACAAATTTAAATTAATATCAATATTTGATAAATTGTTCATTCGTAAGTTTTGCTAAAAAATCAACAATTTTATTTTGCCACGCGAATACACATTATTTGTCCTTGTTGTAAATGTTAAGATATAGTGTTACAGCAGAATTTTTTTGTTGGAACAATTCAGCGATACATCTACCTTTATGATTGCATAATGTCAAAAACAGTACAAAATGACAACCCTGCTTTTGACAGATTAGGCCATAAAAAAGAAAAAATTGTAATCAGCTGTTAGCTGTGGCCTACCTTTACTTTATTCTACCATGGTTCATCCATTCTTGTTGTGTTTTTCTTGTACAGTTTCTAAGATAATTTTTTTGTTATTTCGCACTGCATACAAAATAAAATTTTTTTATTTTATTTGTTTATTTATGTAGTAAAATATCACAATTTTGTCTTATATACATACATTTTAGAAACGGTTTAAACCTTAATTCTGTAACATTATTAGTGGAATATAAAAGTGTAGAATTAATAATATAGCAATTACAAAGGAAAAATACTACAAATAAAAACCTTTGAATATAATGGAAAGATCTCTAATGCCAAGTTTACACTTGCGCTCCAAAATCCACTGGATTTCACGAAATCCTGAAATACACCCCGGTGTTTACACTTATTTTTTCTTGATTTCAAACATATCACAATGATCAAGGTAGATGCATATGCGCAGCTGATCGAACATGAATTATCCAAACAAGTTGTTGTAAATTGAATTAAACTTTAAAAATATACGACAATATAGAACTTTAAAACTTTATTTCGAAAATTATCGTAAAATTATCTATATATCGTATTAGTTGTGTATAGTACCAAAAAATAAAAAAATAATAATTGATTATCGTTAAGAAATCATACTAATAAATTTTGATAAATAAAAATTTTGCTCAGCACCTGCAAAATATTAGTACTTGCAATAGTTTTACCGTTTAGTGCTAAAAATGCGTTCCTGTACACCGAAATCTAGCAAGACTTGCAATTCTCTTTAAACAAAAATAGTGACGAATAACACCCTCTTCTCCTGTTTTCTGCCATAAAATTTTGGCCTAGTAGAAACCAGCAGCAAACATGTTCATATGTTCATTGGTATCTAATATTATAACTGATACGTTGATTTTGATACGTTGATTTTGACATTTCTGCTGGAGTTTTTGCAATTTCCGTCATTTTTCCGTTCCCTTATTTTTTTAGGAAATTTGTATGGGGAACAAATTTTTGACAATTCGCTCTATTTTCTAAAATTACCATTAAAAAAGTACGGGAACACAATGAAAAATAGCATTGTAACAAAGTAATTTAATATTTTTTCACATTGTTTACAAATTTTGATACTAACATTTTTTGTTGCAGCAGTTCGCACATCTACCTTGTTTATTGTCATACGTGAAAAGTGTTGCAACTTTTGGTACTTTTTTAGGCAAAAGCAAGGTTGTATATCATGTGTACTGTGATTTCGATGTTGTTTTCGCTGAAATCACGAAATGAGATGATTTCATTTTTGTATGCGAAATCATGATAAATTTTGCTTGATTCCGCACAAAATCACGAAACGCCTTCGAAATCACGAAACGAGGCCGAATGTAAACCAAGCATAACACATACATTAATCAAGTGATTTTGTATGTATAAGAGATGTATGCTTAAGTAGCAAATATTAGAGGAAATTTTAAGATTTGAATTTCGCTT
Organism: Musca autumnalis; assembly: GCF_047663935.1. Classification (NCBI taxonomy): domain Eukaryota; kingdom Metazoa; phylum Arthropoda; class Insecta; order Diptera; family Muscidae; genus Musca; species Musca autumnalis. The sequence goes on from NW_027411755.1 coordinate 152,678,100, forward strand.
GGTAGTTAAATTGAGATTTAATTAGTATCGCTTGTAAATAGATCGCAAATAAGTTGGTTGTTTGACATACTGTAAAGATCCCTGAATCGATAAAGAGATTCCGAAATTTTTATAGATAGCGTTTTGACTCTAGATTGTGAGTGAAGCCTGTCTGTTGAATAATGCCATGGAAGATTGAGCATTAGTTTTAATAACTTATTCTGGCATATTTGCAGGTTTTTAATGTGAGAGTTAGCACATACTCCCCAAACTGGAGACGCATACATTAAAATTGATTGAAATATAGATTTATATATCAATATCTTATTGTCGAAAGATAGTTTGGAATTTCTGTTAATTAATGGGTAAAGCAGTTTTATAGCAATATTAAATTTATCTTTAATAAATTTAATATGATCGCGGAAAATTAATTTTGTGTCAAAGATTATTCCAAGGTATTTAACGTTGTTAAGCCAAGGTATAGAATGACCAGAAATGACTAAAGAAGAACTAGGCAAGTTGCAGGATTTTCTTTTTCGAGTGAAAAAGATGGCCTGAGATTTACCAACATTTAATTTAATTTTCCATTTATTCATATATTCATTTACGATGTCAACATAACTTTCTAGGGAACGTACTATTGTTTGTGGGCATTGATCAGTGGTGAATATTCCAACATCGTCAGCGTATAAGGCGGTGGAGCAGTTAGGTAATTTGGGAAAATCAGAACAGAATATTATGTATAAGAGAGGACCTAGTACAGATCCTTGTGGGACCCCAGCTTTGAACATAATTTCATTCGAAATTTCGTTTTTTACCTGAACATAAAATGTCCGATTAGTCAAAAAACTATTTATTAGTTTAACTAAATGAAAAGGGAATCCAAATTGAATCATTTTAAAAATAAGCGCATCATGCCATACTGAGTCGAAGGCTTTTTCGACATCTAATAATACGAGACCGGTTGATTTTTTATTTTGAAAACCTAATTTAACGAAGTTATATATTCGTTTAGCCTGGTGAGTAGTGGAGTGGAAACTTCTAAATCCAAACTGTTCATCTGGTACTATGTTATGGCTCTCAACAAATGCAACTAATTTCAGCTTTATAACTTTTTCAAAGATTTTTCCCACAACGTTAAGCAAGCTTATAGGTCTATAACTATTTACAGAATTAGGCGGTTTTCCGTTTTTTAAAATAGGAACAACTTTAGCAGTTTTCCAAGATGTTGGGAAATAGTTTAATTTTAAACAGCAGTTAAATACAAAACATATGAATTTAATGACTATCTTTGGCGAATGAATAAGCAAAATTAGTCGTAAACTATCGGGCCCAGCGGACATTTTCTTTTTCATTGTTTTTATTAATGAATATATGACTTCCATATCAACAAAATCAACGGCGCTGCCATTAGAGTCCATACTATTAAATCGCTCCATAAAATTAGATATCATTTGATTGTGGGATGGAAGCCCCAAATGATTTGAAATCGTGTGATTTATTGAGAAACAATTTGCTAAAGCTGTTGCTTTCTCTTTGCTGGAATACAACTTCTCATCAGCAATATTTAAAACTTTACTAATATTCCAAAAGGGTTTGTCACCCTTTTTTAGGTTTTGTAAACGTGTATTGCAGTTTTTGTTTCGAAGCTCAGAAATACTACGACTTATGACTGAGGTAAGCTGTACCATCATATTGTAATAGTAAGGCTGTCTATACGAATACCACTGCCGTTTATAGAAATTTTTAAGTTTGATTAACTTCAATACCTTTTTAGGCAACTTAATAAAATTAGGAGAAAAAGTTAATTGTGGTACCCAATTATTCTCTGCTTGACTTAATTTATCATTAAGGAAGTTTATGTTACGGACCACATGTTCTGCAGATATAGAGTCATTTATAACCATTGGAGCATTAACGAAGTCACGTGATAGTTGTGATTTAAAACCACTCCAATTTGCTCTTTGATAATCAAGACCCAGCATGTTAGAACTATTATCAGCTTTTAAGGAAAAAAATACAGGTAAATGGTCAGAACTTAGTTCACTGCACTATAGGTAATTTGCCCTGTTTTTGAGGCAAAAAGTCGATTTTGCAACTTTTAATAATAATAATTTTTTAGTTGGCATTGAAAAAAGAACATGTCAAAATTTATTAATATGAATGACATTTTTCAAAACAGCGTCATTATCGCGGTTTAAATTGCAGTCAAAGTGAGAATTTCGAAGAAGAACTAAAAAAAATATATATTATAAGGCATATTTCAATGAATTTAAAACCGCTGAAAAATAAACCAAATATAAATATATGTAAAATGGAATAGATTGGCAATTGCGAGAGGAATTTATTTAATATATAATATAGCTTAAACATTTTGGGTAGCGACCAAAAAACGCAAAAAGTCAGAAATAAATATTTTATTTTTCTTAAACTCACTTCATATAGACTTATACTAAATTGGCCGTGTTTGGCCGTGATTTTGCCACATAGAACACGTTACTGAAAGTCTTCTGCATTGGTATTACTAGGTTTCAAAACCCGATTTTGCCCGTTTTTTGATATTTATGAGATTTTATTAGGTTACTTCTCAATAAAAAGTCTTAAAATTGTGGAAGTTTGGTTTGAGGAAATAAACAATAAATGTAAAAAATATTGTTGTTTACAATTTCATTGCAAGTAACATAAGTAATGGCGACAAATTGTTCGGTATATCCGTGGTTTTCTATAAACAGTGCGGCAGTAGTAGGCTTTATTTTATCTCTCTATTACATATTAATCATTGATACGGTTTAACGGAGCACTAAACTCGTCTTTATTAACGTATATTCAAAAAATATACAAAACTGTAGTAACAATTCGTTGGAAAATCTACTCGCGGGGACAAAATTTGTGTTACTTACTACCGTGATCGTTTTCATCAGTTTGTTGTGTTTAAGAAAACTAATGAAAATGGCATTGGAAAAAATAGCTTTGTTCGTTATATACGTAGTTGCTTATAACCGTTGTTCCTTATATCCGAATTTATCTGTAAAAATCTTTGTTTTATCTCACTTTTACACATAAATAATTTAAAAAGTTAAAAAATCCTTTAATTCCGCTGTTATTAATTTTTGTCTCAAAAACAGGGCAAATTACCTATAGTGCACTGGTAACCTTGATTTGTGATATATAATTTGGTGAATTTGTAACTATTAAATCAATAGTTGATGGTAAAGACCTGTTAGATGGAGGAATATATGTATGTTCATCTGGATGTAAGATGGAAACAGGAAAAAATGTCGTAAAATCGTTAAGGATATTTCCCCAACAATTTGCTCTTACACAGTCCCAATTTCTGTGCTTGCTATTTAGGTCGCCACATAATAAGAACGAACCGTCAATGTTGCAAAGTTTTCTCAAATCAGATTTAAATTGATGATGACGTTCTGATGTATTAAAACCTCCAGGGAAATATGTGCTATAAATTTTAATACTGTTTGAGTTATTACCAACAATCTCAATACCAACATTTTCAATCAATTTAGTGAGAATTACAGGAATTTCTTTATAATTGAGGGATTTTTTATTAATATGGCAACACCACCACCAACACTATGTTCTCTATCAACACGAATACACTCAAAATTAGGATGATACAATTTATCTGAGTACTTGAGCCAAGTTTCAGACAGTAAACAGACATCAATACTATTTAACTCAAGAGAACTAAAAAGTTCAGCAAATTTATTTCGGATACTGCGGCAGTTCCAGAACATTATTTTTAAAGATTCAATAATCATTATTTATAAGAATTATATAAATACTTAATAGCTAATTGAGCTATAACATTAAATTGTTCCTGCTTACTTTTACAATTTTGTAAACCATTCATGATATCAAATGTAAGAGAAGTTATTTCTTTCTCAGAGAATAAATTATTTTCCGTTTGCTCATTACACTTTGCAGATAACGGAGAGGAGATGTTCATACTCGTGGAGTTGCCAGGTGTTTGCGGCCACACATTTTCGACTGGTCGATTGTTAATATAATTTTGTGATGAAATATTTGGCTTCCTTGTATTTGAAGTTGTTTTGCTGTAAGGTTTTTGTCCTAGTTCGCAAAAGTCATTGTTATTGACTATAAAAGTTGGTGTACTTTTGTGGCTTTGTTTCAGATTGGAACTGTTGATACGGCTTTTAATTTCCAAATATGCTGCTCTATTTGGACATCCTTCAAATGTTGATTTGTGCTCACCATTGCAGTTTGCACATTTTGATTTATCCGCATTTGGACAAACGTTTGTCAAATGTTTACCAGCGCAGTTAGCACAATTGGGATTAACGTTACAGTGTCTTTCACCATGGCCAAACATCTGACATCTATGGCATTGAATAATTTTGTTTTTGGACCTACGTTGATAGTCCCACTTAACCATTACTCTAAAGAGCGACTTTACTCTTTGGCGTAAGTCTTTTAAAGTAACGGAGCCTTTTTCAAAATAAACAATGTAGAGAGTTTCTTCATAAGCACCACGTTGTTTTATAACTGCCTTGACATCACAACATTTGTAGCCCATAGTTATGAGCACTTGTTTCACATCTTCAGGTGATTTGCCATCCAGATCAAAGAGTACAACTTTAAATTTACGCTCATCTTTTTTATCATGAGAGAAAAACTGGAATTTGTTCTCAAAGAGAGCATTTTTTATTTTTTCGTGGGTTTCTAAACTCTCACATATAATTTTGACGCCGATTGATATTTTTTTAATAAAATAGTCTAATATATTTTTGTTTCCAAAGAGTTCCTGCACTTTGCGAACGGATTGACCCAATACTTTGATGGGCGGTATAACTATTTTTTTATCACAAACAGGATCGTCTGTTTCGATAGTATTTTCATCATCACAATTAACATCATCAAGTGCTTGTAGAGGCAAATAATAATTATTTGATTTAGACAACGTCTTTCTATGCTTTGATGTAGACATTTCGTCTACATCAAATGATGGCAATGTTCGTTTAGGAATGTTTGTTTGTTTTAAGTTCGCTCTCAAAAAATGCAAAAGAAAAAAAAAACACCGAAATAATAACTTGCGGTAATAACTGAGCAAAATTATATTAGTTTTTGATACACTGCGGTTATGCGTCTGTTGCAATCGAGAGTAGAAAGCGAACTGACAAAATAAAATAAATTGTTCTCATCCTACTCTCATACTAAGGCAATAATTTTCCGATCGACTTAAAAATTTGACCACATATTCTATGCTACGAGTATTTATACTTTCTACTTTTTTCTGAAATTTATAAGTAGTAAACTAAAATTCAGCGCTCACATTTTCAACTTTGGTGTGGAGTGGATAATTTTATTGAAATATTTGAGATATATTTGGTCTGTTCCAGAACTGCAAGAATAAACTATTTTTTACTATCTTCTCCGATAACATAAAGAAAAAATGCTATCGTAGCAAAAAATAGTAGCTTCTTGCAGGTTCTGGAACAGAGCAATTGTGTACACCACTCAGCACGTAGGCAGATGGATGTCTTCTGGAACTGAAAAATTAGCACACTGAGATTTCGTGCATGAAAATATTCTACAAAAATGTTGCCAGGAAAATTTTATGTATGGTCAGTCGGTCAGTAATCGATATTGTCATATTTTCATTGTCCTTTATCACTTTTACCCGATCCTTTTTTCATGAAAAACTATATGACTATGTATTTTATTGAATTTCGTATAAGCTATTGATTGTGTAGAAAACTCGGATACACATGAACTATATCTGTTCCTGGCGGACTGATCCGGTTATTTGAATGTCTACATCTAAATCTATCGTTGACCAACAACGAATTTATGATGCCCTGATTCAGAAGCGTAACCATCCGAATTTCATACATAGTTAATATATTATGCGAAATTTACCGAAATACATAAACATACGGTTTTTGAGAAAAAACTGATAAAGGACAATGAAAACGTAACAATATGGATTTCTTGGATATGGGAAACCTACATACAATTTTCGACAAAGATGTCAATATTATAAGATAGGAAAAGTCAATTGTTAAAAATTAACTGTAGAGCGAGTTAACCCCTGTTGCTACGACATCATAGCAACATTCTGTAAAACGAAAACTGTTACTCATTGGAATATTGACAAGAAAAACATTAAAACTCAAATTTTACGGCGTTGACTTTCGTTTTTTTATTAAATAAAAAATAAGAAATAGTGAAGAAATAAATTTCAGCCACAAAACACGACGTTAATGTTTTCTGCCGCGAGAAATGGGAATCAAAAACGATTGGCATTGCTGTTATCAATTCCAGTGAGTTGTGTAGCCATCTTCCAAAAACATATGCTAATAGTTCCACATTTTGGTTACAGATGGCTACACAACTCACTGGAATTGATAACAGCAATGCCAATCGTTTTTGATTCTTATTTCTCGCGGCAGAAAACATTAACGTCGTGTTTTGTGGCTGAAATTTATTTCTTCACTATTTTTTATTTTTTATTTAATAAAAAAACAAAAGTCAACGCCGTAAAATTTGAGTTTTAATGTTTTCCTTGTCAATATTCCAATGAATAACAGTTTTCGTTTAACAGAATGTTGCTATGATATCGTAGCAACAGAGGTTAACTCCCTCTACAGTTAATTTTTCGCAATTGACTTTTCCTATCTTATAATATTGACATCTTTGATTTTCGATGGAACATTTTTGTCAAAAAATTTCATTTTGTTTTACTTTTTGAGTTCAAGAACAAAAAGGACATCGAAGGAACTGAGGCAGAAGGACAGTATATTCGACAGAAAGGTTCCTCATTCTATTTTACTGAAAACATGACATCTAACAATGATGAAACAATATCTCGAAACAGAGATAAAAAGCTATTTTCTCAATGATTGATGGGGGTCAATCAAAAAAAAGCAAGTGAGTGATTTTGACATTCTCTTTCTATAAGAGACAGTCCTTTCGAAATACATAAACCCAATTTGAATGGAAGCGCAAAAAACCTTTCGGTCGACATACATGAACAGGCTGTTATTAATGTTATATTTCTATGACGTGGAAAAAATTTTGCCCGGAGTCGGAGTCGAGTTATTTTTTTCGACTCAGACTCCGACTCCGACTCCAGCAAAATTGCTCGACTCCGACTCCGAAACCCTGGTTAAAACTGAGGTATGGGGTATTGCCTCTAAGGGATATTGACATTTTAAAGACTGAAATTTGTTTTTTTCTAATTTGTTTTTATCTAAAAGCTTAATATGTATGTATAATAACTCGAGAGTGTAACCTTCATAGGATCAGAGCAATGCTCTCCCAAACTAGAAATTTTTGTGCGTAAAATTTTCAAAAACAAAAATATTTTTTGAGTCAGATTTCACACGTGGAAACCCGCGTGAATTTTGTTGTTTTGCATTCTGAATCTAATAAGCCATGACGTGTCCAAATCCTTCAATTAGGTCCAAATCCTTCAATTAGGTCCAAATCCTTCAAATTTCGAAAAACTGCAAAAAATGCTTTTGCAAATATCGCGTATTAAAACGCGTTTTAAATGTTTCATTTTTCCTAAATAAATAGATCGACACGCTTGTTTAAAATTTGCGAAAACCGATGTTTAAAAACTATAGGGAATCCGGAGATATAAAGGGTGTTTTTTTAAGGCAGATAGAACTTTAAATTGTAAAAAGTAACACAAAAAATTAAATTTTGATGAAACTTTTTTTATTTGTTTCAGTGTACTCTGACAAATCATCATGAATAGACTCACGCTTGAACAACGCTACGAAATTATCCAAATTTACTTTGAAAATCAGTCGTCGATTCGCGCAACTTATAGACGACTTCGTCATTTGTATGGCGTTCAGCGATGAGGCGCGTTTTTGGCTTAACGGGTTTGTTAATAAGCAAAATTGCTGCATATGTAGTGAGACCAATCCACAAGAGACCCTACAGACTCCATTACATCCAGAAAAATGCACCGTATGGTGCGGTTTTCACGCTGGTGGCATCATCGGACCTTATTTCTTCAAAAATGAGGCCGGAGCTCGCGTTACGGTCAATGGAGATCGTTACCGCACCCTGATCAATGATTTTTTGTTTGAAAATATGGATGACATTGATCCGGAGGAGATGTGGTTTCAACAGGATGGCCCTACGTGCCATACAGCGAACGCAACCATCGACTTATTGAAATCAAAATTTGGCGATAAGTTGATTTCCAGAAGTGGACCTGTCAATTGGCCTCCAAGGTCGTGCGATTTGACACCTCTCGATTATTTCCTGTGGGGCTACGTGAAGTCACTGGTTTATGCTGATAAACCAGCAACAATTGATGCCTTGGAGGCCAGCATTGTTCGTGTTATTCGTGGCATACGGCCAGCAGTGCTCGAAAAAGTGGCCAAAAATTGGACGTTCAGAATGCATTTCGTCAAGAACAGCCGCGGTGCCCATATGCCCGAAATCATTTTCAAATGTTAATGTCACGTATTGATCTTTCGAATAAAAAAAATTTTGATTACAATTTAATTTTTTGTGTTATTTTTTACAATTTCAAGTTCTATCGGGCTTAAAAAAACACCCTTTACAATTTTTTTCTACATCCACGGTTCTGAAACGGCATAGAATGATGCATTTTTTAATGGTCATCATTGAAATCGGATGCGCATAAAATGTAGATGTACTTCGTGGAAATTGTGGCCATTTTACTGTTCTTTTCGACTCTAATATGCAACTGATGCTACATAGTGGTCGCCAAATAGAATTTCACAAAATGCATATCAAATAAAAGGGATTCATTCGCTGTGTTGGAAAATCGGATGCGCACCATGCCATTTCCACTATTACGCGGTTTATATAAGTTTAAAGTGTTGTAATATTCAACATAACTTTATTTTAATTTTATGTCCGAATTGGAAATCCTTCTGATTTAATATAATGATGTAAAAATGTTCGCTAATAGGAAAACTATAACTATAACATTTGGTTGCAACGGAACATCTTCACTATTGAGCGAAATTTTTACGAAAAAGATGAAAAACTCAAACATTTTTTTTCTATAAAACCATAAAAAATAAAATTAGAATAATGTGATCTTTTTTCATATTTTCTTGGTATTTTTGTAAATCTATATAACTAAAAATCAAATGTCGTTCATCGGTAATGGCATCAGTTGAGAACGGCTGGACTGATTTGACAATTCTTTTTTTGAAATGTTCATCCTAACCCAACTTAGGTTTTTATGGAAAGAAAATTTTACCAAGCCCACTTCTACGCCCACTTTTTAAAAATTTTCTTTTTTAATCTTTTCTACAAAAATTTCTGAACTGATTATGACTTTTTATACCCTATACCACAATGTGGAAAAGGGTATTATAAGTTTGTTTTGGTAAAAATTCATGTAACACCGCGAAATATTCGTCGGAAACCCCCAATATGGTATATCTATTCTTGTAGCGGCTCTGTAGGTCTCAATAATAGTCCGATCAACGCGTAATTTTAAATAAGGTAAGAGTATATCACAAAGGAGAAGCTTGCAATTTGAGATGGCGATCGGATAATATTTAGAGGGTTAAATGGACCAAAACTTTTGTGTGAAAATTGTGAAAAATTTTAATATACAGCTTATATCTTAATTCCTGGAAGTGACATTCCGGACAAGTGAGTGGAACGCTTGACCTTTCAATTGATGCCAATTATGTTTGTGTGCATGATTAGATAACAGAGTTACAGCCTAATATACCCCGTTTTTTGTTTGTAGTGTAATAATAAACTCGCTAGAAGTTGCAATTATACATCAATAGTCACGAAATTTTGCACCGGGTAAGAGTATAGGTCGAAAAATATGCCTACAATTTTGAATGATGATCTGATATTCTTTAGCGTGTGAAATGGACCATTACTTTTGTATGAAAAATATAAAAATTTTATTTTTGGTCGATATTTTAATTCCTTGAGGACATATATATTTCGCAAAGTAGCCTACATATGGAAAAAAAACTACTGACCTTTCCTCTGATGTAAATTGCAATAAAGTGTTTGCTAGATAACGGGCCTACTGCCTAATATATAATGGGTTCTGTGCTACATATTGTCTCTCCAAAGGTTTATGTAACACCACGAAATATTCGTCCTAGACCCCTTATTTGGTATGTCAAAATTCATATCTCGACGAGATAAAGCGTTTTAGTGATGTGTGTCCGTCCATTAAAAATTGTAAACAAGCTTCTAAGGCCGCAATTATGGACCGATTGAAACAAATTTTTTAAGGAGATTGGGTTCGGGCCAGAATAGAAATGATTAGTTTTTGGTGATGATCGTGAAATGTTCACGGGATGAAATGGACCAAAAACAAAATTTTAACCAATTTTGTAGCGGCTCTGTAGGTCAAAATAATAACCCGCAAAATTTTAAACAAAGTTTGAGTTTATGATGAAGAAGAAGCGTACAAACCAACGTGAAGATCAGATAATACTTAGCGGGTTAATGGACTGACACTTTTGTGTGAAATTGGTAAAAATTTCAATAACGTAGCGGTTAAACAACGGAAGTAGTAGTACTACATAAGTGGGTTGCACTACATTTTAGTTTGTGTGAACTAAATTTTCCTTTCCTGCTACAAAAATGTCTTTGTCATGCTAAATAACTTTTTGGTTTTGGTCATAAGTATTATACATTACATCTCTGGTATTTGATAATTAAATTTCCACAATCATTGAAAAGGAGTTCCGTGGAGAGCGTTTGTCCAGGGATAGTGGTATAGGGTAACCCATGGTCGGCTCCGTCCGACTATAGACTTTTCTTACTTGTTTTAAATATGTTATATCTTGAAAATACATTATTTTTCCGAAACTATTGAACCCAATTTCATGCAATTTTTAGAAAATGTTCAGGAATGTCCCTTGGTCCAAAATGCTATATATCTGTAGACGAACTTCGGGGGCCTATTGTTTTATAATCAATATATTTGCTAAACCTATGAGTGCATCGGCCTGCAAATTAATTTTCGAGACAACCGTGTTTGGGCCCCCGATCAAATGGTGAGGTTCAACGGTCCATCAGCCATGAAAAACTAAAACATATAAATCTCAAAAAGCGGGAGTATTCGCTTAACCATTTTTTAATTTTTATAATTAGATCGCTTTAAGATAAAGACTGGGGGCATGGACGATAATAAATCCTAAACAGTGCCAATGGACGAAAAATCCGACAAAGTCCGTAAAAGAAAAGGAAGGATATAGAAAAAATCGGTGGATAAAATTAAAATTCTTCTCAATGGATCGAAGAAGTGAGGTAGAAAATACCTTTTTTTGAATTGTCAATTCGCCCAGATTATTAAAGAGGACCGAAAAAAGAAGACACGTGTATCGGCGTTTTGAAAGTTTACGTAGGGAAGTAACCTAAATAGGCGTGGCAAGTTCGGCCCATTTCTACAGGTATTAAAATAACCGACATCAGATGCCTTGGAATCCTTGAATTTTAGGCAATATTACTGACAACAATGCGGGGTATCTTTTTATGAAAAAATTAACCCTCATGCGAGTCACTAAACGGGTATTTTTGGTCCCTTTTTCAGAAACGTTTAAAAACTCCATCAAAATGTGATCGTATCAGAACAAAATATTCTACAAAATTATTTGTCGTAAAATTTTACTGTAGGTCCCCGAATACACCAAAACTCCAAATTGTACCTAAGCGCCAGGAATCTGCGTTTATCTGAGTTTAATAAGTTTGGTCATACAAAACTTCATTCTAGATAGAAGACGTCAAAGACAAAAATATTCTCCATCAAATTTCAATATAAGTCGCCGAATAAATGAAATATGTACTTACAATATATATATATATATATATATATATATATATATATATATATCAAGAAAATGTATACATCAAGTTTGCCAACAAAACACCCAAATATTTATACCCTATACCACAATGTGGAAAAGGGTATTATAAGTTTGTTTTGGTAAAAATTCATGTAACACCGCGAAATATTCGTCGGAGACCCCCAATGTGGTATACCAATCTTCATATCTCGACGAGATAAAGCGATTTTGAGATGTGTGTCTGTCCGTCCGTCCGTCCGTCTGTCCATTATAAATTGTAAACACGCTCCAGGCCGCAATTATTTACCGATCGTCACGAAATTTTGTATGGAGGTCGGGTTCAGATCAGAATAGATCCCTACTCTTATTAGTGATGATCGTGAAATATTTAGCGGGTGAAATGGACCAAAAACATAGGTCTCAATAACAGTCCGATCATCGAGTAATTTTAAAAAAGGTAAGAGTATATCACAAAGGAGAAGCTTGCAATTTGAGATGGCCATCGGATAATATTTAGAGGGTTAAATGGACCAAAACTTTTGTGTGAAAATTGTGAAAATTTTTAATATACAGCTTATATCTTAATTCCTGGAAGTAACATTCCGGACAAGTGAGATATACTTGAAAGTGGAACCCTTGACCTTTCAATTGATGCCAATTATGTTGGTGTGCATGATCAGATAACAGAGTTACAGCCTAATGTATTCCGTTATTTGTTTGTAGTGTAATAATAAACTCGCTAGAAGTCGCAATTATACATCAATAGTCACGAAATTTTGCACCGGGTAAGAGTATAGGTCGAAAAAGATGCCTACAATTTTGAATGATGATCTGATATTCTTTTGCGGGTGAAATGGACCATTACTTTTGTATGAAAAATATAAAAATTTTATTTTTGGTCGATATTTTAATTCCTTGAGGACATATATATTTCGCAAAGTAGCCTACATATGAAAAAAAACTACTGACCTTTCCTCTGATGTAAATTGCAATAAAGTGTTTGCTAGATAACGGGCCTACTACCTAATATATAATGGGTTCTGTGTAGAGAACCACATTTTTATCCCATGCTACCTATTGTCTCTCCAAAAGTTTATGTAACACCACGAAATATTCGTCCTAGACCCCTTATTTGGTATGCCAAAATTCATATCTAGACGAGATAAAGCGATTTAGAGATATGTGTCCGTCCATTAAAAATTGTAAACAAGCTTAAGGCCACAATTATGGACCGATTGTAACGAATTTTTAAGGAGGTTGTGTTCGGGCCAGAATAGAAATGATTAGTTTTTGTTGATGATCGTGAAATGTTCAGGGGATAAAATGGACCAAAAACAAAATTTGTAGCGGCTCTGTAGGTCAAAATAATAACCCGCAAAATTTTAAACAAAGTTTGAGTTTATGATGAAGAAAAAGCGTACAAACCAACGTGAAGATCAGATAATACTTAGCGGGTTAAATGGACTGAAACTTCTGTGTGAAATTATAAAAATTTCAATAACGTAGCGGTTAAACAACAGAAGTAGTAGTACTACATACTCTTAAGTGGGTTTTATTACATTTTAATTTGTGTGAACTAAGTTTTCCTTTCCTGCTACAAAAATGTCTTTGTCATGCTAAATAACTTTTTGGTTTTGGTCATAAGTATTATACATTACATCTCTGATATTTGATAATTAAATGTTCACAATCATTGAAAAGAAGTTCCGTGGAGAGCGATTGTCCAGGGATAGTGGTATAGGGTATCCCATGGTCGGCTCCGTCCGACTATAGACTTTTCTTACTTGTTTTTGAATAAATTTGTTTTGTTCTTTTTCGAGTTGAAGCATGAAAGAAACATGACATTTAGTTTTAGACGAAAGGTGTTAAAAGAAGAAGAAATATTCTACACCAAATTTCACTGTAAGTCCCAGAACAAACTAGATATCTAAGGGGTCGATTATGCATTGCCACTAAACTTGAGTTGCGTTGTCAATTGTCAGCACAACTGAGAAGAAATGTTGTATTGTTGATGTCAACCCAACTGGGTTGTCGATAAACGTGTTATCGATCACTGTTTTTTCAAACTTGTGAACTTTATATTAATGCAAAAGGCACAATTCGCTAAAAAACTATGATAAGTTCAGTGGAATTATTTTTTGAGGATGAAGAAAATGTGACATCTATTAGAAGACATTTGAGGGACAAGTCGAATCCATTGGAATTGTCATCTGCACTGTAAGTTGAATCTCATGTTGGAAAGATCTGTATAATCAGTAAATTATTTTAGGTTTAAGGCGTATTTTCGATTGAAAAGGATGCCATATTTTACATTGTGGAAACGTTAAAGGATGACTTCAAAGTAAGTTACAGATAAACAGCAACATTTAAAAGTGTGCGGTGCGTTGAGACTTTTTGCTGAAGGAAGTTTCCAAAAGTCCCATCAATCTATAGTGTCGAACGTATTGAAGGAAGTTGTCCACTTGATAGAGGACAAATTGTGCCAAAATTGGATCATTTCGAAATTGTCGGAGGAGGAAAAAAGACAAAACAAAAATCATTTTAATTCAAATACGACATTCCCTGGTGTTGTCGGCTGTATAGATGGAACCCATGTGCACATTGGATTTGCACTCAATGTATCAATTAATGGGTCTATCTTGTATTGCCACTAAACTTGAGTTGAGTTGTCAGTTGTCTGCGCGACTGAGACGAAATGTTGTACCATTAATGTCAACTCAACTGGGTGGTCGATAAACATGTTATCGATCAGTGTTTTTTCAAACTAGTGACCTCTATTCGCAAAAAAAAAAAAACATTTTAAAAATAATTGCGCTTTGGCTAACACTTTTGTGTATTCTGGACAATATTTTAATATTTTGGCTGAGTTTTCGAGCAAATTTGGAAAACAACCCAAGATTGGAATATAACCTGCCCATTGAATCTTCGGATCGTCAAGTTTTATTTGCTGTCCCAAAAAATGATAAGTTCGGTGGAATTATTTTTTGGTGATGAAGAAAATGTACAGGACATTGCATCTATTAGAAGAAATTTGAGGGACAAGTCGAATCCATTGGAATTGCCATCTGCACTGTAAGCTGATGATCATGTGGAAAGATCTGTATAATCAGTAAATTATTTCAGGTTTAAGGCGTATTTTCGATTGCCAAAGGATGCCGTAGTTTACGTTGTGGAAACGTTAAAGGATGACTTCAATGTAAGTTACAGATCAACAGCAATACCCCCACTTTTAAAAGTGTGCGCAGCGTTGCGATTCTTTGAGGACGGAAGTTTCCAAAAGTCCCATGGCAATGATTTCAACAATTGCATGGCTCAATCTACATTGTCGAGAGTATTGAAGGAAGTTGTCCACTTGATAGAGGACAAATTGTGCCAAAATTGGATCGTTTCGAAGTTGACAGAGGAGGAAAAAAGACAAAATAAAAACCATTTTTATTCAAAAACGAAATTCCCTGCTGTAGTTGGCACATCCAAAGGAAGATGTTCGTCATTTGTACTTAAACTGAACCTACTGTATTTGTCACCAAATTCATTTGCAAAAGATTTGCTGCTGTCTGCTCCAAAGGCGATAAATTCACTTCTTGTGATGGAACACCACCAGTGTTTTCTTTTTCAACTTTGCTTTAAAGTGAATCCAGACTCTCTGCCACACTTCAGGTGTTCGTGTTGGAGGTCCATGGCTGTTTAAACTGTCCGAAATGGACCTCCACGCTTCATCCGCTGTGGCTTTGGTGTCACCAACACTCCCAAACTCCTCGGGCTAAGTTTGGATTTTCACTCAGTTTATCAATTAATATTTCGAACTGTTGCTTTGTCGTTATTTTCACCATATTGATACACAAAATTAATTAATGATGCAAAGAATCAATATTTGTTAACAAAATGTTTATTTTTCCTTCTATTTTACTTCTTGTTTCTTCGAAAATGTTCACTGCAAATGAAAATTGGTGGTTGCTGAAAAACAGCCGCTTCGTCAACTGAGATTCGCAACTTCAGTTGAGAGTTGCCATACGTGGATCAATTTTGACAACTGGCAACGCCACTCAACGATAATTGTTATCGATGATCGACCCCTAATATTTCAAACTGTTGTTTTATTGTTATTTTCACCATATTTTTGATACACAAAATTAATTAGTCATGCAAATAATCAACAATTGTTAAGAAAATGTTTTTTTTCTTTCAATTTTACTTCTTGTTTCTTTGAAAATATTAACTGCAACTGAAAATAACTGGTTGCTGAGAAATAGCCGGTTCGTCAACTGAGATTCGCAACTTCAATAGAAGGTTGCCATACATAAAGTAATTTTGACAACTGACAACTCCACTCAACGATAATTGCTATCGATAATCGACCCCTAAGTAAAATACTTTGTTAAGAAAATAACGTTAAAAAATAGATATTATAGTTGAATTTATTTGTTAAACTTTTACCCCCATTATTATAAGTCTTCTTTTGTTATAGTTTGGATTTACCGAACAGATTTATAGCGTTCCGGTTAAGTTAAAGTTAAATGTGATGATTGAATTTCAAGGAGGAGCTTCAAGTCATTAACTTTCAATGTGAAAATTATACTTTTAATGCCTCCAAATTAGTTTATTTTGCATTTTCAAATCCATCAGATAGTAAAAGAACACATGTAATAATGGCCCTTAGAGTCTTAGAGTCTGTGTCCATACAGAGTCTTAAGTAAAATTTATTCCATACTGTGTCAAAATCTCCTAAAATACTTCACTTTTTGGGAATTGTGTCAAAAGAAGAAATGTTCCAAATCAAATTTCATTATGAGTCCCTGAACAAAAGAAATTTGTAGCTACAATATTTAACATCTCCAGAAGCTTTCGCTTTTTATATATGATTTAGGACCATATTCTACCGTTTTTATTCACATTTTCGTTATCTGTGGTCACAAAATATATTTTATTGATGTTTTTTCATAATCAATTTTTTTTTAGAAGATTATGTGTGATCGATCCAAACTGTTTTTGGAATATCTATAGTGAATATATGTAGGGAAAATATTGATAACCCAGATCGGACCTTGTAAAATTACGTATTTTAGTACTATAAAGTAAAATAACGTCATCAGGATAAGCCCTAGGTTCCTCATATTGTATGTGAAAATGCGGGGATAGTCTACGGTTATTGTCCAGTGAATATTAGGGTTATGACTTTTTGACATTTTTCCTCAAAAATTATTTCCTGTAGCAGGGATGAGTGAACTTTTGCCTATTAAACACTATGCTATCGTTTATTCCATTGAAATATAAAAAAAAGTTCACGCACAAATCGATTTTAAAAAAATAATTTTTTGAAAAAATATATGAAATGAAATTTTTTTTTATCAAAAAATTATTTTTTGTTGCACGAATGAATAAATATAAGCCTACTAATAACTATAATAACGTTTATTTCATTCAAATATTAAAAAAGTCGCGAAAAAATCACTTTGAAAAAATTTTAAATTTTTTGTTAAAAAATTATATTTTTGAATAAAAGCGTTTACGACATTTTTACGATTCTCAGACTTGAAGAAAAATAGTGAGAAATAAATTTTATGTCATTTTAATTATCTCATGTGGCTCTAAAGTTTATTTTCAATAATATATCTGTTTTCAGTGACTTCAAAAAATTGTCCACAATTTTGATAAATTCAAATTTTAAAATCATTTTGTGCGTGTGGTTTTTTCACCGAATCACCTTATAATTAAGATTTTATGTAATCTTATGGCAAAACTCATCACGCTATGATACAGGGATATGAGGTTGTAAAAAAGTCATAACCCTAGTGAATATATATCCGACATACGAGTCCTAACATCCATGATTTTGGCATGGTCCTATATACTATAATGATGGCAGCTACTCCTTCTCTGACAAACTTTTGTCAGCAGAGTATCTGCAATCGTTACAATGGAAAACATTTCGCAATTTTATACTTCGATTTTTTTAATTTCGCTACGCGTGCCAACTGATCTCTCAGCGTGTCTCCAACTTCATTGTTAAGGGATTATCCCTAGTTGTGCTTGCCAAAAAAACTCAATTTTCATAATTTTTTTCTGTGAAAACTACCAATATTAAAAAAAATCTGTCTCGCTTAAAGACAAGGTTTTTATGTATTTAATAAGTTCACCAAAATATACGAAGATCGGTCTATCCGTTTTCGAGCTATCGTTGGCACCGACTTCAAGAATGGCATTTCGAGAAAAACGCGTTTTAAATTTTTATTTCGGTTTACATGAATAAAAAATATGTTTTTGGTAAAATTACAAGGAGTCATCTATTCCTGGTCCATACAGGAGCCCTTTCGCCTACGATGCAGCTTGTAAAATGGAAATTTGGTGTTGCCTTCGCAACATTCTTCCTTCACGAGTGCACTCGGTCGCACGTCTCTCTGCCAGTGCAATTCGTGCTTGGTCGATTTTTTTAGCATACAATGATTTTGTACCTTCGTTAAAAAGGCCAATCGCAATGTAAGCTGCTAAATTTACCACGAGTGCTCCACTTGAAAGGGGTTTAGGGCAAAATTTCCAAATAAGTTGATTGAAGCTTTCGTTGCTATTTTGATTGAAGCCGCCGACGCATCCCCCGAGTAAAGACTCTTTACTTAGATCGTTGTATATAGGTCTAATAGTATCCAAAACATTTGATGGAAGCGGTCTGTAATCGTGTATGAAAGCCTCTTTTTTTGCCCGAACCCGTTAATATGAACACCACGAGCCTTCACCGGCTGGACATCTCTCGTGACATGGATTGTGGGCAAGGATTAAATCCCTCTCCAATCCGAGAAAGAAGGATGATAGAACTGTTGTTACTTTCAACGGCGTGATAGTGACAGATCCGAAGATGTGCGCATCTTACTTTAACCGGCAATCTTTAGAGCCCTCCGAAAGTGATAGGGCGAAGACGAGTGTACAACGTCGTACTACAGCTTTCTCGGCCGAGGAGGTACCACGATAATTTACGAATTTAAAGGTAATGCTTAAGCAACTGGATGAACCCGGAGTTGAGTATTTGACAAATGTCCTCAATCTAACTTTAGTCACCCATATCGTACCTGCCTGGAAAGTTGATAGGGTGGTTCCACCACTGAAGCCAGGAATGGTTGCCAGCAGAGGCGAATTGTATAGACCGCTCTACCTCCTGTCGGCAGTAGTGAAGAATCTAGAGGCACTTCTCCTTCCCATTATGAGAAACAGTTTCCCAGTTGCCCAACGTCAGCGTGGATTCCGGAAATGCACAGCACCACAACAGCATTACACATCGACTCATATCAGTCGGGGACCAGAAGCAGAACAGACTGTGCAATCGCAATTGTCAAAGATACCTGCTCTTGACCTATCAAATGCCTTCGATACGAAAGCATAAGTGATAAGTTAGTAGCGTTCTTCCATCTGGGGGATATGAAAAAATCAACCGCTAAATCCACTGCCACATTGTAGACCACCTGGACGGCTGAAATTAGGCTCGCTCCGAAAACTTTGGAAGATGATCCTGGTTCTGATAACTATCTGCTTTTAGATATGTGTGTAAGGTTCGACAGCATGTTTAAGTCGAGCGAACGACAGTTATTTGCGACAGCAGTAGAAACAAGATTCTCTAGTCCCTGGCCGACCAGGGTTTTGGAGTCGAGGTTTTTTTTCACGAATCCGGGTCGACTCCGAGGGTAAATTCCTATACCGCTAAAATTAAAAAAAATGCACAAATTTTTACTTTTTCGTATATTTGGGCACATATAGTCTAATCTGTTGATTTTTCCTAACATAGTATTTAGAAAGGGCATCCGTTCGAATACAATACTCAACTACAGAACATAAATATGAAGTAAAATGCATATCTAAATTGTTTCTGTTGAATCTTACATTGGAAAATAGCAACAAAATACAAGTTAGAAAGTATTTGTCGCTTTTGCCCGTTTTTGGCACGAGAAAATATGTGAAAATAAAGGGGCAATACAAATCATAACGACTACACGCAGTAAAAATTATAAGCAATTCATGACAAGAGTTTAAAATGGATATATGCCAACAATTTAGAGTTCTTCGAGAGCCTTAAGAGGTGAGTGACACCCAGGCAAAAAAAAAAAAAACCAATAAAAACCATTTTTCATTATTTTTTCGAAGACACCCAGGCCAAAAAAAACCAAATAAAAACCTATTTTCATGACTTTTTTCGAAGAAACACACGAAAAATAACCTTTTTCCTTCATCTGAACGACTTACTAACTTAATCGGCTTTCTGATTTTTTTGTTGAAAAATGTTATGTATGTCGATAAGAAAATGAATGAGTAAGAAGCACTACCAAATTCGAGTGTGTTTTTCAAATTAGTTTTCTGATTTGAACCAAAAACAAAGAAAATAAATTTTCGAAAAGTAAAGTTTGGTTGTGTTTCATGCGCACACATGTTTGTATCGAAATACATAAATAGGCTGCAAGAAGTTTTGTGGCAAATGACCATCAACACTGTTTCCATTAAAGAGTTTTGCGGTGCCAACTCCAGCTCGAAAACTTATAATCCGATTGTCATATATTTTCGTGGACTTATCAAGGACATTAAAATCTAATCCTTCATTGATAGATTTTGTAAAAATATTAGATTTTTAGGATATTTCAATTTTTGGCTTTACAAAATGACGTTTATGGTCATAAAACGGACAAAAAAGATTTGAAAAATAAATCAATCGATGAATTACTAAAGGAACTTTTCTGTAAAAACTTTTAATGTAGAAAGTCTGATATTATGTTTCTTTTTCAGTTCAAGAATAAAAAGGACATCGAAGTAACTAAGCTAGAAGGACAAAATAATCTACAAAAGTATTCTTCATTCTATTTATTTGAAAACATTTCATCTCAAAATGATGAATCAATATCGCCAAACAAAGATATAAAGCTACATACTCAAGCATTATTGGAGGTCAATAAAAAAATCATTACGTCATAACTCAGAAACTTCTGCTATGGGTCCTTTAGAGTTCTTAATATATTCAATAGGGTCTTGCATTCCCAACGTGAATTTTTTATCTCCAGACCTTGACTTCCATTTTATGTCACAGTGTAATCAGTAAAATTTTCCTTAGCGAACACTTTAATAGGAGTCCAACAGGTCCTTTAATGGATGACAAGGATGATATCTCACAAAAGACAAGATAAGAAGATCAGTAGATATTTTTGTGAGAAGACCACTAGGTCTTCTGACAGAAGACTTCTAGTCTTATATAAAAGACGTAAAATGTACAATTACACTTTGCAGCAGCATTTTTGGTTGGTGGAAAATTTCTTTTGGGGAAGAAAACCCTTGATGAGCATACTAAGAAGCCAAAAGGAAATTTTCTGAGCAACATTTTTGGTGAATATTTGGATGCTGAAAAATCTCATCTTGTGGTACTTTCACTACGGTTCAAGAAATAAAGGACGAAAAAGATTCGCCAATCGATTTGACTGAAGACATGTCACCTCAAAACGAAGCTACAACAACGCCAAACAGAGATATGGAGCCATTTTCCCAAGTATTATAGGGAAAAAATCAAAAACTTCATCGCGCTATATCTCAGAAACTTGACCTATGGCGAAAATTTCCTTTTGGCTTCTTAGTATACTCATCAAGGGCTTTCATCTCCAAACGAAATTTTCCACCCCCCAGACTTCGAGTTCCATTTTGTGTCACAGTGTTATAATTCGATTGTCATAGAACTTTACTTTTGCTTGCAAAAAATTAATGGATCAATTGCACCAAAAAATATTCTGGACATATACATACATTTTATAATCAAATTAGAGATGAAAAGAATAGACTTCAAAAGACAGAAAATATCCTGTGATTCGTCCTCTATATTTGTATAGTATACCGTTTCCTAACATTTTATCTTCTAACTCCTTTTTAAAATAAATAATAATTTTTTAAAAAAAATGGTGTCCAGAATTTAATGTTATATTTCTAATTGTTTTGTTATATTTCTAAAATATGTTTTGTAGCTTTTGGAACCGCTATTGGCCCTATGGGCTAGGTTCCCATTTATGAAAATAAATTGAATTGGAGAAAAAATTTCCCGACTCCAGCAAAATTGCTCGACTCCGACTCCGAAACCCTGTGACCGACAGCGTTTGGGGTGCTGTCAAAGAAAGCTTATAGTTTTATATGCAAATGTTAGCGCTACGCAGTGGATAAATTCCACCCTGAGGATTGTAACAAAACGTTGATTCATTGAAGGAGCTGTTTGACATCACCAAGGTAAAAGGAATGAATGAATGTGGGAAGAGGAAAAAAACCTATACAAAATTGCAAATTGGGAGCAAAGGTCTCACTGGTTACTCCAGCGACAAAACTGCTGGTGGCAATACCATCTACCCATCCAAACGGAAGAGGACAATGGAAGCTATGCTTACCAGTTCAGCGATACTTGATTGTACCGACAATAGTGCGGAATCATCCAACAGCAACACATATAGTCCTTGGGAGGATGACAATGCAGCATCAACGAGCTCAGAGATAGCTTATTGTTCCGAAAATAGTAAGGATGCAGTACATATACACCTTAGAAGGATGACAGTGCAGCATCAACGAGCAAAAGTAATCATAACCCAACAAACATTGTAAGAAGCTTTGTTATAAGCACTTAGCTCTACTTCCTCCAATCCCCGAATAAAATCAACACAAACTCTTCCATTACAAGTCAGCCTTCTTTGGTTGCAATCGGAAATGATGTTACAAACAAAAAATCGTTGCTCAGTGTAATAATTAACAAAACTACCTATCAAGTCATATTATATTTTCTTGGATTTTGATTGGCATTGGCCACTTTTGTAATTTCATATTAGACGGTATTTCTGTTTGAACATAACCGCTGTCTTTCCACCTCTTACATTTGGGTATTGATTTATCGATTTGACTCGAATAAACAAAGAATTAGTTAGTTAATGGCTTTCTGTCTTATCGAATGTCTTTATTAGTGTTTAAGCTAATATTTCGTCAGTAAGAAGATTTTTTGTTTTCCTTTGAGGCAGTGAGAAAGAGAGCAGAAAGAAAGAAACTGAATGTTTGTTGTGACCTCTCGATAAGACGATGCAAAAGTTATAAAATATTTAATTTGTTTATTGCTGTTAAAATATAAAAAAAACAGAAACTATAAAAAATGTTTGCCATATGAATTGATATTTCTTTTATTTTTTTATCAAACACTAACCCCCATCCAATCATTTAAAAAGCGATGACGTCTGTCCATTCAAACGGCTAGTTCTTCTTTTCTATTGTTATCGTAGTAAGCGTTGTAAAAATTGATGTGCTGTCCTAATTGGCGAAAATTATTTATTTAATCTGAAGTCTTTTCTGCAATATTTACTGTGAATATTATAAATCATTTTTTTCGGTATCGTGCTTGTTTGGCAAATGTTCTGCTTAATGACATGTCTCGGATCGTTTAAAATTTTTTTGTATTGAGACAAACGACCGCACGCACCTATTATATCTTTTATGTTTTTTTTTTCGGGGATATCGGCTACTTTCGGCATCAATTAAAATTACTGAGGAATACAGTTTCTTACGAATTGAGTATCCGAATAGACTGAAATATAAAACTTCGTAAAATTTCTTCCAAACGTACATCAAGGAAGGTACAAATCTTACAACACCATCGGGTACCTCCCTCACAAAAGATAAACATTTTGGCTTATGTGCAGTTTAGGGGCTGATCGAGGATAGTTTTGAAATCATCCTTGTTGTTCTGTTTACAGCGATATAGTGTGTTTTGTGGGCAAGTCCATGTTTCCAGAAATAATAACGAAAAGGCTCCAATAATTTCGACGGTAACCATCGTAAATGGTTCGTGGCCACGATAATCGAAAGGAATGAGTGGCAAATATTTAAAATTCGAGTATCTCCAGACAGGTAAATGGCGTATGGAACACATATGTAAGCATTTCCTTCTTCTGTCTTGTTTCGGTTATATTAACATGGCTGCACTTGTCCGGGGGTTAAACAAACTTGTCTCCAGATTCAATTTTAGCACATGACTCTAGAGATATTTTTTTTGGCACATGGCAAGAACTTGAGCATATGCTCCGATCCTGATATAAAAATTATTCTACACGATTATAATGTGAACATTGTAAGGAAGATTTCTTTAGCCCAACTGTCATAAAATTCAGCATTCACTATGAAACATTTAATTGCTTGGCAACAGCAAAAGCATAGTAGTATTCTTGATCAGGAAAAAATTCTGAGTCGATCTAGCCAAGTCCGTCTATTTGTCGGTCCATCTGTTGTATTCACTATATGGTCCACAATAATTATTGTTAATTATAATTAAGATAGAACGCTATCTTTGGAGCTCGTGTGCTGTACCATCAGATATTTTTTGGATTTTAGCTACGTTTTTTGACCGAACTCCCAGTAATTTGGCTTTCGAGATTCCCAGTGGTCACAAAACTTGCCCACCAAAAATTGTCAACATAGGTTCATATTTTTGTATAGCACCGATACCTCCCGATTTTCGGTATTTTGAGGATTTTAGCCACAATTTTGAGCCAAACTGGCCGTAATTCAACATGTGAGGTTCCCAGTGGTAACAAAACATCTCCACCAAAATTTGTCAACATAGGTCCATGGTTTGGTATAGCCCCGTATATAGCAGTGCCTCCTTTTATTTCGGGATTTTCTGGATTTCCCTGTATAGGTTAACATATTCTATATAGTATGATTGAAATTCTTTAAAATGAAGTGTTCTATGAGAGATCCCATGAAAAATGGGTTGAAGCCAGCAAGTTTTTTTATGTTCCCTTCCGATTTCTGGCTTAACCTTACATTTTATTGACCTATGCCCACAGAAAGACCCATGGGCAACATGATACTAGTGCATCATTTTTCGATATATCCACTGCATCCACCTAAAATGCTTACATTTTGAAGCCGGAATTTCGGGGGTTTTTGATTTTTTTTTTTTCAATAATCCGGACGCCCAAAAAAAATAATAATATTTAAAACTCATAATAGGATTATACAACTCGTGATTTTACGTAATTTTATGTATATCTCATGAGTGTGCTCCGTACAGCATCCTAGTAATTGTAGTCTAAAGGCCAAAATTTGATGCGTGAATTTTCTTAAAAAAATATTTTTCGGTTAGAATATTTGCGAAAAAGCATATCATAAATTACAGAGACACGTGAGTAATATGGGTTTTTTTGCCAAAAATAGAATGTGGAGGCACATCCGCGGTTCTTGAGGTATCTATTTGAAAGAGGTGTATATTGACGTATTTTTGATGGGTACTACTGAAATCGGATGCGCATCAAAATCGTATGTACATTGCGCTACTTTTACCCATTTTAAGGTTTTTTGCATTGTGTAATGAAACTTTGGCCGCTGAGTGAAATATTGAAATATGCATAAATATTGAAAGAGATTGATTCGCTGTATCCAAAAATGGCTGCGCATCAACTGATTTTAACTAATTCGCGAATAATAGGCTTTTTAATTTCCACATTTTTTGAACGATTGTAATTTCAATATTACTCTTAATTTCCTATCCTTATAAGTTATCACAGTAAGCATTTAAGCCATTAAACCATACATATTTCTTGATGACGTTTTAGCAGTATACATTAATTGTTGTATGGGATTCTAGCGAAATGGATGACTCCCAAATATTTTTTTCTAATTTTTCTAATCGAGTCAAAAAATATATTTCGAATAATATTTTAACCATGGTGTAATAATATAAGGTGTAAGTGACAATCATACGGCTTTGAACTTTTTACCCCGAATATTCCAAAATTTAATAAATAGATGTCCAGTCTGTTCTTTTCAGTGCAGCACAATAAATATATGAAGTGTAGAATGTATCACATTTGGTCTGTTCCAGTACTGCAAGAATCTACTAATTTTTACTATTTTTTCCGATAACATAAAGGAAAAAATGTTATCGTAGTAAAAAATAGCAGCTTCTTGCAGGTTCTGGAACACAGCAATTATGTATAGAGTAATTTCGATGCCAATTAGAATTAAATTTTAAATCATTTTATTTATTTCTTGTAAATGTTTCTGAACTACTGTGGAAAGACCTAGTACTCAAACGTTGCTATTAACATTTAGTTCCCATAAAATTATGTTGTTATTGTAAAATTGTTAGTTGTTGTAATTCATGCAAACACCTTATATTATTACACCATGATTTTAACAATAAGTTTTTTCTCTTTTGTTGTTGCTATAATATGCAGTTTATAAAGGCATTGTTTATAAGTTTGGTTTCATATTTTTTATTTTTAATTTTTTTTATTTTAATTTTAATTTTACGTCTTCTATATAAGTCATACAAGTCTTCTGTCAGAAGACGTACTGGTCTTCTTACAAAGGTCTACTGGTTTTTTCATCTTGTGTTTTGTGAGAAATTATCCTTGTCTTCTATTGAAGGACCTGTTGGACTCCGTCGAAAGACATTGTGGTCTCTTCGGTTACCCTACTGATTACACTGTGACACCAAATGGAAGTCAAGGTCTAGGGGTGAAAAATTCCATTTGGGAATGAAAGCCAATATTGTGTATATTGTGTATATTATAGGATCCCATAGCTGATATTTATGAGTTATGACGTAATGACTTTTTTGATTGGCCCCCAATACCACATGAAAAAAATGCTTTATAGCTTCGTTTGACGATATTGTTTCATCATTTTGGGATGTTTTCAGTTATATAGAATGAGGAATCTTTTTGTAGAATATTTTGACCTTATAGCTCAGTTCCTTCCATGTCCGTTTTGTTCTTGAACTGAAAAAGAAAAACAAGATGGGATTTTCTACACGAAAAAATTCTACAAAAATGTTCCTCCGAGAATTTTATGTAGGTTCCAAAAAATCGGTATTGTCACGTATTTATTGTCCTTTATCAGTTTTACACGTGCCTTTCTCAAAAAATCCGTATGTTTATGTATTTCGGTACATTTCGTATAAGTTATTACCTACAGTATCGGCCAAAACTAAAGCACCCCCTCAGTAAATTTTTTTGAAATGATAATTTTTTTATGAAAACTAAATTATAAATTTATTTCTTATTTTTCTTTTTATTTATTTATAACTTTATAATTGAAAAATACAAAAATAAGGAGATCAGAATTTAATAAACAAAAGTTAAAATTCAAAAAACATTTTAGGTCGCAAATATAAGCGGACAAAACTAAAGCACCCCCCCATTTGAGGTACAGCAAAAACTATCGAAATCAATATTTCGTTGCTTATCCTCTATTCTGGACGACACAATCACATCTTTTAGGCATAAAGGATACTAAATTATTAATTATTGCAGGCGAAATAATCGGTTTTCGGAAAATTTAGCTTAAATCCTCAAAATACTGAAAATCGGAAGGTACCGTTACATGGAGGCTATACCCAAACGTGGACCCAGGTCCACGATTTTTGGTGGATAGGTTTTGTGACCACTAAGAACCCTAAGTACCAAATTACAGCTAATTTAGTAGGAAAATGTGGCTTAAATATCCGAAATACCGAAGATCGGAAGGTACCGCTATAAGGGGGCTATACCAAAACATTAGCCGATATTGTTCATATTCATCCAAAAATGATGCTACAGCATCCACTAGTCAAATACAATACGCTAACGTTTAAAAATTAGCAAAAGAAAGAATTGCAGAAGAACGATAGACGCCGGCTTATTCAGTCGACGACCAGCAAAAAAAACTTTCATATCGACTAAAAATTAAGGAGCCAGACTGGCATTCGCCAAGACCAATTTGAACTGTTTTCCGATGAATCTATGTTTAATTTAAAGTATTTAGATGGTAAAAGGCTTGGACCAAATGGCCAACCGTTAAATCCTAAATATTGCAAAGACGCTGTAAAACATGGAGGCGGAAGGTTTTTTGCTGGTCGTCGACTGAATAAACCGGCGTCTATCGTTCTTCTGCAATTCGTTCTTTTGCTAATTTTTAAACGTTAGCGTATTGTATTTGACTAGTGGATGCTGTAGCATCATTTTTGGATGAATATGAACAATATCGGCTAATGTTTTGGTATAGCCCCCTTATAGCGGTACCTTCCGATCTTCGGTATTTCGGATATTTAAGCCACATTTTCCTACTAAATTAGCTGTAATTTGGTACTTAGGGTTCTTAGTGGTCACAAAACCTATCCACCAAAAATCGTGGACCTGGGTCCACGTTTGGGTATAGCCTCCATATAACGGTACCTTCCGATTTTCAGTATTTTGAGGATTTAAGCTAAATTTTCCGAAAACCGATTATTTCGCCTGCAATAATTAATAATTTAGTATCCTTTATACCTAAAAGATGTGATTGTGTCATCCAGAATAGAGGATAAGCAACGAAATATTGATTTCAATAGTTTTTGCTGTACCTCAAATGGGGGGGTGCTTTAGTTTTGTCCGCTTATATTTGCGACCTAAAATGTTTTTTGAATTTTAACTTTTGTTTATTAAATTCTGATCTCCTTATTTTTGTATTTTTCAATTATAAAGTTATAAATAAATAAAAAGAAAAATAAGAAATAAATTTATAATTTAGTTCTCATAAAAAAATTATCATTTCAAAAAAATTTACTGAGGGGGTGCTTTAGTTTTGGCCGATACTGTATGTATGAAATACGGATGGTTATTATCATTATGATTTTTTACAACCTGATATACCATCAAAAACTAGAAACTCGTCGATCGAGTTTATTTTTCAATTTTTTTGCCCGCTTTATAATCAAAAACTCAGATTTTTAAACCAAAAAATTTAATTTTGACTTCTTCTGTCCGCTATTTCAGTAAAATCTAAAACTTGTTACAAAATGGATCGATATGGGACTAAATTTGTATGTCCTTGATAAGACCACAAACGGTTTATTAGTTTTCGAGCTAGAGTTGGCACCACAAAACGCTTTCAGAATCCGCAAAAACTTCCCACCTTCCATTTAAAGTTGCTTCAAGAGCACGGTGCAGGTTTTCGTAGACGGCGATTTGTCAAAAAACTTCGCATATATTTTTTAACAAAAAATTCAGAAAGCATATTAAATTATACCCTTTCAAATGAAGAAAAAATCTACCAAAAAAGTTTCGTAAGTTCCACGAAAAATTGCTTTTCAACTGGGGGTCATCATTAAGGCCCTAGAAGCACTGTAAAATTTAAAACCTGGTCATGAATTGCTTATAATTTCGACGGCATGCAGTTTTTTGATTTATATTGCCCTTCATTTTCACATATTTTGAAAGCGTAAAGATTTTCGCACGGGGAAAAGTTCCTACCAGAATATACTCGAAAAAAAACGTAAAACTGACAAAAACTTTCTATGTTGTATTTTGTTGCTATTTTTCAATATAAGATTCAGTAGAAATAATATAAATATGAATGTATTAAATATTAATGTATTAATGAAAATTCTAACGTATATGTTAGGAAAAACAAACAGATTAGCCTATATGGACCCAAATATTGGAAAAAGTTAAACATTTGTCCACATTTAATTCATTTTTAGTGATATAGGAATTTGCCCTCGGAGTCGACTCGGAGTCGGAGCTGGAGTCGGGAAAAAATCTGGCCTGATTGTTTTGTTTTTCAGCAAAAATAAAAACACATTTTAGAAATTATGGTGAATCTACGGATGGATGTCAAATGCTGTTACTGATATATGCATACATTTTCTCAATACAACAAATAAGAAATTTTAAAATATTTTTTCTTTATAAGAGATTCAAAACCGCTATAAATGTTGCGCGCATCGGCTAATTTTGTGAACGCGAACAGATTTGAACCCAGACTTTTTTGCTTAACCTCTATACCAAAAATCGTAGATGTGCTCCCAAAATTTTTTTTAATTTTTTTTTCAAATGGAATTGTAAAGAAAATTTAGTTTTTACCATATATTTTAAATAAGTTTCGAATATAACTATCATTTTTGTTATTTTTACAGTGTTTTATTTAACTTGTGTGTGTGTGTTTAGTTCAAATCTGGTAACTCATTTTTAACACGGTTGCAGTTGACCAATCGAACTAAAACTTTGCACACTTCTCAGATTTGGATGACAATACACGAATATGAAATCAAAACCAATATTGGTCCATTTTTACACTATTTTACAGTGTTTTATCTAATTTGCTTTTCAAATCTGGTAACTAATTTTTCACATAGTTGCAGTTTACCAACCGAACTTAAAATTTGCACACTTTTTAGATTTGGATGACAATACATGAATATGAAATCAAAACTAATATTGGTCCATTCTTACAGTGTTTTTACGGTATCTAACTTGACCCCCTTTTCAAATCTGGTAACTGATTTTAACCACGGTTGCAGTTGACCAATCGAACTAAAACTTTGCACACTTTTCAGATTTGGATGACAATTAATGAATATGAAACCAAAACAAATATGGGTCCATTGTTTCCTATAGCCCCCATATAACGGTACCACCCGATTTGCGGTATTTTGCTTTTCAAATCTGGTAACTCGTTTTTCACGCAGTTGCAGGTGACCAATCGTACTTAAACTTTGCACACTTTTCAGATTTGGATGACAATACATGAATATGAAATCAAAACTAATATTGGTCCATTCTTACAGTGTTTTTACGGTGTCTAACTTGACCCCCTTTTAAAATCTGGTAAGTGATTTTTAGCACGGTTGCAGTTGGCCAATCGAACTAACACTTTGCACATTTTTCAGATTTAGATGACAATACATGAATATGAAACCAAAACCAATATGGGTCCATTTTTTGCTATAGCCTCCACATAACGGTACCACCCGACTTCTGGTATTTTGAGGATTTTGTCTTCATTTTTAGCCCGAATTTGCTGTAACTTGGTGTTTGGAGTTCTGAATAGTCCAGGAACTTCCCCACTAAAAATTGTGGACGTAGGTCAAGGTTTAATATAGCATCCATATAACTGTACCACCCAATTTCAAGCATCTTAATCTACATTTTCTGCTCAAATGGACTGTAATTCGGCATTTGGGGATCTCAGTGGTCAAAAAATGTAATTACTAAAAAGATAAAAATAAAAAATAATTTAAAAAAATTAAGTTTCAGTGTTTTATTTAGAAATGCACTTAAAACTAAAAAAATAATTTGTCGCATAGCCTCAATATATATATTCTTTCTCATGATAGAATCTCTCAAATAAAACGCTTGCCGTTTAATTTTGCCACCATTCATAATTTGAATGCAAGCGTTTTATTTGAGAGATTCTATCATGAGAAAGAATATATATATTGAGGCTATGCGACAAATTATTTTTTTAGTTTTAAGTGCATTTCTAAATAAAACACTGAAACTTAATTTTTTTAAATTATTTTTTATTTAATATATAGAGTCGTTTATTCCTAAATACGCATGAAAGGGATATCAAAATGTGCACATGTAAATAAAAATGCTTCCGAACTATTTTTGTGGGTGGCGGTGCTATTATTTTTTTAGCAGCTGTATGTCTACGAAAAGTGCTGATGCTAGAGTGGACTATTGAGATAGTTATTGAAACTCGTACTTTCGTAAAGTGTTTATTAAATGGTACTAAATTAGGTATATGAATAGCGAATATTACTAAATGCCACTAAATTCGTTATTAGGATTGCAGTTGGAGTTTAGAGTGGAGATAAATAAGGAAGAGGTTTTGAATGATGTGGTGGAGCACCACCAATTTTACGCAGTGTTTTTGATTGAAATTGCTGAATAACTTTTATTGTTGTATTGGAAGCAGCATAATTGTATGTCATATGTCCAAATGGGCTTTATGATACATTTGTATATTAGTAATTTGTTCTCAAGATACAGTTTTGAATTTGAACCAATCAGAAAGTTCATTTTTTTAAGTTGCATGTCCAGAGCTTTCCTCTTTGTTTTTATGTGTGTGTTCCAGTTAAGCCTTTAATGTAAGTACCCACTAAACAATTGTTGCCGAGCGCTCTGATGTTAGATTTTTTAAGAGTTTTTCCAATGTATGATCAGAAAATATTCCGATTTCTCAAAATTTCCTTCAGAAGTTGAACCTATTATCAGCCATTTTTTTAAGGAATATCTGCACATTGTCTTGTGCTTGTTTTCGAAAATCTGCCAATATTCTGCACATTCTCTGATGGGAAATTTTGATTCGTTTCTCTTTCTCGCTAGTAAATTCCCAGAGAGATTATTTTAAGAACTGTGGTTTGTTTTTTTTTAGTTATTTAGCAACTGTTAATTGACAAAGACGTAGCGGAACAAGTTATTTTGTGATTTAAATCGCAAATTAAAATTGTAAGTTTGCAAACACATAATGGAATAATCAATATTTTTAATTATATTTTAGAAAACTCAAATAAAAGCATTTGAAAACTTATCAGGAAGGACTGCGACTATAATTTTGCAATTTTTGCGGGCAGCAGCGGTGAAAAATATAATAAATCCACATTGTAATTATGAACATAGGTATATAGCTTAAATAAAGAAGTTCTTATTTAAATTGCAAGAAATTCGAATCAAATCCGAATAAAGATTAAGAATTTTGGGCGAATACATTTGGAACATCTAATAAAACATCAGAATAGTTTCCGACTTTCGGATAGAACATAGCAAATTTTTTAGAATAAGTTCCGAAACTTTCCAGAATCTCGAAACACATCTCCGAAAAGTATTCCATTTTTTGCACATTTTCGAATACTTCTTCAGAGTTTTGTCCGAGATTGTTACGAAAATCACAATTTACTTCAGATTTTTTTTACGATATTTCTTCAGAATTCGAAACTAATGTTTGTGGAAACTCGAATGCTCTTTTCGAATTTCCCTCGACAAATTGTTCCGAATTCTGCGAACCGCTTCACACAAAAACGGACATGTTTTGCATGCGAAGACGGCATCAGAAATGGAAACTTGTGCAGAGATTTCGTCCGAATTCGGTACGATTTCGGCAAAAATTGCTCTATAGAGCCCAAGATATTTGACAGTATTGCACTGAGGAAGCTCTATTTAGTTCATTTGTACTGCGGGAGGATTTCCACGTTTGAGGGTAAATGTTAGGTGTTTAGACTTCGTCTCATTTACTTTTATTCTCCAGGACTTTAACCATGTACATAGTGTATTTAACCCTTTCGGCCCCGAACTTTTTTCCTTGCATCAGCAGTTACTTTAAAAACATAGAATTAAAGTATAAGTCAAAACTAAGACATAACATAAATTGGTGGGCGTTACCCCACCTATTTCGGAAGATACAGTACATTTAATCTAAAATTTATTTGCTCATTATTTTGTGCAATTATGTAAATATAAATGTTACTAGCAAAATGCCCGCTACTTCGTATGCGGAAAATGAAGAATATACAAATAAACAATACTTAATATGAAAAAAATGTATGTATCAACACCTATTTTAAATGATTTTTAATTTAATTTAATATTGTTCGTACACCTTTAGTTCCAATTTCTAAAAAAAGAAAACCCTGTCGCATTACAACGGTGCGGGTAGTTGTACCCACTTTTTCCAACCGAAGTAGTTGTAATTTCGGAATTTGTGATATCAAAATGTATTTCCGCATTTCCAATAACAGCTCAATACCTTGGCCCTCAGTGACCTCCATACCTAATTTCGCATATAAAAAACCTCCTTATCTAAAAACTAACACTGAACCTAAACAAAAATGCGAAATTCCAGCTATATCTCTTTATGCAACAACAAAACGGTACCAAATTTAGTACTAATAATAGGTAATAGTTTCAAAACTCACATCACTATATCAAAATCTATATCGCAACAGCGATACCTATTTAATGATCCTTATCTTCATTCTATACCCCAACCGCTATCCTAATGCCGAATTTCACAATTTCAGCTCTACCTTTTATGGTACGTATATCCACAATGACATCCATAACTCAAACCTACACACCAACAGCAACCATAGTACCAAATTTCCGAATTCCGTGTACAAAATTTAGTACCGTTTAATACTTTTCATACGAAAGTACAAATTTCAATGACTAACTCAATCCTCCACTCCGGCAGTAATCTTAGTTCTATATTTCAGGACTTTAGCTCGATGCGTTAACCAAATCCAAATTTTATCACGTTAAGTATAATTTAGTACTTTTGGTACACATAAGAACAAATTTCAAAGGTTACTTAAATCCTCCACTCCAACAGTAATCTTAATTCAAAGTTTCAGTACCATTCAGTACTTTTTTGTTACCTAATATTAGATATTTCCAATATCATTTCAGCCATCAACGACCCTCATACCAAATTTCAGAATTTGTACGCATTAAAAAACTACTTACATGATCGTTCATCGTACCAAATTTAGTACTTCTCACACACGTTGGTATAACCTCAAAAAATTACTTTCTTATATCAACCATTTGTACCAACCGCGATTCTCATTTCCAGCTCTATCAGTTCCCCCAAACTAAATTATAGTACTTTACAAACACATAAGAACGAATTTCCGAAACCTCCTCCTAAAATGCCAAAACTTCCTGCTAACCCCTTTACACAATAACAAATTATATCAAATTCAATACCACTTACTACCTTTTATAGTATGCATTTCCAAAACCATCTCCATATCTTAACCCCACATACCAACTCTCTGACTCTAAAAACAAAGTTTAAAGTTCCACCCGTGCCTACACCCGATACAACATTTAGACATCTTTAGTACTCTTCGTAAATATACAAATGTTACACACCAATACTCACCCTAACTCCAAAAATACAGATTCCAGCTCCGTCCCCACACCAAACAACAAATTGAGTACCATTAAGTAATTTTCGTAAACTTATCGTACGTATTTTGGAAACCACATGTCTCAACCCTACACTGACAATTATACAAAATAACAACATTAATATTGATTCCAAATCTCAGAATTCAAGCAGTATCTGTTCGTCCATTATCAAATTTTACGAAACATAGTTCCATTTAGTATTCTTCGTACCCATAAGTACGATTTTCCAAAAGTACCTCAATTCTTCACTTTTACAGTAACTTTAATTCCAAATTTCAGAATTCCAGCTCTCTCCGTTCAACCATATCTAAATTGTACGAAATTTAATACTTATCATAACGATAAGTACGAATTTTACAAAACTCCCTCAATCCTACAACTCAACAGTAATCTTAATTCCAAATTTCAGGATTTCATCGCAATCCGTTCATCCAAATCCAAAGTGTACCAAATTCAGTACCATTGAGTACTTTTCGTACCCATAAGTATGAATTTCCAAAACTTCCTCAATCCTACAGTCCAACAGTAATCTTAATTCCAAATTTCAGGATTCCAGCTCTATCCGTTCACCCAAATCGAAATTGTATGAAATTAAGTACCATTTAAAACTTTCCGTACCCATAAGTACTAATTTCCAAAACTACTTTAATCTTACACTCCAACATTAATCCTAATTCCAAATTTCAGGATTCCAGCTCTATTCGTTCACCAAATACAAATTATACCAAACTTAGTACCATTTTTTTCTTTTAGTACCCATAAGTACGAATTTCCAAAACTACCTCAATCCTATAGTCCAACAGTAATGTTAATTCCAAATGTCAGGATTCCAGCTCTATCCTTTCACCCAAATCGAAATTGTACGAAATTTAGTACCATTTAAAACTTTCAGTACCCATTAGTACTAATTTCTAAAACCACTTCAATCCTACACTCCAACAGTAATCTTAATGCCAAATTTCAGGATTCCAGCTCTATTCGTCCACCAAATACAAATTGTACCAAATTTAGTACTATTTAGTACTTTTCGTACCCATAATTACGAATTTCCAAATCTTCTTCAATCCCACACTCCAACTGTAACCTTAACTCCAAATTTCAGGTTTCCAGACCTATCCGTTCAATCAATTACAAATTCTACCAAATTTAGTACCATTTAGTACTCTTCGTACACATTAGTACAAATTTCCAAAACTACCCCATATCTCAATCCTACACTGCAACAGTAATCTTAATCCTAAATTTCAGGTTTCCAACTATTTCCGTTAACCCAAATCCAAGTTGTACTAAATACAGTACCATTTAGTACTTTTCGTTCACATAATTTACGAATTTCCAAACCTATCTCAATCCTACACGCCAACAGTAATCTTAATTCCAAATTTCAGTTTTCGAATTCTATCCGTTCACCCAAATCCAAGTTGTACTAAATTTAGTACTTTTCGTACACATAAGTACGAATTTCCAAAACTACCCCCATATCTCAATCCTATACTCCGTCAGTAATCTTAATTCCAAATTTCAGGTTTCCAGCTCTATCCTTTCACCCCAATCCAAATTGTACTAAATTTAGTACCATTTAGTACTTTTCGTACACATGAGTACGAATTTCCTAAACCATTTCCTTTTATAACACCACTTCCCAACCTTTATTTACATACCAAATTCCAAGTTTCGAGCTAAATCCGTTCAAAATATACAACTGGTACTAAATTTTTTAACTTTTCGTACTTTTCGTACACTTAGAGGTGGAATTTCGAAAAACCCTTTGGTACATCTTTTTAACTCTCCATCAGTTATGCTCATTCCAAATTTCAGAATTCTAGCTTTTCCCGTTTGCCTAATACAAAGGGTACCATATTTAGTACCTTTTTGTACTTTTCGTACCCTTCTAGGTCGAATTTCCAAAAACCCAGCCTTATCTCACCCCTACATACCAACAGCAACCCACAGTCAAAATTTCAGCTTTCTAGCTTCAGCGGTTTCGTCTGGGCGATGATATGCCAGTCAGTCTGTCAGTCACTCACTCACTCACTCACTCAGTCATCACTAAGCTCTTTTATATATATAGATAATCGTGGAGAAGTATACCTCTGACCTTACTTTTGAAGAATCAAAACTAAAGTTTAACATAAAGCTCATACATTTTGATTTAGAAACGATTTAAATAATTTGGACTGTACACATCGATTTTTGACGTGCCGTGATTTTCCAGACTTCACACTGAATAATGCATCGTAGTTCTCTTGATCGGGATACAACTGGCACTTTTTTATAATTTTTGCATTCTTAGGACTACAATTAGCCAAAGCAATGTATTCTTTGAGGAAAAAATTCCGTTAGTTTTAAATAAAACGACGTTAAAATCGAAGTTGCTTATAAGCAACGTTGGGGCCGAAAGGGTTAAGTAATCTTGGAGCAAGTTACTTGCTTTTTATTTGTTACTGGATTTTTATCGATAGCAAGGACAGCTGTATCGTCAGCAAAAGTACCGATAATAGCAGATTAGGATTGTGGAAGATCGGATGTGAATATAAGGTACTGTCTTGGCTACAATTGTTGTCCTTGTGTTCGATCGAAAATCTCAATGGTTTGGCTGTTATATGCCAAAATGTCCAAAAAACGTTGATAAAAAACTTAACGTCAAAATCGTGAGGCTCGATTTTCACGATAGACCTACGGTCTAGTAGACTTTTTTGCTCATTGAGGTTTTCAAATCGCCCCGGCCTAATATAGAAGTATTAGAAGTTTTTAATGTATGATTCGATGAATAATTTATTCGTAAAAAATCTTTTGACTTTATATAGGAGACCGTCATGCCAGAAGCCTGAGAAATGTCTAAACAAGCTGAAGTACAATATTCTTTCGATTCGAACGCATTATTTAGCGTCTCCACGAGGCGATGTATTTGTTCAATTGTACCATGACTTTTTCTAAGCCCAAATTGATGATAGACATTAATCTGTTTAGGAAAAGTGATTCTAGTACCTTTGATAATACCGGTAATAAACTAATAGGACGATATGATCTTGCTTGGTCCACCGGTTTTCCAGGCTTTAGAATCATAGAAATTTGAGCAACTTTCTACTGTGGGGGAATAAAAGTCCTCGATACACAAGCGTTGAAAATAAACGTTATACGATTTTGGAGTAATTAAGACATATCCAGGAGATTTAGCTAGTTTTATTGACTTAATTGCTTGAATTACTTCACCTTTTTTACATTTTCTTAATTGGAAGTTCTAGCTGGTGAGTTTGATGAAGGTAAGTTTGAATAGTATATGGCGTTTTTTCGCTGCTATTTGGTCCAACATTATTTTTAGTCCAACTATTATCGATTTTCCGTATGGGGTAATTAGTCTTCGGTTATTGCTTGAGTTTCTTTGTAATTTTCCAAAGTGAGTAATCTATGAGTTTTGTTGAGGCCATATTTTGTATTTCTCGTTCAATATGACTGTCATTCTCAGTTCTCAACAATTTTTGAAGATCAGACGTTATTAACATTATATATATTTATATATAAAAGAGCTTAGTGATGACTGAGTTACTGAGTGAGTGACTGACAGATCATCGTCCAAATGGCTGAAGCTAGAAGCATAAAGTTTTGAGTTCGACCTATATGTGTACGAAAAGTACTAAAAGGTTTTAAATTCAGTACCAGTTGTATATTTTGAACGACTATAGCTAGAATCTTGGAATTCGGTATGGAAATCAAGGTTGTGAAGTGGTGTTAATGTAAGGAAATTTGAAATTAAGATTACGGTTGAAGTGTAGGATTGAGATATGGCGTAGTTTTGGAAATTGGTACTTCTGTGTATGAAAAGTACTAAACGGTAATATATTTGGTACAATTTGGATTTGGGTGAACGGATAGAGGTAGAAATCTGAAATTTTGAATTAAGATTACTGTTGAAGTATACGATTGTGATATCTGTGCAGCTTTGTAAATACCTACTTCTATTTGGGAAAAGTACTAAATTTGGTACAGTTTGGATTTGGGTGAGCGGATAGTGTTGCAAACCTGAAATTTGGAATTAGGATTACAGTTGAAGTGTAGGATTGAGATATGGAGGTAGCTTTGGAAATTCGTACTTATGTGTACGAAAAGTACTAAAGTCTCCTAATTTGGTACAATTTAGATTTGGATGAATGGATAGAAGTGGAATCCTGACATTTTTAATAACGATTACTTTTAGAGGTTATAATTGAGGTACTTTTGGAAATTCATACTAATGTATACGAAAAGTACTAAACGGTACTAAATTTGTTACAATTAGGATTTGGGTGAACAGATAGAGCTGGAAACCCGAAATTTGGAATTAGAATTACTGTTGGAGTATAGGATTTAGGTAGTTTTGAAAATTCGTACTTATGTATGTGTACGGAAAGTACTACTGTTAGAGTGGACGATAGAGATAGTTATTGAAACTCGTGCATTCCTACAAAAAGTTTTAAATGGTACTAAATTTGGTATATGAATATAGGTGGAATTCTGAATTTTGGTATTATTGTCGTTGTTGGTATGTAGGGTTGAGATATGGATGTGGTTGTTGATACACGAACATTGCTAAATGCCATAGAATTTGGTTAAAATTTTTTATTGTGTAAAGGGGTAGTGCTGAATTTGCGAAATTCGATATTAGAATAGCAGTTGGCGTTTAGAGTGGAGATAAATAAGGAAGAGGTTTTGGAAATTCGTACTTATGCATACGAAAAGTACTAAATACTGTTATAATTGTTTGGGGCGATAGAGCTGTAAGGGTGACGTAGGGGATGGAAGATACCAAGGAACGGTCCTGACCGGTTTTAACATGGCAAAGCCCAGGATTTATCTTGGTCCCTCTTTCATCTCAAGTGGACACTGACCTCCCCGTGGTGTCACCTGGGGAACTGCCTTTAACACCCGTTAAAGGTAGTGAGCTAACATGTGCCGCGCGTTCACACATAAGAACGTTAAAAACTTGGGTTTGGGCGTCGTACTTGAAAAGTACAAGGCCGATATTACTGCCATACAGGAAATACGATGGATTGGGAAAGGCGTCACAACAACACCTAAAGGTGACGCACTGTATTATAGCTGCCATGACGTAAAGCATGAGTTTGGTTGCGGATTCGTAGTTAGTCGGAGACTAAAACATCTGGTATCCAGCTTCACCCCAGTGAATGAAAGACTTGCTGCAATTCGAATAAAAGCTAAATTCTTCAACATCAGCTTAATTTGCGCTCATGCTCCCACTGAAGAAAAGGACGAACAGACCAAAGATATATTTTACGAGCGCTTAGAAGAAACATATGACCGTTGCCCTGCCCATGACATTAAAATCATTCTAGGCGATTTTAATGCCAAAATTGGAAAGGAGAATATCTTTGGTCCAGCAGTCGGGAAATTCAGTCTCCACAGTGAAACATCTGACAATGGTATGAGGCTGATAGACTTTGCAGCTGCAAAAAACATGGTAGTTAGCAGTACCAGATTTAATCATCTCGATATTCATAAGGGCACCTGGCTGTCCCCAGATCAAAGAACAAGTAATCAAATTGATCATGTTGTGATAGATGGAAGACATTCATCCAGCGTGTTGGATGTACGATCGTTCCGAGGCGCAAACATTGATTCGGACCACTATCTTGTTGCAGCAAAGGTACGTACCCGTCTAAACGTTGCAAATAAAGCACGAACAGACACAACGCGGAAGTTGGACATCGATAGGCTGCAAACACAACAGATAGCCACAGCATATTCCACTCAACTAGCCCAATTGCTTAACGCGAGCACTCCTTGTCCCGATAACATAACAACACAATGGCAAAATATTGCCCACTCCATGCAAACAGCCGCAAAATCCATACTTGGATTCCAGAGACCTCCACAAAGGAATTCATGGTATGACCAGGAGTGTCGTGCTGCTACCGAAGATAAAAATGCGGCATATAGAGCTACTTTACAATCAGTAGCAACGCGTAGCGCACGAGAGAGATATCGGGAGAAAAGGAGAGAAGAGAAACGTCTTTTCCGCAAGAAAAAGAGAGAAATGGAAAAGCGGGAGTGTGAAAAAATCGAGATGTACAGGAGCCAGAATGAAGTCCGAAAATTCTACCAAAGAATGAAACATCAAACAGATGGCTTTGGTACAGGCACATCCTCCTGTAGAGACCAGCAAGGTAATCTGGTAACAGATACAGATAGCGTGCTCAGGATATGGAAGGAACATTTCTCCAATCTGCTGGTATCCAATAGTGGCGAAGACGATGATACCGCAGATCCAATCCCAGAAGATGGTATAGAATGTATACCACCCGGCCAAGATGAGGTAAAAACAGCAATCAACCGGCTGAAGAATAATAAAGCAGCAGGTGCCGATGGCTTACCAGCCGAGCTGTTTAAAACCGGAGGCGACGCGCTGATAAGGTGTATGCATCAGCTAGTTAGCACTATCTGGCAGGAAGAACGCGTACCCGACGATTGGAACCTGAGCATCCTATGTCCCGTCCACAAGAAAGGAGATAAGACTGTATGCTCCAACTATAGGGGCATAAGTCTACTCCCTATTGCCTATAAGATAGTGTCAGGGATACTGTGCGAACGAATAAAGCCTATGGTCAACGGGATAATTGGACCATACCAATGTGGCTTTAGACCTGGCAAGTCCACCATTGACCAGATATTTACCCTGCGGCAAATCCTAGAGAAGACCCAAGAGATGCAGATCGACACATTTCACCTTTTTGTCGATTATAAAGCAGCATTCGACAGTCCCCTCCGATCAAAGGTATTCCATGCAATGTCTGAATTTGGTATTCCCGCAAAGCTCATCCGGCTTTGTAAGATGACTCTAACTGATACTAGGTCCTCAGTTAAAATTGGAAAGAACCTCTCCGAAGAATTTTGTACCAAAAGAGGTTTCAGACAAGGAGACAGCCTTTCGTGTGACCTATTCAACATTTTGCTGGAAAAGGTAATACGAGATGCAAATGTCAAAAGAAATGGCACAATTTACACCAATAGCCACATGTTACTTGCATATGCTGATGACATAGACATCATGGGACGATCAGTAAAGGAAGTAACTGATACCTTTAGGAAGGTCGAAGCAGAATCTGCGAAAGTGGGTCTGGCGGTAAACGGCGAAAAGACCAAATTGATGGTGTCGACGCGCAAAGCGTCCATAGAGCTCGGACCAACCGTAGAAGTTGGTACCTATAATTTTGAGGTAGTTAAAGACTTCGTCTACCTCGGCACTGCCATAAACACAACAAACAACATCAGTTGTGAAATAAGAAGAAGAATTGTATTGGCCAACAGATGCTACTATGGATTAAGTAAGCAATTTAAAAACAAAGCCACATCTCGTCAAACAAAAATAACACTATACAAAACGCTGATACTACCCGTGCTAATGTATGGCTCCGAAGCATGGGTACTGGCGCAAGCAGATAAGGCAGTGCTTGGTGTGTTTGAGAGGAAAATTCTTCGAAAGATCTACGGGCCGATTTGCGTTGACGGTGAATATCGACGTCGTATGAACCACGAGCTATATAAGCTATACAAAGACATGCATATAGTTAAACGTATCGAGATGCAACGATTGCGTTGGCTAGGCCATATCATGAGAATGAGCGATGATGAACCCGCTAAAAAGGCGTATGAATACATGCCACATGGCGGTGCACGCAGAATCGGCAGGCCAAAGCTTCGATGGAGCACACAAGTGGATGAAGAAATGGAAAGGCGCGGTATTCCAAAAAGTCAAGCGAAAAACAGAGAGGAATGGAGATCTTTTCTTAGTTCGGTCTATGGAACAAATGTTCTGTAATGGGCCAACTAAGTAAGTAAGTAAGTAAGTAAGATAGAGCTGTAAATGAGTACTGCGGTTGGGATATATGTAGTTTGGATGTAATTTTTGAAACATATACCTATTAAAAGTACTAAATTTGGTTAGAATTTCGAATTTTTGTAATAGGTTATATGTTGGTGTTTAGATAAGGAGTTTTTAAAAAGGATACAAATTCCGAAATTAGGTCGCTAAGGACTGAATTACACTGTGCAACAAAATTCAATTTTTTTCAAAATGATGGGAAAACCCGAGTACATTATGAAAGTAGAGCTAAAAATATGAGACACGTATATCGGCGTTTTTAAAGTTTACGTCGGAAAGTAACCTAAATAGGCGGGGCAAGTTCCGCCCATTTTTAAATTTTTTGAAATATTCGAGTTTAGATATATTGGGATCCTTGCATTTCAGGTATATAGTGTCTTTGGCAACTTTACTAAGAAGAGTGTGGGAAATATTTTTGTTAAAAACTTTAACCCTCATGCGGTTCAACAAAGGGGTCTTTTTTGTCCTTTTTCTAAAATCTTTCAAAAACTCCTTAAAAATGTGATCGTTTCAAATCCGAATATTCTACAAAATTGTTCGCCATAAAATTTTACTATAGGTCTCAGAATACACCAAATCTGTCACTCTTGTCTAATCGCTAATCGGAATCTCTAAAAATGAAAAACACGTTTTAGGGTTAAAGTCGGACTTCATCTGAGTTTATTCAAAATTGCCCCACAAAACATAATTTTAGAGAGATGATGTCAGAGACAAAAGTATTATTCGTCAAATTTCACCATAGGTCACCAAAGAAATGAAATGTCTATTTACATTCTATAGCATGAAAATATCA
Organism: Musca autumnalis; assembly: GCF_047663935.1. Lineage (NCBI taxonomy): Eukaryota > Metazoa > Arthropoda > Insecta > Diptera > Muscidae > Musca > Musca autumnalis. The sequence continues at coordinate 152,721,252 of NW_027411755.1, forward strand.
GTATCAATTTTGCTGAAAAAATATTTCCCAATTTTTTTGATGAAAATTTTTTTCTTCTTTTTTCTAGTTGATAAATGGAAGTAATATACAACTTGGTTATAGGTGAAGAGTGTCAAAGGATGAAAAATTCTACACAAAATTTCACTATGAGTTTCAAAATAAACCATAAATCTATGTACACTATTTCCTTAAAAAAATAGATTACAAATTTATATATAAGGATGAAATTATATGTTTTAATTTTGGAATGTTAATTTTACATAATTCCATACTGGATCAAAATCTAGCAAAATCCTTTACTTTTTGGGAATATTGTTAAAGAAAGAAATGTTCCAAATGACATTTCATTATGAGTCTCTGAATAAAAGAAATCTGTAACCATAACATATAACATTCTTAGCAGCACTTGTTTTTGATATATAGGTTTTAGGGCCATATTTTCCAATTTTCATACAGATTGTCGTTGTGATTTAAAAATATAAATATCTCATTGATGGTTTTTCGTTATAAATTCATACAGAAGATGTTGTGCGTTTAATTTAAACAGCTTTAAAAACATTTGTGGTAAATATATATTTGAAAAATATAAAAAACCCAGATCGGACCTGCCTTTGGTTGCATTTACGGAATAAACCTTAGAAATTGACATAAATGACTATATCCTAACTGGGTTCGTTATGGTCATTCATGATACAGCTATTTATGTCAATTTCTAATGTTTATTCCGTAAATGCCACCAAAGTAGGAGTGAGTCCCATCATTGTAGTTTTTTTGGACCACACCAAATTGTGCATGTGAGAGCCCATATGACACCTATATTTTCACTGGACCATAGCCGTAGACCTCTAATGTATTTTCGCATGCAATATAAGTAACCAATGGTGTGCGAAAAGTACGAAAGTGCAATAAATAAATTAAATAATAAATAACTTTTCACTTTAAATATTGTTTATTTGTATACTATTCCCTTTCAGCATAAAAATAGCGTTCATGTTGCTAGTAGCTAATAAAAATGTTTAAAGATTTTTATGACAACCAAAAGTAAACTATAAAAATTGTCCTTAAACAGTTCTTAAATGACTAAACAATTGTATTGGGTGGGTGGTATGGTGACATGACATTGGTAATTGTCATTTTTGCTTTTCTCTTAAGTATCTTCACGTTCAAACAACTTTACGTGGGAAAATAATAAAGATAAATTTTATGAGACAAAAGTATACAAGCTAAGTGCCAAATATATAACGGCTGACCACGAGGTTAATTGTTTTGTAAGTGGTATAAAATACGTGAAATATAATTTGTTATTTACTTTGTGTCTGTAAATTATACAATAACAACAACAGCTAAAAGAACAGGCATTATGTTAATGTATACGCAAATATTTTCTAAAGGATTCATCAATCCGATATTCCCTGTGGTTTTAATGAAAATATTTGGTCGTTCTTTTTTTGTTTGACACATATTTGTGACCCCAAAAACAAATGTGCATCTAAGCAATTGCTAAAAAACAACAACACCAATAACAACAAGAACACATACACACATAAATATTTGATAAGGAAAAATAGAGCATCTAACAATGACAACCAAAGTAAACAGAAAATTTATTATATCACCTCACCTGAAAACCCGATTACGAGAACCACCAAAAAAAGTCAATATTCTTTTTACGATGCAAAACTTCCATCGAATTAGTGGAACCAACAATAACAACAAACATCATACACAACTCCAAATGCATTTGTCATCTTAAAGGTGTCGATGTTGTTTTAGTTGTTGTTATTGTTGCTGCAATTTAATGACATTGGAAAGTCAGCCAAGTCAACGTCACACACAAATTCGTAGGTTCGGAATGTTAAATTTTCACACTTAAGTGCTAAAAAACACACGAAACAAAAATAAATTAAACAAAAGAAGTTACCAAAAAATTGGAATTTTTAGATTGCACAAAAACAGCAACTGTGTGTGTTTATAAAACATTCAAATTCAAATTGATATGGTTCTTCTTCTTATTCTTCGTTTTTGGATCAACAATCTGAAACCACAGATCAGAATCAATTCTTTACCGTAGCGCATTAGACATGCTACTCTTTTTTGTTTTGACGTTTTTTCCAATGGCAAACGGATCTATGCAGATCTATTCTTATGCGTTAGAATTGTGTTAAAGTCACGCATGGTCAGAAATAGATAATACTCGTATGTAGATGTATCCAATGAGTAAACATGTGTATCTGTGTATTAGTACGGGCAGGAAAGAACTACAACTTCACTAAAAATCGAGTGCATAATACAAATGAACAAGAAAGCATGCCGACACCATCCTTATTTTATCGAATCCTTTTGTTACGCTTCTAACCCTTTGATCTGCATTAAGGAACCATTTCTCCTTTGTTTCCTTGTGGTCGGGCTACTTGTTTCCAAATAAATACTTTGAATGACCCAGCCAGTTAACCTAAAAGTATAACAATGATCCTTCTCATGAATTCACAGATTTTTGTGAATCAGTTGATAATTCAATTGTCGAAAAGGGCTAAAGGCTAATAGATAGTATGGAAAGGCTAACATGAAAAAATGAATTTTACACAGATGGGACCGATTTTTTGACATAGGCCCATGTGGCAGTGGTGCCCAATTTGAGGTTATTTTTAAAAAGGATTTGGCAGAAAATTAATTTTTTTTCGACTTTCTGGGAAACTTGTCGATAAGGGTTACTAACTCACTTACTTTGATGTCCGTCTACAGAACATTTGTTCCATAAACCGAACTAAGAAAATATTCCATTCTCTTTTTGTTACTATATTTTGTCAATTCGGGATATAGTGTTTTCTGATTTCTTCTTCCGTTTGTTGACTCCATCTAAGCATTGGACTTCAATTCTTCATGTACCTCCTGGGGCTCGTATTTATACGCCTTTTAGGGGGGTCATCATCGCTCATTTTCAATACATGGCCTAGATAACGCAAACGTTGCAGTTTTGTACGGGAATTTTCCTCTCGAACACACCAAACCCTGCCTTATCTGCTTGCGTAAGTACACATGCTTCGGAAACATATATTACCGCGGGTAGTATCAGTGTTTTGAAGAACGTTAGTTTTGTTTGAAGAGATGTTGCTTTATTTTTAAACTGTTTACTTAGCCCAAAGTAGCATCTGTTGGCCAAAACTATTCTTCTTCTTATTTCACAACGGATGTTGTTTGTTGTGCTTACGGCGCACAGTGGTTCAGAATCGTTTTTCCTAGTCAAAACTCTGTAACTTTTGAACGGGAAGAATTATTTTCAATGGATATATTTTAAACGAATAAAGAGAGGGCCATCAGCTCCTGCGGTATTATTATTATACATCCTGTCGTTACCTCATCTTGGCTGGGCGATATACACTCTATACCATCTTCTGGTATTGTACCTGTGGTATCTTCGTCGCCTTCAACGCCAATAAACCATAAAAATACAACAAATTAATAGATGACCAGAGGTATGCTTATAGAAGACCTGTGGTTTGCTAATAAAAGACCAGAGGTCTTCTTATAGAAAACCAGTGGTCTTCTTGTAGAAGATCAGAGGTCTTTTTATAGAAGATCACGGGTCTCCTTATAGAAGACCAAAAGTCCTCTTACAGAGGACCAGAGGACTCTTATATATCACCAAGGATCTACTTATAGATGACAAGAGGTATTCTTATAGAAAACCAGTCGTCTTCTTGTAGAAGATCGGAGGTCTTTTTTATAGAAGTTCAGAGGTTTTCTTATAGAAGACCTAAAGAGTTTTAATAGAAGAAGTCTTCGTATTGAGGACCAGAGGCATCTTAAAGGTCACCAGCAATCTTCTTATAGGGAATAAGATGTCTTCTTATAAAAGGCCAGAGGTCTTCCTATAGAAGACCAGTGGTCTTCTTGTAGAAGGCAAGAGGTTTTCTTATAGAAGACCAAATATCTCTTATATCACCAAAGATCTTCTTATAACAAGATGCCCAGATGTACTCCAGTAGAAGACCAGAGGTCTTCTTATAGAAGAAGAAGTACAGAGATTATAGAAGTTCAGAGGTTATTTATAGAAGATCAAAGATTTTCCTATAGAAGACCAGGGGTCTTTTTATAAAAGACCAGCAGATCGTCTTATGGGAAACATTTATCTTGTAGAATACTATATGACCTTCTTATAAAATAGCAATTATGTTCTTACCATATCCACTCTTATAGAAGATCTGAGTACTTCTTATAGAAGACCAGAGGTCTTCTTATAGATGACACAGGTCTTCTTATAAAAATATGCTTTCTTATAGATCACGGTGGTCTTGAATCAAATTTAAATGGAAGGTGCTTACACCTACAACATTTTCTTTATTCCCATTTTGATAAGACTTGCGGTTTCCAAGCAAAGTCGCAAAAACCTAAACAACCCCTAAAAATGTCAAATTGAATCGCGATTTATTTAAAAAGCGCTCCGGCGATTTTTTTAGTTTTTTGATTGTTCTCATCTATGAACATTGTAGTTTCAGAATCCGCAAAAACTTCCCAGGTGTAAGCACCTTCCATTTAAATTTGATTCAAGAACACCGTGAGATGACCAGAGGTCTTCTTATAGATTACCAGAGGTACAAAAAAAGAATTTGTTTAAAAATTAAAAAAAAAATTGTTAAAACGGTTATTAATGGCAAAAATTTTACCTACTTAAAAAACAATGAATAGAAGATTTGTTATAGCTTCCGAGGAATAGCTATTTCTTTCTCCAGAAATTTGCAAAAATTACGAATTTTCCAAAATGGTTAAAAATCGTCGTCTTTCGGGGCACGCCACCCCCACATCTTCTAATATTTTGATCTTTTTTTGTTTCCTTATGTTTACTATCGAATTCCATATAGAAATAAACGATCGGTGATGACAAATAATTGGGGTTTTGTCCAGGAAAATCGATTCTTGAACTATTGTGGGTACCAACATTCACAGTTGGTGTGAGATCTGTAGACGTATTACGCGTCGATACCATCAATTTGGTTTTATCGCCGTTTACTGCCAGACAGATCTTAGAAGATTCTCTTTCGACTTTATCAAAGGTATCAGTTACTTCTTTTACCGATCGACCCATGATGTCAACGTCGCACAGAGGACGAAATCATTGATCTAGCGGCGCGAAAGTCAAAAAATCAAAGTATAAAATTGCGAAATGTTTTCCATTATATCGATTACAGACACTCTGCTGACTAAGATTTTGTTTTTACTTTTTTGTTGTTGTAAATATTCACTCAGTTATTCAGTGTCAAGTGCAAGAAATTTTGACGGATCAGATTTTAATAAAATTGTTGCTAAAAACCTGATCTCATATTTGTTTAATTGTTAAATAAATTCGTAATAAAACTAAACAAAGTTTATTTTTTATTGATAGGGGAGGGTTTAAGTTAAACTAAAATAAAATGTTTGGGGCCAGAAGTTACACAATTTTAAAGCAATAAATTTTCAAAAATTATTATTTTTTGTATGTTTTTAGTGCAATATACTTTTGTTGGATGGAACGTAACTACAAAGGTCCACCTAGGTTCGGTCCAGTTATTTTTTTAATAATTAAATTGGACTCCCTAGATTCCGAATAACCATAGCTGCAAATAGCTGCAAATCTTGCTGATAAATGGTCTTGAAAAATAGCTTAAATCCTCAAAATACCAAAAATCTGTCGGTACGGTTATATGGGGCCTATATCAAAATATAGACCTATGTTCGCAATTTTTGGTGGAAAATTTTTGTGTCCACTGGGAACCCCAAATACCAAATTACACCTAATTTGGTCGGAAAATGTAGCTTTAAATCCCCAAACTACACTAATATGACCAAATTATTTCGTTGACTATAGACTTTAGTCGTTCATACAATATCCCAGATACTATCTTATATACAAGAGGAACAGGCTTATGTCCCTGTAATTGGAGGACACAGCTTTATCTCCCTTTTTGTGGAATGAACATAGGATGCTCACGTTCCAATGGTCGGGTACGCGTTCTTCCTGTCAGATGGTGCCAACTAGCTGATGGTAGAATTTTCGGACTTCATTCTGGCCCCTGTACATCTCGTTTTTTTCAGAACCCCACTTTTCCATTTCTCTCTTTTTTCTGCGGAAAAGACCTTTTACTTCTCTCATTTCCTTCATATATCCCACTTGTGGGCTGAGCGTTGCTGCTGTTTGTAGAGTAGCCCTATATGCTAAAAATAGCAAAAGTCTTTTGAAAATATCCAATTTTTATACTTTTTTCTCCGACTCTGGTCCAAAGATACGCAACCGCCCAAAAATTAAGGATACAGTCACCCCCAAAAATGTACCTAAGATTTCAATAAACAACTTTTTAGCACATATGAAGATTCTAGGAATGATTCTTAGGGCTAAAATTCACGAACATTTACATTTTTTTAACATTCCCCCTGCTCAGGTTTGGAAATAACAAACTGTTAAAAACTCAGGGAAATTTGAAAGGTTTGTTATTTACGGACCTGAACAGGGAAGAATGATCTAAAATAATCGAATTTTGAACTTGAAGAATTCCTAGAATCTTCAATTGTTCTAGAAACTTGTTTGTTGAAATCTAAGGTACATTTTTGTAGTTGACTGTATCCTTAATATTTGGGCGGTTGCGTATCTTTGGACAAGAGTCGGAGAAAAAAGTATAAAAATTGGATATTTTCAAAAGATTTTTGCTATTTTTACCATTAAGAACCGTTCATAGACATTTGGCATATTCCAGAAAGTTGTTTATTGAAGCCTTTGCTACACTATTGTGGTTGACTGTTTTCTAAAACTTTAAACGGTTTAATATCTATGGAGCAGAATCCTAGAAAAGAGGATAAAAATCGCAATTGTTTTGCTATTTTGACCATTAAGACCTGTTCCTTCCGGGTTCGTATATTCTAGAAAGATGTTTATTGAGATCTGAGGTACATTTTTGTAGTTAGTTGTTTGCTTCAAATTTGATCGGTTTGATAGCTGTATAACAAAAAATGTTAAAAGAAATTTGACCATGGCGATTTTGACCTTGCAGATGAAGTTTGATGGGTTATATGTGTTCACAATTTTTGTTCTTTAAAACAAGAGCTACAACTATGCCTCTGAGATAAATTCAAATTTCCTAACGGTTTGGAAGATATAGTCCTGACTAAATGACTCTTTCTACATCAAAGTCTCAAACCTTTGGAGCCCTATAACCGCGAAAGTTGATGAGAGAGGGAGAAACGGCGAGACACGTGTCTTCGTTAATAATTTTCGTGTTGCACAGTGTATTTATAGAAAATAAATACAATTCTCACAGGCAAAGACATTAAAAACGGTCTGTAACTTTCGCGAATTTGTTGCAAATGACACCATATTCTCTTGTCCGATATGTACAATAAATATAAACATAAAATTCGCGAATTTATAAAAAAAACAACAAAATTGCAATATTGCCAAAATTTCCTAATATGCTCTGAAATGCCGCGATTTGGTAACAAATTGGTCCAGAATGGTTTAATATTGATTTTAAATTAGATTTTTAAAAAAACACAAATTTTAAGAAAAAAAACGTATATGTCATTACAACAAATAAAATTAAAAAATGCATTACTGAACTTCAATGCATTTGGTGCGGAAACTTTTTTCGCGATAGAGAATATAGTTTTTCATGCTCTACACGGCTATGTGGTGGTATTTTTGATATTTGCAAAAAAGTGCAAAAAGTTAAAACCCTAATGGGTAGTTGAGTGGAATATGTCTTGGCTTTTGTGGTGTTTGCAGGTCACCGATGTTCAACATTCGTACTGTGTCTATTCGTACTTTATTTGCTATGTTTAGGCGGCAACAAGGTAGTGATTCGAGTCAATGTTTGCTCTTCGGAACGATCGTACATCTAACACGCTCTTTAAATGTGTTCCATGAATCACGACATGATCAGTTTGGTTTCTTGTTTTTCGGAACTGGGGATAACTAATTGCCCTTATGAATATCGATATGCTAAAATCTGGTGCTGCTAACTACCATGTTTTTTGATGCTGTGAAGTCTCATTCCCTTGTCAGATGTTACATTATGGAGACTGAATTTTCCGACTGTTTGACCAAATAGATTCTCCTTTCCAATTTTGGCATTAAAATCGCCTAGAATAATTTTAATGTCATGTGAAGGACAGTGGTCATATGTTTTTTTTAAGCGCTCGTAAAATATATCTTTGGTCTGCTCGTCCATGTCTTTGTTGGAGGCGTGGGCGCAAAGAAGAGTGATAAGGAATAATTTAGCTTTTATGCGAATTGCGCCAAGTCTTTCATCCACCAGGGTAAATCTGGAGACCAGCTGTTTTAACATTCTATTCGTATTTCCTGTATGACACTAATATCGGTCTTGTACTTTGCATGTACATCCGCCAGTGCGTAAACTGCACTTTCTCTATAAAGAGTCCGGACGTTTTAGGGGGTCGTCACATTTAGAGGGGTTTGTTCGGGTTTGCCCGATTTTCAGATTTGTTAAAATACAACTCTTATTTGAGAAATACATTATACACTTTAAACACATTATACAAATATACACAAAGCATACCGACACCATTGTTAGCGTCATATCCATTCGTTTCGCTAGTAATCCTTTGATCTTTATTTGTAAGTAAATCTTCACTTCTTGTTTTCCTGTGGTCTGGCTACTTGTTGTTGCCAAATAAACACTTTGAGCATCTGAACTAGTTAACCAAAAGGATAACAATGATCCTTCCCATGAATTCACAGATGTTGGTGCATCAGTTGATAATTCAAGTTTCAAAAGTGGTCTAAGGCAAGTATAGAAAGGCTGTAAAGGGGCGAACCTATTATGTGAAACCCTACTGGGGCATCGGCACTCAACACGTGTTATTAAGAAATACCTATTACTTTAGAATTTATGGTCCAATTAAATTAGAAATTCAACTGTTTTTATACCCTACACCATAATATGGAGAGTTTAATTAAGTTTGTCATTTTGTCGTCAAAATAAGAAGTTATGAGTATTTCTTTGCATATAGTTTTAACAGATTTCAACGTTTTCCAAACATATATTACAACTAGTATTTATATACTATTAAAAAAAATAATAAAAATATTTAAAAATGGTATATTATTTTAACTTAGTTTTTCTCAGAACCATTTTTTTTTGGCTTAGGCCGTTTTGGCGCTAAACGCCTCATATAGACAAAACTACTTGACGTATTAATACCAAAATTCAAAATCCTTTTAATTGGAATATCCGAGGTACTTGGTTTTGGCTATATTTGGCCGCTGTCATGACAGCCCGATCGGTTGATAAATGTGACTGTGACTTTGACTTTATGTACAAAAACATGATTATTTCACAACTACTCTGTAATCCGGAAAATTCGATAATCCAGACACCGTCAAAACATGTGGAGTCCGGATTATCGAGATTATACTGTATATGAAATTTTATGGCGATCGGCTAACGTTAAGCTGTGTTTATGAAATTAGGTCTTATCGAAGTTATCGAAATCAATAATCCACGGGGGTGATTCGAATCATTCGAAAATCATTTACCTGTAAACTTTTCCGTATATTGTCAAAATTAGGAAGGTCATTTGTTTTTCGCATGGTAAGCGAGGAAAAATTGGTCTTAATGGTGAGTAACTCGTTCTCGTTTTAACTTGTTTCAATCTATAAATGAATACCTCAAAATCACTTGAACCCTGTAAACATGTCCAAAATTTCTTGACGTAAATGTAAACATGGCCTCATTGCTATCCAAATCTAAAAACGGGTACAACGAAATTTTAAAGGAAATTCCCTATTTCAAAATCTCCAACCATTCAAAGAAAAGCTTGCCAAAATGCACACACACATATACACTTCATTTGTTGAAACAAACAAATTATTTGTTGAAGATCTTTTAGCACCTGTCAACCTGACATAAGCAAATACATAAATACAACTGAAGTGAACGTGTGATTGGTTATTTACCTATTCACCCGCACAATAAACTAAAAACAATAATAAATTCGTTGTCTCGTGCTTAATCAAACTAATTAATACAATAAACAATTAACAGATAAATAACAACAAGTTTTTGTTATGTCGTTTTTGAAATATTCACTATTAATTTGAAAAAGTTTTCTTTATAATGGACTGGCGGTTATATTGGAATTGTTATCCGGTTGGTAACGAAATTTCAATACAGTTATGGTGGAGCTTATGGAGGGAGGACGGGTTAGTTTTCTTTTATATTTGTTTACATAAACATAAATAAAATCGGGAGGTATGCTTCTATGGGACCTATATAAAGCATACGTGACCAAAAAGAGAACGGCTAAAAAGAGAATGTATTGTAGAAAATGCAATTATTGCAAATGTATTAGTAAACTGGTAGGTCAAACAAGCTGTTGAACAACAACAAATCAAAACATTTGTTCTCTTTGTTACGATCTTTCTTGGCATTGGTGTCGTATGTGTGTAAATTGCCGAAAAACTTCGGCACCGCCGTGCCAAGGGTGAACACAATTGATATAAAGACGTGGACCTATACTGATCATTCTATTCTGGAATATTTTATAACCCACGAAGATTTAATACCAAATTTCATCCATTGCGGTGGAATATTGAGACCACAACCTTCAAACTATCGAAAATCTGCAGGTACCTTTCTATGGGGACTATATGAAGACGTGGACCTATACCGATAAATTTCAGATGGGAAGTTTTAAACCCCAACTGAAGACTAAATACCAAATTTCATTCGTTTTCGGTCGGGTTTTGATACCACAACACTCAAAGTTCCGAAAATCGGGAGGTACCGTTCACTGGGGTCTATATGAAGACGTGAACCTATACCGACAAATTGCAGGTGAAAGACGTATACCTCCCTCAAAGACTAAATACCAAATTTCAGCCAATTCAGTGGGATATTGATGCCACAACCTTCAAGATACCGAAAATCAGGAGGTAACGTTCTATCGGGACAAATTTCAGATGGAGAATTTTACACCCCACGAAGACTTAATACCAAATTTCAGCCAATTCGGTGGGATACTGAGGCCACAACTTTCACAATACGGAAAATCGGGAATTACCATTCTATGGGGACTATATGAAGACGTGGACCTATACCGACAAATTTCATGCAGAATGTTTTATACCCCCAACTGAAGACCAAATACCGAATTTCAGTCATTTCGGTGGAATATTGAGACCACAATCTTAAAAATACCGTAAATAGGGAGACGAAAATGAAGACGTGGACCTTAACCGAAAAAATTCAAGTGGAAAGACGTATACCTCCATCAAAGACTAAATATCAAATTTCAGCTATTTCGGTGGGATATTGAGGCCACAACCTCCAAAATACAGTTCTCAGGGGTCTATATAAAGAAGTGGACCTATACCGACCAATTTCAGGTGGAATGTTTTGTACCCCCAACGAAGACTTAATACCAAATTTCAGCCATCGCTTTGGAATATTGAGGCCACGTCCTTCAAAATATCGAAAATAGGGAGGTACCGTTCCCTGGGATCTATATCAAGACGTGGGCCTATACCGACAAATTTCAGGTGGAATGTTTTATACCCCAACGAAAATTTATTACCAAATATCAGCCATTTCGGTGGGATATATAAAGGTCACAACCTTCAAAATACCAAAAATCGGGAGGTACCGTTATATGGGGAATACATGAAGGCATGGACCTATACAGACAAATTTCAGGTGGAACATTTTATACCATCAACGAAGACAAAATACCAAATTTCAGCCATTGCGGGGGAATGGCCTCAATATTCCCCTTTAAATTACCGACAATCGTGAGCTACCGTTCTGTGGGCCTATACGAAGGCGTGGACCTATACTGACAAATCAGGTTAAAGCCGTATTCCCCCCAACGAAGACTAAATGCCAAATTTCAGCTATTTGGGTGTGATAATGAGGCCAAAAGCTTTTAATAACGGAAAATCTGGAGGTACCGTTCTCTGGGAGCTATATCAAAACGTGAACCGATATAGCCCATTTTCAAAACCAAACATGCTAGGAGAAATAGAAACTTCTATACCAAATTACAAAGCTCTATCTTAAAAAGTGCGACCTGTATCTTGATTTCAAAAGGCAGACGGACGGACGATCAGTTAGAAATGGTTATATCGACATAGAATTTTATGCTTATCAAGTATATATTCTTTATAGGGTCTCCGAGGAATATTTCGATACAAAACGAAATTACAAATTTATTTATACCCTCCATATATGGTGGATTGTATAAAAATTAGTATTTAACTGACCTCATATAAAAGGATTTTACGAACAGTATTTTTTTATACGGGAACATGAATTGAACAGTCAAAAATTGGATTTGGTTTAAAGCCTAGCAGGCCATCATTCTATCAACCTGTCCATATAAATATTTTGATGTATGTCGATTTTACCACTCTGAATATTACGGGTGCAGGGTGTTCCGTAGTCTATTTAGCCTCGTCCAACCTATTTCTTCTTTATTTTTTGTGAAAAAATCAAAACTAACTCTTTCGTTTTGGCAAAAACACTTCCAACCATCACCTACGCACTTAGCACGTTTTGCGTTGCTTGAATGTGAATTTTCAACAACCTTAAGCGGTTCTTGGAACCGGTAATAACTACTATGTTTTGGAGCCAAGTTCATTAATTAGTGCATGAGCTCTAATACTACTTGTCGCCAAATTTTCAAATGCATGTTAATCAACTCCTTCGCTTTCGGAGTCATTGGATTGAACCGGTTCTTTGTTTACCGATAAAACACAACTAAATGTTTGTAACCGTTATTAATACGGTCGATGCGTTAATTTTTGTGGGTGATCAATTAATATGGATTTGTTGAAAACAAAACTAAAAGTTTATTTTGATCTATGACGTCTGTGATGAAATTGTCGGAGTTGCTAATTGGTATTGTTGGCTAGATTTGAACAAATATTTGAATGCTTGACTTACTGTTTGGCTTGAAATCAATTAAATGGTTTGAATATTTGTTTTTAACCATAAAGTGTGGGAAATACATGTTTATGAACCATATATTAGAAATAATATTAGTTCGCTTACATAATAATGTTGATTGATTGATTGATTTACACACACGTACTATTGTTGAAGGAACCGTAGTGCGCTCATTGCCGTTCATGGAACTATATTGGTCCACTCCTTCAGGCATCTTCCACACAAAATTTTAAAATTTTCCGCAAAAATTCAGTATTAAGACACGTTTCGGATCATTTTAAATTTTTTCCGTTTTGAGTTTTCAATTTCGACGAAAAATCAAAATTTCTTCGAAACGTACAACAAGTTCCGAGAACGTCTATATCAGACAACATCTTCAGGTATCTCCCTCACTTATACCAAAACGTCGATCTATACCGACAAATTTCTGGCGGAAAGTATTTAGACTCGAAAATGACTAAATACCAAATTTCCGATATTTTAGTAAGATGGTACGCTTCTATGGGGGATATAGGAAGACGTTGAACTGTACTGATAATTCTCGTCTGGAATATTTTATAACCCCATGGAAGACAAAATTCACGAATTTCAGTCGGAAAGGTTTTTACCTATAACACAGACTAAATGCCAAATATCAGCCATTTCGGTTTGTTGTTATGGCCACAACCTTCAAAATACCGAAAATAGGGAGGCACCGCTCTATGGGGCTATATGAAGCCGGGGATCTGTAAATACAAATTTCTGGTGGAAAGTTTTATACCCTCAACGAAGACTAAATACCAAATTTCAGCATTTTCGGTGTTGTATTGAGGCCACAACCTTCAAAATACCAAAAATCTGGAGTTACCATTCTATAGGGGCTATATGAAGACGTGGACCTATACCGACAAATTTCAGGTGGAAAGTTTTACACCCCCAACGAAGACTAAATACCAAATTTCAGCCTTTTCAGGGGGATATTGATGCCACAACATGCAAAATTCCGAAAATCGGGAGGTACCGTTCTATGGCGGCTATATGAAGCCGTGGATCTGTACCGACATATTTCTGATGGAAAGTTTTATACCCTGAAGAGACTAAATACCAAATTTTAGCCATTTCAGAGGAATACTGAGGCCACAACTTTCAAAATACCGAATATAAGGTGTGGACCTACACCGACCAAGTTCTGGGGGAAAGTTGTGTACCATCAACGAAGACTAAGTACCAAATTTCAGCCATTTCGGTGTGATAATGACGCTAAAACCTTCAAAATACCGAAAATCGAGTGATACCGTTTTATGGGGGCTATATCAAAACGTGGACCGATATAGCCAATTTGCAATACCAAACATCTTAGGAGTAATAAAAATTTCTGTACCAAATTACAAAACTGCATATTTAAAATTGCTTGCTGTATCTTGATTTCATCAGACGGACGGACAGACGGACATGGTTACATTGACTTAGAATTTTACCCTGATCAAGAATATATACTTTATAGGGTCTCCTATGAACATTTCGATGTGTTACAAACGGAATGACAAATTTAATTATACCCTCCATATTATGGTGGAGGGTATAAAAATGCTTGCAATTTCGGTAATTACCGAAATTTGCCGGTAAGTTAGCAACAAAATTAAAATTGTCGCTAAGTGCCTTTAAATCTCCTGGACCGGATGGTGTCATTCCGGCGATTCGCCTGTCATGATCACCATGACAAAAGTAAAGAGGAAAGCAGACTAATCAATATTTTTTTTTTAGAAAGTCACTGGAGGCATCCACAGGTATGAGTCTATCTCCTTTGCTGTGGCATCTGGTGATGAACGGAGTACTCAAGGAATTTGTTAAGACTAGAAACTAGGGTATTTGCCTATGCAGATGACCTAGTCATTCTAATTAGTGGGGAATTTTTGTCTACGTTGTCAGAACTGATGCAAGGTGCACCAGTAAATCTCTCACGCTGGGCTCATCATAATAGCCTTGGGGTGAATCCAAAAAAAATACAGAAATTGTACTACTCAGCAGGAAAACAAATATCGCTGACTTTGTTCCACCAATACTGGGTGATGTGCAATTAAACCTCTCTACGGAAAGGAAACATCTAGGTTTGGTCCTTGGCCATCGGTTAACATGGAAGGGGAACACTGAGGAGCGCAACTAGAGGGGCTTAATTGAGCTTTATTCCTGTAAGAAATACATAGGTAAAAGTCGCATATATCACACTGGCTGTATAGGACAGTGGTCCAACCTATGTCTGTCTCGTCTGGTAGCAGGTCCTAAGTAATACTGCTAATCTGTCCAGGTTAGCTACTGTGCAAAACTGCATTATTGGAGCAGTACAAATCACACCTCAGGCAGCATTTAATGCTATACTGAATATCCAACACCTGGATATTCTAGTCCCGTGAAGGACTGATCATCAGACGCTAGTATAAACATAACGACAACTGCAGTCTTTCAGGCAGAAGTAATTGCAGTGTTGCATTCCTTAGAGGTAAATATACGGCTGCGCTAAAGTCATTAGAGTCCTTCTATGTTAAATCTAAGACTGTTCAAAATTGTAGGTCTATCCCAAAAACAGTATGACTGTTCAATTTTGTTAGGTACCAGGACATTGCACTGTTAAGGGAAGGAGACAGTTGATCAACTAGCAAGATGAGGTTTCCAGTCCCCTGACCTGCAAGTGGAGACATAGCCTTGCTCGACAAAATTAATAGGTTCTACATAGTCAAAGCCGTAAAAATTTGGCAGGATGACCTGGATGCCAGTTATCGAAGTCAATCTGTCCTGCCATTTCAGGACGTAGAACTAATTCCCTTCTCTCACTTCGCAAATCGGAGATATACAGGTATGTTCTGAGACACACTTCACCTCTCGTGTAAAGTGAGAGGGGAATTTTTTCACAGCTTTGAGTTTATTTTTCTAGTATTTTATTGAAGGACTAGAGTGAACTCTTCTTTTTAAATACGCTAATGAATCTTAGCCCCAAGAAATTCTCAAAAAATGGAGTATATGGGGTGAGCAAAATGCTTGAGGCGTGAGAGAGAGGTGAAGTGTGTCTCAGAAGATGCCCGAATAATTGCAGTTGGAATCTTCACTGGCCATGGCTGCAAAAGATCTATGACAAGCAAGTGGGAGGACAACGACACAGAGTACTTCATGCTATGTAAAGATGTGGAAGAGACTAAAACGCTGCCTATTAGAGTTGTATAGTTCATGAACGAACTAGTTCAATTGAACGATTCATTGAAAAGAGCGTATGAACTAGATCAGTCGATATAGTTAATTATAGTTCAGTAGCTCACTGAGCGCCGACCGAAAGATCCACAAAGAACGATCAACGAACGAACGATTCACAATCTAGTTCAGCATGTCATTCATACAAGTGACGCCGTCCTCTGTGCTAAGTGACGCCTTCGTAATGTAATAAGTTTTGTTTATGTTTTGGATCAATGTGAAGTGTCATCCCCCATTGTAATAAAAATAAATTTTAAGAGCATTTTAAACACATCATATCCCAATATATCGAATCCATTCCCTATTCAATGTGCCTTGTTTTGGATAGAAAAAAGGAAAAAATAAAAAGAAACATACATACAGTGATAATTTCTACAAACACACAACGTAAGATTTTTTTGAATGAAACTGTAATTACATTTTTTTCCAAGGATGTTTTTTCTAAACTTAATCTTTCTTTATGAATGGAATAAAAATATCTAAATGTAACATTTTTGTAGTTTAATTATACTATTCTAATGTTTGTTCCTATTTGATGTATGTATGTATGTGTTTTCATCGAGAAAAGGATTAAGAGCTCGTGAACGATTCTGATCCGAATGATTGAACTGGATAGAGAACTATGAACTAGATTACTGAACTAGTTCAGTTAAAAGAGCTGAGCTATTGAACTAGATCTTTCAAATGAACTAGATTGTACAACTCTACTGCCTATCAAAAGACCCAGCCTGTTTGGTACACTCTCTTACTTCTCCTTCAATGACCCCGCAGTCCTTCAAACTTATTGCAGGAGCCTTACGTGGCTATGGGGTGCGTCATCCTAGACTCAACATGCTCATTTAACCCCCATTATCTTTCCTATATCTCTGTTCTATCTACTCTCCTGGCCTTCACGTCTTCCATTCCCCCTCCTATACTTTTTATCTCTTTTCAGGATGAGTACAATGGACCTGCTGGTCTCCGAATGAAGTGGCTTATAACTGAACCTAACTTCTCTATAAGTGGTCCCATATCGTTGGGCTAATATGAATCGTTGTGCGCTCACTGAGAGAGAAGTGTCTCTTAACCCTTTAGGGTTGTTTATGGGAACATGTGTATGTGTAGGGTTATGACTTTTTTACAACCTCGTATCCCTGTATCATATTTTGATGAGTTTTTACCTAAGATTTTATAAAATTTTAATTATAAGGTGATTTAATAAAAAAGCTCACGCACAAAGTAATTTGAAAAATTTTCTTCATTTTTCTACATGAGTCACTTCAAGCAGATGTATTACTGAAAATAAGCTTTAGAACCACATAACCAAAGTGGTATAATCGTTTGTTTCTCACTAAAGTTATCATCATTACATACATTGCCGCACACTTGAATAGAACCCCCCTGCAAACTTTTTTACAACCTCCATTTTTTCCGAATTATACAAGATATGGAGTTTTTAAGTTTTATTATATTTTGCTTCATGTGTTTGGAGTAAACTTAGTCATTCATTTACATTCAAATCCAATTTGTATAAGAATTATACAAGGAAAACAAAATAAAGTCAAAACAATGGAGTAAAAAATTTAACTCATTTGAATAGAACCCCCCTTTAAAACTTGGGAATACATAAAGATTGTATTAGAATTTCTATGCATATTCACACTAAAAGTAAAAGTATATCCCTCCTGATTAAGGATACACACGAAAATCCTGCTTTGGCAAGGATAATCAGGTGTAATGCCTAAGAAGCCTGCTTTTTTCTTTCAACAAGTTTTTTTTGGATGCGTACTGTCTCCTTTATTCGTATATTTTACGCATAAGTCATTCCCATACATTTTAAAGAATATTTACCATTGTAGAATATGACGGCACCTCCAGGATATCCGCATTTCTTTTCAAAAATTTAAGTTTTGATGACTTGAACGGTGTCTACATAAAATTTTGAACATAGGTCCATGTTTTCGTATAGCTCCCATAAGTTTCATCACCTCTAAGTACCGTCCGATTTCGGGTGTTTTGACGTTTTTAGCTACATTTTTAGTGCAAATTAGTTATAATTTGGTATTTAGGGTTCTTTAACGGTTTCTAACTTGTTTTTGTTTTTTAGACACATTTTGAGTCTGAAATTGTTATAATTAGGTATTTAGGATTCCGAGTGATCAACGAACTTCCGAACTTAACGGTTTTTTACTTTTTTTTACCAATGACAGCGATCGCTGTGCATTGTCCCGAAAAATATAGAACGTTATGACTGGTTTAATTACGCTTCTGAATTGCCAGTGTACCATCCTTGGATTGGAACTCAATTTTGAGCCTACAGACTTTCTACAGATGGTCCAACATCGGTGAGTTCTGTTAGTCCTTTTTTTGGGTATTGTCTTCCATTTGAGTTTCCTATGGAAATGTCCTGGAAATAGGGATGGCCTTTTTTCTGAAAAACTGGTTCCTCGAAAGATTTCACTTTTCGTTTTCCTAGTGTTTAGACCTCCAGTTCAAGACCATTGCATTTTTGCAAAGCAAATTTCGATTCTTTCGGTTTAATAGTATGATAGCCTTGACTGCATAGCAGACTGATTCAAATCCTTCTTCGTTCAAAGTTATTAATAGGCTATTTATTGAAGTAACTCATAAGAGAGGTGCCGCTCCTTGAGCAACTTTGTCTCTTATTGTTAAGTCATGCACCACTCAACTTATCCACATATTCAGTTTCTCAGGGTCCGGTTGATCTGAAACTCTTCTAAGGTTTGGATCAGCTGACAACCTAACATTTGAATTCGTATAACCTGCAAAATCCAAGTGAAAGACAAGCATCCCTTTCCCAAATTTACAATTTTTTATTTTCATATTTATGTCCAAAAAGGGAATATTTTTGTCCAACATATTCCATAATTTAGTGATTCTAGTAGGTTTTCAGCCTTTTAAAATATTGTTTTTAAAGAAATTTCACATTTAAAAATTATTTACCGCGCGGAAAATTCCGAGGCAAATATTCATGATTGCGCTGAAATCGGGGAGCTTGAAAGTCCTTTGTCAGTTACTACACTAATCAAAAGAGTAACGTCTTGCCCATCCCCGGTGCATAACTTGTCAATATACTTACCTCAAATAGTTTTCCATAGAATATTGTGCATTTTTTATTCATATTAAGTAGTAGATTTATTTTGTCTTTAGGCTTTTTTATTATAATTTTAATTAATAATTATTTTATTTAATTTTAACTAAAGTAGAGAATTTTTTTTCTGTTTTGTTGCTAATTTTCTTATTATTTAATAAGTAATAAACGTTAATTAAATACATAATTATTTTGAAAAAAAATGACCACATAAATAGAAGAATAGAAGCTAGAAATTCATTTTGCAAGTTCGATTGGAACATATTTACATAAGATAAGTAAGGGGAGGCATGGGGGAGGGGGAGTGTGTATAAGTAGTAGTTACAGATAATTGCACAGTATTGAACAAAATTCGTTAATTTGTTGTTGTTATTAGTTATTAAATTTCTCTCTCTATCTCTCACGCTTATACATATAAATTAAAGACAAAAATATGGTTATAACAAAATGGTATGAAATTGAAATATTTTTCATGGTAAACCAATTGGTATTATAAACCAATTACAAAAAATACAGAAAGTTTATAGTACACAATAACCACGTTCATTATAACCATTTTCGTCTCAGTTACGAATATAATTTATCATTTTCTTTTTTGTTAATTAACTTAATTTTACGAGTTGTGGTTCAGTGATCTTTTCCAAGGACGGCTACATATATTTCTCTCTGTGTATTTGTGTGTGTGTGCGTTGTAAGGCATAGTAGCTTAAACTTAAAACTAGCTTAATATGTACTTTATTATAGGAATATTAAGGCTTAACTATGAAAAAAATGGGAAAATTAAATAAAAATAACTCAAAATCAAAAATAAAAAATTAAAAATAAAAAAACTCAAAACAAAAAACAATAATAATAAAAAACACATAAATTGGTTTTTACTAAGGTGAGGCGGGGGATTGGTTGGCCATAAAACCCAGTAGTACCGCAATGAAACGTAAGTGTAATGAAGAATGTAACCATGGGAGTTTACAGGGGGTAAGGGGAGGGGACGATAAATTAGTACGTCTTTACAACAGTTGGAATATACAATCACAAAAGACAACACGTGCAATATTCAACTGCAGTTGACATACTAAAATAACAACTATTTACACATACAGACATTATGATTACATTCATTCACACACATACAGCCTCATAGGCGTAGTGGTCTAGCTGGACGCCACCTTTCTCTCGCCCGTTCTGGGGAAACTTAACCTAAGAAAAAAATCTAGATTTCAAAATAGATATAACCCTGTTAGGATTTTGACCAATCGTCACTGTGGTTAAGTGCGGTTTTTGTGATTGTGTGTGTGATATTTTTTAAGCTGTGTGGCAGTGCGATGGGCCGAGTGGTAATAATTCACTAGGGCATGGGGTTTGATTGCATGCTACTAGACATGATGTTGCAGTGATATTTTCGCAGCCGCTGCCGCCGACGGTACTGTCACCATTAACAACATTGTCATTGCCGTCGGCGACAGAAACAGCAGCAGCTGCCGCCGCCACAACGGCCAATGCATTTTCAACATCATCGGCGCCCAACGCCACAGCTGCTAGATCATGCAAAATATTTTCTTCCTCATCACCATGTTGTTGAATGTTGTTTGTGGTATTGTTGCTGCCGCTGCTGTTGTTGTTGTTATTAATAATATTGTGATTGTTGCTATTAAGGCTAGCAAAACTGCTGCTGCCATCTAATGCAGCATAAGGTTGTCACATCGATAGGCTACCCACAGCTGCTGATATCTGGGCATGTGACGGTTGATGCAATTGATGTGAATGGGCAGCACTCATTGCCAAATGATGGCTATGCAAATGTGGAGGTAAACGCATTGTCGGCATACCCATTGCGGCCATCGAATTCATTGTATGCAGGGAATGTTGTAAATGTAGACCTGGTTCCAATTTTGGTTTTGTGTCCATTAAATTGGCATAATCGGGATGTTGTACACCGCCAATACTTGGCTCACTGACTTTTTTGTTTTGTTTGCGTTCTTTGGCGCGACGATTTTGAAACCAGATTTTCACCTGACGTTCCGACAAGGAGAGAGTTTGAGCCAATTCGGTTTTGCGTCGTATGGTTATGTAGCGTGATGTACAGTATTCTTTCTCCAATTCCAAACGTTGAAAGTCTGTATAGACTACACGATATTTATCCTTGGTGCGGGTTTTGCCTGCAAAGAGAGAGAGAGAAAGAAGAGGGAGGGAATTAGTATCTATATTTTGTGTTTTGGTTTAAAAAAGAATATATGGGGAGAAAGGCAAGAAACTCTATAAAGAAAATAAAAACTCGTTCAAGTAGAGTTTCATTTGAAACTCTTAACAAAGCTAGTAAAAAGTGGGACTGGATGCCACGAGGTAAAGTTCTTTCGTGGAAAATACCAGAAGACGAACTTAAAAAATAATTATCTCTGGAAGAGATAATTTGATGAAATAAAGCTCCAGCGAAGACACCACTTCATCTTGACACTGCAGGCCAAAATCCCAGGTAGAATTCTACAAAGTAGTCACACTGCTTTGTCTCACACGAATGATAATAAATAATAAAAATTGTTATAAAATATAAATCATAAGATTCTTGTTTCACGTTGGGCGCCATATATGTATATGAAATTAAGTTTGGTAGCCACGAATTGCTGACAGGTGTTTTCATAGAGATAGGCACTGTTGACCCTCTTTGACCGCCACTTGTGAATGTTAGGTTTGGTAAAATATAATAAAATTCTTCATGGTGAATTTTGTCCCACGTTGGGCGCCATATATAAGAGGTTAGGTTTGGAAGCGACGAATTGATGTCAGATATCTCCAAAGAGGCAGGCACTGCTGACCCTCTTTGGTCGCCACATGTAAATGTTTGGTGTCATTTGGCCTCACGAGCAGACACAATTCGATTAAATAAATCGCTTAACCCAATCACTGCGGTTGTACCATTTTGTAACACTTGTAAAGCTTGTAGTCGTTTACTCTGTAGAATAACAACTCGAATTTTTTTAACTGTAAAGTAATCCCGCTATCGATTTGTTCTTATGTTTCGGTCATTCGAGTTCCACTTCATGCCTTAAAAGCACGATAAAGTGAAAATTATTTTTTTTTTTGATGTAGTTAAAATTGATTTAATTGTTGTTTACAACAAACCATCAAAATTTGTTATGCGTTTCTTTGCAATGCAAAGACCATAACAGAGGGAAGTAGTTACTTGGTTTACATATACGGCTACGAGATTTTTTAAATGTTTCTGATGAATTCGCATTTAAACGAATTCATCGGTTACGTTTATTCTTGAGCTCTGGTCGTCATAAAATTGGGTAAGAGTTCTTTGTTACAATACAAAGAACTAAGAGAACTGATGAGTCCAAGTGGCGTTGGACGAAACTAGTATTCTTTGCCTTTCCCGAAATTAAATCAATTTTAACTACATCCCACTTTAAATAAAACTTGTTGTTTTAAAATTTAAAAACAACAAAACCCGAGATTTAGCTGAATTATTTTACAACAATAAAACAATACACATCTCAACAAAACTGCCAAAAGTGAATTATTTTTTTTTTCTAAAATCTTCCGCAGGAATTGGGTAAAGAAGGCACCACTGTATCATTGTCACTGCATGGAAATGTCCCACAGACCGAAATAAATAAAGTAACCCCATCGATTTAGCTGACTTGAATTCAAATTTATATAAAATATCGTAAAAGTCTTCATGTAAGCATTTGTCCCACGTTGGGCGCCAGATGTGCAATTAGTTTGAAGGAGCTCAGATGGTTTTCCCCATAACCATCAAAAACATCTTGAGAAACGGACAATAACTGCTGTGTCCGTAATAAATTAGACAGAACTCATAATTACCGAAAATTCTGAGTATAGTGTTATTTAACGTTGAACAGTAGGTGTTCGACGGTCTCTGTCCACTCCCCCAATCCTCACATAGTCTCTAATAATCGGCATTGCTTGCTTTCACTCCATCAACAAATTCTATGTCTTACATAGCAGTGCCTCGTGATGATCTCTACAGTAATTCTGTTTTCGGCCTTGTTGAGTAGGACCAAGGAAGCCTTGAGACTCTGCAACCGGTAGTCGTCAATAGATTGTAATTAGTTTAAAGCTTAGTATTTTCCCCATAACCATTTAAGTCTACTTGAGAATAGGAAAATTAATAATGGGCCCATGTTTGAAAGGTTTGAAGCAGACAAGAACTCATAATCACTGAAGAGTCGGTGTCTAGTGTTGTCCCTGTGTCCTCATCATTCTCAGCCATGAAAAACTTCTCTAAAAGAAGTGCCGTTTGGGCTCGGCGATAAAAGTAGGTTCCACATCATTGAGCCAATATGAATCCGAGTGCACTAATTGATTGTCCATTCTGGGATGTTGTGGGAAAAATTAGATGCCAATGCAAATGCTGGTTAGATCAAAATTAAAGAATTTTCTTAGATTTTCCCAAATGTTTTTAATCATTGTGTAACTTCTGTTTTTTTTTCATATTTATTATATTTTTTATATTAAATATAATGGGATTTAATTTTAGATTTTAATATTTTTTTCATTAGAACAATAACAATCCTCAAAACTACAGATGTAAAAGTCCATTTAGACTACGCTGGATTTAGGAATTATCTGGTTTTATTTGACATATGTTGTATGAAAATGACAATTTAAATCCACTGGATTTGCTAAATCCAGCATAGTCTAAATCAGGCATTAGTCAGCTGATTTACATACTAACAGCTGATCAACAGTAAGGGTAGTTCACATTAAAAGACTTATCGTAACCTAATAACAAAACAGTGCTTTTGACAGCACCGATTATAAGGAATCTGGGCGTTGTAAACTTGCCAGTTTTGCCTGGTTTTACTTGGGAAATAGCACATACCACCATACAAGACATCCATATTTCAACATACGGGACAGAGCAAAGTCTTATAAGTCCAATGTGTAACCTGAGGACTTAACCTCCAAACGTTGATCTATTGACTTCTTATAACAGTAGTGTGCTACTAAGCCTTTTTAGTGAGCTCCTCAATATTCCTTTTATATTGAAATTTGTGGCTTTTAAAACCGGTAGTAGGAAACTAACGAGTTGCCATCAGTTAATCAGCTGATCTACATACTAACAGCTGATCAACAGTAAGGGTAGTTTACATTGAAAGATTTATCATAACCCAATAACACACGTATTAAGTTTGCCGTGAAGAAAATTGCATTTTTGAGAGAGAACGGAGATGAAAGAGTTCCTCCATACTATTTATGGCAAACTTTACACGTGTAACTACTGTCTTAACAAAAAGTCGGTTGTGTAAAAAATAGTTTTAAGTTATTCTTTGTATTTATTGATTTCCCCAAAATATATGATTTCATGTTGCTTTTGAATCCCGATAAATGTAACTTTAGTTTGCCTCTATAAAGCCTCTTGGAGCAACAAATAACTTTTATAATGAATTAAAAGAGAAATAAATAAATTATAAAAAAGTAAATTTAGAGTTCCATAAGAAAATATTAGGTCTGTCCGATAACTTTCTCAGCAATAATTACTTAGAAAGTTCCAGCAACTTCTCTCAGCGAATTTTAGCCTCTCAAGCAAGAAAAATTGCATAATGTTATCGAACAACATTTTGTAAGTACTTTTTTATTTATTTTAATTATTTAAAGTAATAATCCTATCCACAAGTCTTTAGAATATGAAAAAATGGGAAATTGTGAAACCTTCTTGGTCGAAAATGTTAACATTTCAAGTTGTTTACATCGAACAGCTGATTATAAGTCAGCTGACCAAAGTTACAAATTCTTACGGGACACATTTTCCCAGTAAAAATTTGAATTTCAGCCACAGAACTGTCAAAAAATCTCTCTCAACTCGCTCTCCTTTACTGGACAATTTTGTTATCGAACAGCATTCAGTAAAAATTTGTACACATTTTTGGTTTATCTTTCAGACCATGACACAATAATACAGGTACAACTGCAGCTGATTATCACATTAGTTGTCAAAATGCATTATTGTGAATAAAATTACATAAAAAAGGTAAACAAGCAATTCACAGTAGTGCATTATTTTGACGTGTGGTGTGGTAAATGGTCCGATTACACTGTGCAACATTTTAAAGGTGATCTTGTGCAAACAATTCGAACTGAGGATTTTTTGAAAGTACAGACCCAAACGACAAGAAACTATAGTTGGGTTTTGTTGTGTCAGATCCAGCTCGGATTTTATGGTCCCATCTAAACATGGTTAAATATTGAGTTTTTAAAGAAATTCGTGTCTATATCTCTGAAACCAATGCGAACCTTCTTCTGACCTCTGAAGCAAATTTGTAGATAAGGACAAGAATAAAATATTTGGAGAAATAATGAACTCGAAAAACTTCATTTATTGCCTCAAATTTCAAAATATATGCAAAAATTCCACAATTTTTATACATTTCGCACCGTATCTCTAAAACCGTTAAATTTTTCTGAATATTTTCTGTTGGAAAAATATTCCCTGGAATATAATACACAACTCTTCAGAATATGTCATTGTTGTAAAATGCCTCTGTGCCGTTGTTTTCAGCACATTTTTCAACAGCGGTTTAATAAAAATGTCAATAAAGTAGTGAAATCCGAAATGCGAGAATAAACTGTTGGTGTGAACTGTGTTTGAAATACGTGTTGTAAAAGATATCATGCAAAATACCGCTGAAACAACATGAAGTAAGCATTTTAGAGTTTCAGATTGTTCGAAAGATTTGTTGAGAACTTTATGTAGAAGATTTTTGCAAAAGGTTACTTTGTTCAACTCCCAATAGTTTAGCCGATACTGACCATATTTTCAGCAATTATGTAAAATTGTCTATATTTTATAGATTTTGATGACCTAGGTGGAGTTTTTCTTATATGGTCTGTTCAAAAGATAAGTTCTACTAGTTTAGGGCTACAATATTGCCGAAGACAGCAAGGCCAAATTCCTATTCGTTTCTGAGATAAAGGCCGGATTAATGCAAAAAGTGTAGATTTAGTCCGGTTTAGATGAGGCCATAAAATCCCAACTGGATCTGACAGGACAAAACCCTACTAGGGTTTTTGTAGTCTAAATATGTACTTTCAAAAAATGCATACTAGAAGTTGTTTGCATTTTCAGTGTTGCATAGTGTTATTGTTACGTAACACATTCTTATTCCGCCATGGTTCAGACCTATTGGCAACTGCTTGTTGTTTTTAATTCGTAAAATGTCACTCAACGGAGCCATTGCACAGAGACCTTAAAAGATTTGGAGGTTCTTCATTGCCATTCAAATCAAAATCACACCACTCTCTTTGCACCGACAATTTGTGTCAAGGTCTTCATCACCTGAAATCGTAAATTCTCTATCCCCCGATAACCATCAAGTTGTTGTTTATATAGCACATCTTCTTTTTTACATTATTTGCCAATATAAATTACAATTTAAACCTATTTACTTACATACGAATGTTGCTATGCAAAGTTTGACTCGTCAGTTTAACCAAGTGGTGTAATAATAAATGAAATGTAAATATTTTTTACACCAGAAAGAGTTCAACACACAAATCTTAATTATTTTACAATTTATTTATTTAGACAGAACTAGAGACAACTAAATAAAACAAATAGTGAACTTAGAGCTAACGACGACGACGACGAGTGATTGTAAACAAAATCTTCAACATCATCATCATTAGATTACATAGCAAACGTATACGTAGATACTATTTGTCTATCCTATCATCATGAAAAACATTTCAAATACCCTCATTTAGTGTGGTTGTCTATTTCAAGATCTTTTTTGACGACAATTTCCAAAGTGATAGAAGATAAGCGAGATCAGGTGAAATCTATTTTATCGTACCCATTTAGAATTTGAATAATGTCTAAATGTCTTACGTAGTCATCCGTATGTATGCACATATGTATGTGTCTACACATATTACGTTGGATGACAGTTGATTTTGCAATATTAAGCATTTTTATGCTTTAATTCACACTATCTAACTCTAATGAGTTTTTTGAATAATAATTTTTGTTTGAGTGGCTATAGGGATGTCGCTCGCAAATTGAGGAGGCTATTTAGAGCCAACATTATATTATATCAAAAGAAATTCATAGTATTTTTGTTGACCTAATTATAGAGCACAACAGTAGCATTTCTATGAAGGAGGTGGGGTGGAATTCGTTATGGAAACTTCATCATCTCTGCTATTGGATATCAACAACATGCAAGAGTGATCTCTAGTTAATGCTCTTACCTTCTCCATATTCGGGTCTTATTGAAGTAGTCATTAGTTTTTTTTTCCAAAATATCCCTACTGTCATCTCTATTGGCCAAAACCCAAAATACTACCCAAAATTTGCTTAAAATACATTATAAATAAAAACGCTACGTTTAACTTATCTACAAACTGTTGGTGGGTTTGGTGTATGTTTGAATGTTTGTTTTGTTAAAAACCACCCAAATATAATAAAACGAGTTTGCGCTCGGAGTTTTATGGTGGGTGGGTGGTTGGTGTTAATTTCTTTCATATATGAAGGTAATAAAAAAAGTTCATGCTTAATTGTATATTTTTCTGTTTTTTTTTTGTCGTTCATCTATTTGGTTAATTCTTTCTTTACCGACTCGAGTTCTTCTCTTTTTTTGTGTGGTATTTTTATTTATGTTTATCGTAAACAAAAAATAACAAAAACGAATAAAAGAAATTAAGGTGTGAACAAATCTTTATTATTGTGTCACTCAGTCAAGTTTAATTTTAATTTAATTGTCGTTTTTTGTGTGCACTCATTTTTTTGTGTTTTTTTTCATATTGTCATGCAGGTGATTGTGATTCATACTAAAGTTCCTAAATTAAATTAAAACGTCAAATATATGAACGAAAACCACAACCAACAAAACATTTTGCAAATGGCGCCCAATGCGGGTCAAAAGACGGAATGAAGAATTCTTAGATTTTTCATCGCTTTCGTGTTCAACTTTAACGTATCCCCAGGACCTCATGTCAGCCATCAAGAGCTGATTCCGTATAAATCATAGAACTGCGACATTGTGAATACCAAAATTCTTAAATGAACTTAAATATTCAAATATACGAGGGGAACTAGAAACGTTTTTAGCCTAACAATGAAAACGCGAATATTTACCATCAAAAATAGTTTTATTGTTTTCTTAAGTAGTCTCCAGCACTTTTTCATGCGCTCAAACCAATTGTTGAAGCTCTTGTTCCACTCCGATTAAGACAAATCCAAAACATGGTTTTTGGGCGCTTCAACAGCACATTCTGGTAAGGAAACTCGTTCAACAAGGTTTTCTTCTTGATGTGCAGAAATAAAATGAAGTTATTGGGCTTTAAGTCAGGGCTGTATGGCGGATTACCCATCAATTCCACGTTTTGTCCGGTCAAAAAGAGAGTGAGAGTTCACATTGTCATGGCGCACAATGACTCGTTTCTCTTGTTCGTTTTTCAAATTTCTCGGGCGACTTCAGGCAAACAAATTGTAGTGTACCACTTAGAATTTACCGTCCTACGGTCCTCAAGCCTTTTAGCAGTCACATGTTCAGTTTAGCTGAACAAACAGTCTACCAGTTGTTTCGAAGTGCTTCTTCCATGAACAACTTTCACTGGATTTGGCTCGCCTTCGAAGACATCCACGGTCGCGTCGTTTGTTTCGGGCTCATGCGTACTGATTCGTCGTTTGAGACTATCATATAAACGTCGTTTGAAGCACCGCGATCGTATTTATTCACAATTTCTTTGCACAAATCAACAAGAGCCTTTGTCAAATTGTGCTGTATCTAACGAGAAAATCCCATTTCTGCGGCCAGTAGTGAGATTCTCTAACACATTTTTTGAGTCACCGACAATTGTCGGTAATATTAAAATGCTTATATCTTCTGTAATTACCGATGTTTTTCGGTAAATTAACGACGAATAAAAAGCAGTCGTAAAGTTCTACCGATAGCAAAAGCGTCGTCAACTTTTATAGAACTTTTCATTCATAACTTTGCTTTTTAATTTTACCGATTTTTGTCGGTAACTCAAAAAATGAGTTAGAAAATCGCATTACAGGTGTTCATGCAATATCAAATGTTTGTTGGTGGAAGAGAAGCCCAAGAATGCCTCTATTTCAGAGTATATAACAAGTCGGTCTTGCATTATCCGTTCACGCACGGCTTAATTTTTTTCTGGTACAACGACCGTTTTTGGAGGACCCTCACTACCTTCGTGTTTTAGCTAGTTTCGGCCACGATTGAATTCATTAAACCAGTTTTTCATAGTGCTATAGGATGGTCCTTTATCGACATTCAAAGATTTAATTTGATCTATGCATTCTTGCCGTGATTATCCACGTCGAAAGTTCCGAGAAATGAACGGACGAAAATGTTCACAAGTATTTTTTTTTTGCGAAGTGATTTTTCAAGTCACTGTTTAGGCTAAAATCGGTCAAACTTTCCAAAAACAATATCAAATAACGTCTGGCAACACTACGTCTTGCCAAGGCCAAAAACTTTTCTAGTTCCCTATAAGTTAGGTTAGGTTGACAAGAGGGGTGATTCAAGATCACCACATGTCCTTAAAAAGAAGGGGCATACACTTAAGCCAGAAGAGGCCAGTTGTGCGCTCTAATTTTATGTGTCCTGGATGTTGTTGTTGTTAGTTTAGGAGTTCCGTCCCATTGACGTAGTCCCTCAAGTTTTTGAACCCGATGTCCTTGATATGGTCGAGTCCTCTAATTATGTCGTTTCCCATTAGTTGAGTTCTCAAGTTTGTGAAAGCCTGGCATTGGCAGAGATAGTGCTCCAACGTTTCGTTGTCCTCGCCACATGCCCTGCATTCACTATTCTCTGCACAGCCTATCCTATGCAGATGCGCTTGTAGTTCTAGATGCCCTGTAAGGACACTCATCACTAGGAGGTCACTTGTTTTGTCCTGGTCTGGGTTTCCCCATAGGATTTTTGTAGTTTTTCCCTTTTCCTGGTTATTCCATAGGGATACATGAGTATTCTTTGCCCAAGCTTTTAGTCCTATAGGCGCCGCCTTTAAAGGTTTGGCATTGTCTAGACTTACTGTAGGTAGCTCTCTGGCATGTTTTGCTAAGGAGTTTGCTACTTCGTTTCCCGTAATCCCTATGTGTCTTGGTACCCATATAATGTTTACCGAGCCATAATGGGGAATAGTCGTTAATTGAATTTTTACACTCTAAGACAGTTTTCGATGTTGTTGCCTTACTTGTTATAGATCTAACTGCTGCTTTACTATCCGTCAGGATGTTAACTGTGAGTGGCCTTGTATTTGTTTTAAACCCGTTCAGACATTCTGTGAACGCTCGGATTTCGGCCTGGAGGATCGTGTTATGATCCGGCAGCCGAAGGGAGATCCTCGTTTCCGTGTCTACGATATAAAGACCCAGTCCCGTTCTCCCCCCTAACTCAGCCCCGTCCGTAAACCCGCAGCTTCCAGCGGGAATCTGTGCTAGGGTTCCATTGATCCACATATCTCTGTCCGGTATTAGAACTTCACACAGAGCTACTTCACTTGATTCTGGTATTCGGTCCGATACTATTTGATTTATAGATACACTCGTTGTGAACCGTACTATTCATTGGTGGTATGTTTGGTGGTCTCTTTCGATCCACTCGCTCATCGCTTTCAGTCTTATAGCCGCGATGGCTGCTTCATATCTTACCTGTATTTCTATCGGGTGGACAAATAGAATTGTCTCTAATTGGTGTAGTCCTCATCGCCCCGCTAATGCCTAGGCTGCACATTCTTTGGACTCTTTGCAATGTTTCCACATTGTATTTTTTGTCCACAGCTGTCCACCATACAACAGATGCGTATGTAAGAATCACTTTTATTACGCTTCTGTACAGCCAGTGTATCATTCTAGGATTAAAACCCCATTTTGAGCCTATAGCCCTTCTACAAGTTCACCAACATCTGTATGCTTTGGCAGCCCTTTCCTGAATATGGTCTTTCCATTTGAGTTTCCTATCTAGGATTACCCCCAGATATTTAACTGTTGGAGATGTAGTTAATGTCTTATTCAGGAAAACTGGTTCCTCGACGGAGCCCAATTTCGTTTTCCTAGTGAAAGGACATAACTATGTTTTTTTCTGGGTTAACATTAAGACCTCTTGGTCCCAGTTGTAAGCTATATTTGGAGCCTCTTCGGCTCTCCTACAAAGTAGATTTGGATTCTTTCCCCTTAGAAGTATTATAACGTCGTCTGCATAACAGACTGATTCAAATCCTTCCTTGGTTAAGGACCTTAGTAGACTATTTATGGTAGTTCCCTATAAATAAATTAAAACTAAAACCATAGTATTTTTTCCCAATGGCGCCCAATGCGGGTGATATTTTCATAATTTTCTTTACTTTTGAATTTAAATATTTAGTATAATTTTCTCTCTTAAGATTTTAAATTGTAAGCTTAACATGAGTTTTCATGTTTCTATAGCGCCGAACTGGCTTGTGTACATACATATGCACATACATACATACATGTACGTATGCATTTTTGTTCCCACAACTTCCCCAAAAGGACTAGCGAGACTTCTTTCATCACTTCCAGTAGTTTTTCTTCAAATATCCTAGGTATTAATGAAGACAAAAACGGTAAGATCTCAATGGCGCCAATGCGTGTCAAAAAGCTGCATTGAATCCTTATTTCTTAATTGTTTATGTTCGTTGCTCAAGTATGGAATTCTTAAGTAATACTAATTCTTTGTCACGAATGGTCCAACAGCTCCAAAACAATCGTATGTTGACATAGGTTCCCGAGTGGTGAAAACACGCTCCCCCAAACAGCCTACATCTCTTCATGATTTTCATTCTACAATTTTCCTGCAATAAAGTTGGTAAACTTTTCCCGTTACGTTTTATTCATTTCCGTTGCTATTCATCAGACAGCAAGGCTCCAATATGTAGTCCATGTGAATGGAGAAAAACGACATGGGATTGATTTCCCGCCATTGCAACTAATGGGGCAACCAATACAAAACAATCAATCCAACCATCATGCATATCTACGGCAACACAAGGCAATCATAGTTGATAATCCAATATTTGTTTACAATAAATACTCTACACACACGCACATTTGTTTATACATAAATATTTTGTAGTTTTCAACCCTAATATCAACAACAGGCAAGCTAAACATGCCTGCGTTTCCTACATACATACATATCTATATCTGTAGCTGCACAATACGCCATGATGGATGAATGACTGATTTGATGTGTTTGTCATTTGAACATTATCATTAATAGGTATGGTTGAATCCAATCAGCTCAATATGTTTGTAAGAATAAACCACATGTTGTTTCCACCATTGTTGTTTTGTTTTTGCAGCGCTTATATGGGCTTTGGAATGCAACATTTGTATAACCGTATGTTTTTCTCTGGGATTTAACATCAAATGTACCGCACTGAATTGCTGCTGGAGTACAGCAGTTTTTGAAGGACTTGCATGTTAGTCCAACCTACTATTTATGGATTTAGAGAAGTGTGTACGGTTTTTGCAACAATGTCAATATTTGATTGTTGCAATGCAATCTAGGTGATGTACAGAGGTGATATGTTATCTCTAATAGGAAAATATGAAAAAAACTATGTTTAAAGGGGGAAGATTGTTTTTGAGTTTCTGTTCACAAAAAAAAATTGAAAATTCTGGTCTACATTGAATATTTTTCATGAAATTTGGAACTTCGAAATTTGTTACTATAAAATACTTATTTTCATCCTAAACTTGTAATAAAAACTCATTTTCATGTTAATGAAAATTTTCATAGTCTGGCATAAGACTTATTTTACTTAGCTCAATCAAAATAATTTCCTCCATTTTGAAATTGTTACTATTTTGTTCTGTTTATTTCAGACAATGCACATGTTCACATTTTTATTAGGAGAAATATGTGACATTGGCCGACCCGGGAATCGAACTCAGGGATATAGAGACAATGACGGTCAAGACAACAAATACAAAACGGTGCACGAATTTGCTAATCTATGTCTGAGGGATATCTATGAAGACATCCTTGCTAAATATTGTCTTCAAATTGTATCTTGGGCTTTGAACAATTTCTATTCAACATTAAAAGCTCAAGTTAAACTGCTACCACGCAGTGACAGGCTTGCAAGTTTTCTGTCACAAACTCCAAACTCGCTCTCTTTTGCTGGACAATTTTGTTATAAAACAACAGGTCTGTACGATAACTTTCCCAGCAATAATTTCTCAGCAAGTTCCAGCAACGTCTCTCAGTGAATTTTACTCTTTCAAGCAAGAAAAAATTGCAGAAATTTATCGAACAGCATTTTGCAAAAACTTGCAAGAAAGTCAGCTGTTTCAGAAAACGTATGAAAATTATTTTTGTTTCTTTTGATATTTTTGAACCGAATGGAACAAAAACATAAATTTTAAAATTGCATTTGACTTATTTAAAGCAGTAATCCTATCCACAACGCTTTAAAATCTAAAAAAAATTGAAATTGTGAAATTTTCTTGGTCAAAAGTGTTAACATTTCAAGTTGTTTACATTGAACAGCTGATTAAAAGTCAGCTGGCCGAACTTTCAAATGTTTATGGGACAAATTTTCAAGTTTTCAGCCACAAAACTTTCCAAACATCTCTCCAAACTCGCTCTCTTTTCCTGGACAATTTTGTTATCGAACAACACTCAGTAAAAATTTTTACGAATTTGTACAAATGTTTGGGTTATCGTACAGACCTATTGCTGGCTCTGATTAGTCCATATTTACATTAGGCAATTTTCCTTACTGACTACTGCAGACTCTGTGAGGATGAGGAGGAGTTAGAGACGATCGAGCACATCCTGTGTCGTTGTCCAGCCTTGGCTTGTAGACGGCATAGGTTAGTAGGTGTTCACTTTCCACCGTGTCTAACTTTCTACTCAACTGTGGAACCTGCTGTGATCTACAACATCATCAAAAATCTGAAGTGGCTGGGACAGCGCAACTTGAACGCGTAAATTAATTCAACTATTCTGCCTACCATTAACGCCTTGCACAGGCCAAAAACTTTTCTAGTTCCCTATAAATAAATTAAAACTAAAACCATACTATTTTTTCCCAATGGCGCCCAACGCGGGTCATATTTTCATAATTTTCGTTATTTTTGGATTTAAATACTTAGCATAATTTCCTCTCTTATGATTTTAAATTGTAAGCTCAACATGAGTTTTCATGTTTCTATAGCGCCGAACTGGTTTGTGTACATACATATGTATGTATTTTTGTTCCCACAACGCCCCAAAAGGACTAGCGAGACTTCTTTCATCACTTCCAGCAGTTTTTATTAAAATATCCTAGGTATTAATGAAGACAAAAACTGTAAGCTCCCAATGGCGCCCAACGCATGTCAAAAACTGCATTGAATGCTAATTTCTTAATTGTTTATATTCTTTCCTCAAGTAAGTAATTCATAAGTAATACTTTTTTAACAAATCTTCTATTTCTCAGTGATTTTCATGCGAATTAAAATTAAATTTAATTATTGCTTGCTCACAAATGGTCCAACAGCTCTAAAACAATCGTATATTGACATATGGGTGGCGAAAACTCACTCCCCCAAAAAGCCTACATCTCTTGATGATTTTTAAAATTTTCAATGTTTTCCTTATGGCACACCATTCATTCTACAATCTTCCTGCTTTCCTGCAATAAAGTTGGTACCCTTCCCCGTTGCGTTATATTCATTTCCGTTGCTATTCATCAGACAGCAAGGCTCCAATATGTAGTCCATGTGAATGGAGAAAAACGACATGGGATTGATTTCCCGCCATTGCAACTAATGGGGCAACCAATACAAAACAATCAATCCAACCATCATGCATATCTACGGCAACACAAGGCAATCATAGTTGATAATCCAATATTTGTTTACAATAAATACTACACACATACGCACATTTATTTATACATAAATATTTTGTAGTTTTCAACCCTAATATCAACAAGAGGCAAGCTAAACATTCCTACATTTCCTACATACATACATATCTATATCTTTAGCTGCACAATACGCCATGATGGTGGAATGACTGATTTGATCTGTTTGTCATTTGAACATTATCATTAATAGGTATGGTTGAATCCAATTAGCTCAATATGTTTGTAAGAATAAACCACATGTTGTTTTCACCATTGTTGTTTTGTTTTTGCAGCGCTTATATGGGCTTTGGAATGCAACATTTGTATAACCGTATGTTTTTTCTCTGGGATTTAACATCAAATGTACCGCACTGAATTGCTGCTGGAGTACAGCAGTTTTTGAAGGACTTGCATGTTAGTCCAACCTACTATATATGGATTTAGAGAAGTATGCACTGCTTTTGCAACAATGTCAATATTTCATTGTTGCAATGCAATCTAGGTGATGTACAGAGGTGATGTTATCTCTAATAGGAAAATATGAAAAAAAACTATGTAGAGTTTAAAGGGGGAAGATTGTTTTTGAGTTTCTGGTCACAAAAAATGAAAATTCTGGTCTACATCGAAATTTGGAACTTCGAAATTTGCTCCCATAAAATACTTCTTTTTATCATAAACTTGTAATAAAAATGACCTACGACAGTTCTGAATGCTTTATATTTACATTTTGATTTGAATTTCTTCTATTTTAGAGGATTTTCAAAATGTATTTATGTTTTTCCTGAGAACATTTTTAGAACGACCTTTTATAATAATTTTTTTGACATTTAAATTTTTAATAACAACAATGTTGTTTTTGTACCTTATATAAATATGCCTTGTATTGTACCAAAATGGAGTTTTGTTGTTTCAGAATGAACTAGTTCAATGTAATGATTCCGTGAAATGTACTACCGTCATTATTTTACTTAACTCAATCAAAATAATTTCCTCCATTTTGAAATTGTTACTATTTTGTTCTGTTTATTTCAGACAATGCACATGTTCACATTTTTATTAAGGGAAAAATGTGATATTGACCGACCCGGAAATCGAACTCAGGGATATAGAGACAGTGACGGTCAAGACAACAAATACAAAACGGTGCTAGTCTATGTCTGAGGGATATCTATGAAAACATCCTTGCTAAATATTGTCTTCAAATTGTATCTTGGCCTTTGAAAAATTTCTATTCAACATTAAAAGCTCAAGTTAAACTGCTACCACGCTGTGACAGGCTTGCAAGTTTTCTGTCACAAAACTCTCTCCAAACTCGCTCTCTTTTGCTGGACAATTTTGTTACAAAACAACAGGTCTGTACGATAACTTTCCCAGCAATAATTTCTCAGTAAGTTCCAGCAACGTCTTTTAGTGAATTTTACTCTCTCAAGCAAGAAAAATTGCAGAAATTTATCGAACAGCATTTTGCAAAAACTTGCAAGAAAGTCAGCTGTTTCAGAAAACGTATGAAAATTATTTTTGTTTCTTTTGATATTTTTGAAACGAATGGAACAAAAACATAAATTTTAAAATTGCATTTGACTTATTTAAAGCTGTAATCCTATCCACAACGCTTTAAAATCTAAAAAAATGTGAAATTGTGAAATTTTCTTGGTCAAAAGTGTTAACATTTCAAGTTGTTTACATTGAACAGCTGATTAAAAGTCAGCTGGCCGAACATAAAATTTTTTACGGGACATATTTTCCCAGCAAAAATTTGCAAGTTCTCAGTCACAAAACTCTCTAAAAATCTCTCCAAACTCGCACTCTTTTGCTGAACAATATTGTAATCGGACAGCATTCAGTAAAAATGTTTACGAATTTGTACAAATTTTTGGGTTATCGTACAGACCTATTGCTGACTCTGCTTGGCATAATGATTACATGTGGTTAAGTTAAGACACATTATAACCCTGCAAACATTTTTGGAAATTTTCAAACGCTTGAAGATAATCTGTGATTCGCGGGGGAAGATCAGTTCAATCACGGAAGAGTGCAACCTGCAGATCTTCTGCGAATTCCCAACATAAAGTAAGTGTGTTTAGGAAGCGATTCACGAAGAAGAATCACTGACGAATCATATGGAAGATCTTTAAAAGAAAATTAAGAGAAAATCTTCCAAGCTATTGCAAGAAAAATTAAAACGATTCAAGAGGAGGTCTTAAACTGCACTTTTCCGAAATTTTGTGTGGGAGGTACCCGAAATATTTGACATGTATAGTCCAAATTATAGCCTGATCTCTGTCTCGTAGAAGTATTACTGTGTGCAAAGCATGTACCATGTATCTTCGAGAGTTATCGTGCGCAACATTTTAGAGAAAAGTTTTTGAATTTTTGGGTCTATTCGTTCGAGAGTTATCGTGCGCTCCAGCCACTACCTATGGTACCATACACCTTTCGGATTATTTTCTCAGGAAGTAAAAAAAAACTTGTATCGTAATTGGGGCAGCGAATACAAGTGTTACAACAAAAATCAAAACGATTCGAGAGATGTTCCTAAACTGAACTTATCCGAAAATTTGTGTGGGAGATACCGGATGGAGTGGACCGATAGAGTCCATATTGGAACCTCATCTATGTCTGAGAGTGATAGTGCGTTCAATTTTTCCGAACATTTTCGAACTTTTGTGGGGGCTAACCTAAGTTTGGACATAATATTACGAAAGCCAAATTTTGGTCCGAATCAGTTGATTCGTTCGAGAGTTATGCTGCGCTCTAGCCAGCCAGACAGACTGACGGACATGGCTAAATCAACTCCAAATTGTCTGAAACGGATTTCGTCCAAACACACTTTGGATCTAAAACCATTATTTCGTTAGTATAAATGCTGAGGGCATAAAAATAAAAGAATAAAGAAGAGAAGGACAACCTAGTTCGAAATTGGTTCGGCCTTCTTTAGTATTTTATTTTTATTAGTCAGAAATGAAGCAGAGAACCAAGGCAAGCAGGCGAGGCTGCTTTTGTACCCAGGCCTTTAGTTCGGCTTATAGGACAAATGTTTTGTAAAATGCCAACTAAGTAAGTCATTATCCTGTTATGGAAACTTTATGGTTCTTAACAAGTTGTTCTTGCTAGGGCGGTTTTATCCGAAGATGCATTTCGTTTGTTGAATCAATGTGAGTTCAATAAATTACAAACACAATCTCCAAGAATTTACTTAAATTTTATCAAGACAAACAACGTAAATATCGCACCTTTGTATAAACAAAATTTTAATTTATTTTGTTAATAAATAATAATTAAACAAATATTTTGTCAAATAATTAGTGATAATTTAATAAATACATAATTAATCAAATTAAAAATGCATTAAGTTCTCAACTGCCAGAGTCTAAATAAATTAATTCATTTAAGTTTTTGTTTGTTTTTTAATCAGACGTCAAAGCTTAAAACACCCTGATATGTAGTTCGGTTTGTCATCAAAAGACAAAAAAAGAAATGGTGGCAGTTTAAATTTGCCTTTCATTTAAATGTCCTTTTGTTAATAAATAATAATTAAACAAATATTTAAGCAAATAATTTCTAATAATTCAATAAATAATTAATTAATCAAATTAAAAATGTGTTAAATCCTCAATTCAATAATGTTTTTGTTTGTTTTAATCAGACGTCAAGGCATAAAACACCCTAGCTCTGTTCCAGAACTAAAAAGTTTTTACAATTTTTACCACTTTTACTCATTTTGCGTTCCCGTACACAAAATTTATATGAAAATCGTTTACGACTTTTACAACTTTTACGACTTTTACCACTTTATAAAGTACGGGAACAGGCCACCTTATATGTAGTTCGGTTTGTCATCAAAAGCTAAAAAAAAGTTAATAAACTATGCCGATGGTAGAAGTGACTATTTAGTGTTTCTTCCATTCATTGGTTTAATTAGTTATTGTAGTTATCATTGCTCATAGAATAATTGCCGTTTTAACCGCTGTGTGGTTGGTCGTGTCATCATTCATCAGCTCACCTGAAAAGCATGCCGACAAAGAAATCCCAACAAGAAACGTGCAAACAAACAACACCAATATATAGCAAAGCAAAAAAGACAACTTTTTTCTACTCATATATTCAGAGTATTTAAAGCTTAACATTTTACAATATTGGATTTGTATTGTATTCGGAGGAAGGAGATATAACATTCACCACCATAATTGAAAAGGTCAGGGGCGTAGCTAAATTTCAAAATTAATTGTGGGAATCCTACTAATAAAATAGCATATTTTACCCACGTCCCTGAAAATCAGTCCCTCCTCAGTAGAATTTAATAAATAATATTGAATTTATTAACTTTGTATTTGTTATTTTTTTTGGTTCCTGTTACTTCTTCTTTTCTACTTTATACAACCAATTGTTATTATTTATGAATTTATGACAGTTTTATTATTATTATTATTCGGAATTTTCATTATTATTATTGTTGTCATTACTTTCTGTCTGGTAGGTAGTCTGTTTTATTTAGTTATAGTACCGACGCTTGCCGTTATTGCAATTAAATTTATTTGTTGAATATGATGGATGATGATTGTGAATTGTCGGTGGTAACTAACTGTGGCAGTTGGATTTAATTATTTTATTAAATAAATTAATTAGCATTTATTGGATTAAAATTAATGTTTATTGACCCTTTATAAAGCAGCCTATTATTTGTATATGGTAATGGAGGCATGTGGCTGATAACACAATGGCGGTGAAATATGACAAGATTTGATTGAAATAAAGTTAGTCTTAAGGTACGTTTACAGAGAAGCAAAAATACATGTTTTAGGGAAACATGTGTTTTATTTGACGTAAGGTAGAAGGAAGAGCTTCCCAGCAAAACATTTTGGAAGTTGTGCATAAGGAGTTATGATTTCACAAAATCCTTCGATGCAGTCCACGCAGAGTTATGAAAAATGCACTCCGTTGGATACAATTTATAAGCAGCTGCTTTAGAGATCCGTACAAAAAAAAAACAGTTAGTTGATCCCTACCCGCCGCTGGCGAAATAAGAGGGAGTGTATACATTTCTAAGAATTTGTTATAAAATAAAGAAATAAAAACTTAAGTTGCGAACATTTTTGCGGTAGTTCACGAGACGGAAATTTTTAATGGAGTGGAGTGCAGTTGGAGTCCATGTCGAAAGAGAGAACTAGTGATGGGAAGGGAACATAAAAAACCTTTAGGATGATGAAGCAAAATCAGATGCGCTTGGATTAATTGGATAGTGGAGAAAGTAAACTCAAATGTGATTGAATTTAATGGAAACTTTTTTTAATTTGTGTTTATATAATAAAGTTCTTCGTATTATTATTTTACACAAAAAATAAATGCATTTTATTTATTCTGGGATATTTCGCAATGGCTTGCATTTTTATTGCATTATTAGACTGACTAAAAATGCAATACGAAGAGTGCCTTTAAATTCAATCCAAAACACTACATCAAAAGCTATGATTTGGATCGAAATAGAGTGCATCTCATCAGCTGTGTGCTGTGGAAGCAAAATGGAGTGCATCCTAGCTGCGCGCCCCCTTGTAAAATTCATAAGTGAATTCATAGAAAAGGATGTACTCCAACGGCACTTGTGCTGTACACTTGTAGTGATTCAACTGCATCCGCGAATGCAAACTTTTTGCTGGGTTTCGACGCTGGATCATTTACGCAACAAACTAAAGCTTTGTTCCAGAACTAAAAAATGTTTACAATGTTTACCACTTTTACACAAAAAAGTTGTAAAATGTTCACTTCTCTTTAAAATGTTCACTTCTCTTTAAAAACCTTTTACACGACAAGTTTGGGCGAGTAAAAAATAGTACAGTGGTTGCCTGCGTCTGATTGGCTGATACGCGGCAACCACTGTACTATTTTGTGTCGATAACCCAAACATTTTTACAAATTCGTAAAAATTGTTACTGAATGCTGTTCGATAACAAAATTGTCCAGTAAAAGAGAGCGAGTTAAGAGAGACTTTTTGACAGTTCTGTAACTGAAAACTTGCAAATGTTTGCTGGGAAAATTTGTCCCGTAAAAATTTAGTTTTGCCAGCTGACTTTAAATCAGCTGTTCAATGTAAACAACCTGAAATCAGCTGTTCAATGTAAACAACTTGAAATGTTAGCATTTTTGACCAAGAAAATTTCACAATTTTACAATTGTTTAGATTCGAAAGCATTGTGGATAGGATTATTGCTTTAAATACGTAAAATGCAATTTTAAAATTTATATGTTTGTTCCATTTCGTTTAAAATCTCAAAAGAAACAAAACCCATTTTCATACATTTTCGGAAACAGCTGACTTTCTTGCAAGTTCTTACAAAATGTTGTTCGATAACTTTTTGCAATTTTCTTGCTTGAGAGAGTTAAATTCACTGAGAGAAGTTGCTGGAACTTGCTGAGTAATTATTGCTGGGAAAGTTATCGTACAAACCTAATGTGACACAATGGCGAAAGCTCCCCCTTCTACATTAGGTCTGTACGACAACTTTCCCAGCAATAATTACTCAGCAATTTCTAGCAACTTCTCTCAGCGAATTTTACTCTCTAAAGCAATAAAACTTGCAGAAAGTTATAGAACAACATTCTGTAAGAACTTGCAAGAAAATCAGCTGTTTCCAAAAATGTATGAAAATTGTTTTTGTTTCTTTTGATATTTTAAAACAAATGGAACAGAAACAAAAATTTTAGAATTGCATTTCACTTATTTAAAACAGCAATCATATCCACAACGCTTTAGAATCTAAAAAATGTGAAATTGTGAAATTTCCTAGTCAAATAATTAAAATTAAGAGAAAAGTGTCAAAATTGTTCAAATTTACTCTCTCATGAACATTTTTACCAGAAAAGTCAAGGAACGAAATAATGGTAGATCTGGTAGCAATGTCAAAATGAAACATTAAAAATCAATTTTCGTCTTTTATTTCACAGAAGAGAAAGGCATAAGTGCTTTCTCCTCTCTCACTCTCTTAAAAATTGCTGCCAGTTTTACCATTTTTTGGGGTTAAGGAACTTGCAGGTTAAAAATGGTAACAAATCGTAAAAATGGTAACCACAGGTAAGTAAAGGAACACAGCTCATATTAAGGTGTTTACATCGAACAGCTGATTAAAAGTCAGCCGGCCAAACTTAAACACATTTTACACTTGCACTTAAAAAAGGTTTTTTGGGAGTTTACGTCATTTATTTGACAGATATTGTATGGAATTGACAACTTAAATGATGCATGTTTTATAAAACATGTTAAATGTAAAATGCAGTTTACAAATGTTTACGGGACAAAATTTCCCAGCAAAAATTTGCAAGTTCTCAGTCACAGAACTGTCAAACAATCTCTCTCAACTCGGTCTCTGTTACTGGACAATTTTGTTGTAGAACAGCATTCAGTAAAAATTTGTACGAATTTGTACATATTTTTGGGTTATCGTACATACCTACTATATATAACAGAATAAAATAAATTACTTAATTACATTTCATACAAAATAATTTTTATGTAAACCTTGTTTCAGTGACAAAATATATCACTTGAAAAACATTTTTGTTTCCAAAATTAGAAAATTATGATTTATTTATGTAAATAGCCAAAGCTGAAATATGTATCTCTTCCATTTGTTAAATCTTTTATTATTTTATATACCATATTTAGTGTATTTCTATTATTTGCATAGAGCTTTATTTATTTTGGGGTTAGGTGTCTCACAGAAAACAAGAAAGCGAGTGAGATCGTGTAAGATAACAAAAGTTCTTATTTTTTCATTTTATACAACATTTAATGTTTGTTGACATTACTTAGCAAAAGAAGAACGAGAAAAAAGCTTATTTTTCTTGCGATTTCAAATCAAACGCATTGTAAAATATGGTGAAATTACACACACATAAAATATTCTTAATAGCTAAATAAATATTAGATTTGTATTTCATATTTGTTGAAATGATTTTGCATCTTTTGTACTCTGCTCTTGTCTTGTGAACTAAATGACAAAAAGGATTTTGACACCTAATATAAAAGTGATTAGAGATGTTGTTTTGGAATTTTCCACCTATAGTAAATTATCTTCGCAGACAGTGAATAGAAGATTCACGTGACTGGAAAAAATATTTTACTCTTTAAAGCAGGAATTGGAATAGTTGCCAGAAAAATTAAAATTTGTTTTTTACAGAGAGCTTTTTTCTATATTGAAATTAAATCTTTAAAAAAATTTTGCAAAATTTATGAAATAAGATATCCCAATTACTCAGAACTAATAAAAAGTCAAACCTAATTTACACTTGCACCTAAAAAAGTATTTGGGGAAAATTCGTCATTTGACAGATATTTAATGGAATTGACAACATAAATGGCACATTTTTAAACCAGTTCCATTTACATTTAAGACAACGATAAGTTTTATTCCTACATCATTTACCATACCCAGCAAAAAATTGTAAGTATTACAATGTGAAGCCAGGATTTCACTGCATGTCAATACGGAATCGTAAAAATGCACTCCATTCGCTACATTTTATAAGCAGTTGCCTAGAGAACCCTGCAAGTTTGTAGATCCCTACAAGCAGCGACATTATTCTTCCAAAGTAATTTGTATGGGGCCAAAGGTCAATTTTCACGAAATTGCTCTAAAGGCCACAGTTATTGTCGAATGGAAGAAAAAATTTTACCAGTTCCCATTCATGTCTTCTCTTTTCATAATAAC
This sequence comes from Musca autumnalis, assembly GCF_047663935.1. NCBI lineage: Eukaryota > Metazoa > Arthropoda > Insecta > Diptera > Muscidae > Musca > Musca autumnalis. The sequence goes on from NW_027411755.1 coordinate 152,765,048, forward strand.
ATTTGCTATCGATAACAAAACTCTAGAGCGCCATTGTCATCATGAGCTGTTTTTAAATACGCATCTTACTTTTCGTACAAACATAATAGGTCTGTACGATAACACAAAAATTTGTAGAAATTCGTACAAATTTTTACTGAATGCTGTTTGATAACAAAATTGTTCAGTAAAAGAGAGCGAGTTGAGAGAGATTTTTTGACAGTTCTGTGACTGAGAACTTGAAAATTTTTGTCCCGTAAAAATTTGCTAGTGTGGCCAAACAATTTTTGTCCCGTAAAAATTGCTAGTGTGGCCAGCTGACTTTTAATCAGCTGTTCAATGTAAACAAATTAAAATGTTCACATTTTTGAGCAAGAAAATTTCACAAAATAAAGTACATATTTTAGAATAAAAACTATTGTAAATAGGATTATCGCTTTAAACAACTAAAATGCAATTTTAAAATTAAAGGGACAAAAAAATTGTTCATACATTTTTGGAAACAGCTGACTTTGTTACAAGTGTTTACAAAATGTTGTTCGATAACTTTCTAAAATTTTTCTTGCTTGAGAGAGTAAAATTCACTGAGAGAGCTTTGCTGGAACTTACAGAGTAATTATTGCCGGGAAAGTTCTGGTACACACCTAATTTTTACATTAAGGATAACGTAACATTAGGCTGGTTACTTTACCAACAAGAATTGTCCAGCCAGAATTTTCTCGGAGAGTAAGGAGTTTTTATTCTCTTTTGCAAGAAAAAATTTAAAAAGTAAACAGACACCTTCCCTGCTGAAACCTGCAAGTAATCAGCTGATTTTCCGAAACAGAACAATTAGTCCGCCATTAAAGGAACCAAAGAAGCGGCAATTTTGTATGTTAATAAAATTAAAAAAAAAAAATTACCCGAAAAAAATAAATTTCCCATTTCGCCACTCAAAAAAAAAAAAAAAAAACAATTGACATGCTTATTAGAGTGGGGCGATTTGAACACTACCACGGGCGCCTAGATTTTCTGATTATTTAATTTAATTTATAAAATTTTATTGTGAAAATAAGCATTAGGCCGGGGCGATTTGTATGGAAGGAAAAAAGTGATAGTGGGCGCCTGAAGTTTCTGATTCTTGGGATTGTACTGAGCAAAAAAGTCCACTAGACCATATGTCTACGGTAAAAATCGAGCCCCCGGATTTTGACTTGAAGTTTTTTTCAAGGTTTTTTGGATATTTTGGCATATACATATGTAACAGCCAAACCACTGAGATTTTCGATCCAACGCAAAGACAAAAATTGTAGCCAAGACAATAATTAAGAACTCTCTAATACATCGCAAAAGCATTGGAATGCTCCTTCAGGCAGTTATGGCCCGGGAATGTGCACATTTTTCGGAAAATATCGATAAATGACACTGTGCTACAAAATTTGACTCAAAGTCAGTGGGTGGAAATTTCCTTTTGGAGATGAAAGCCCTTGGTGAATGTACTAAAAACGCAAAAGGATATTTTCAGGATAGGTCAAGTGTCTGAGATATGGTTTGGCCAAAATATCCTTGAAAGAAATTTCAAGTTAAAATCCGGGGGCTCGATTTTCACCGTAGACATATGGTCTAGTGGACTTTTTTGCTCAGTACAATCCCAAGAATCAGAAACTTCAGTCGCCCACTATCACTTTTTTCCTTCCATACAAATCGCCCCGGCCTAATGCTTATTTTCACAATAAAATTGTTTTCAATTTGCACAAACATAAATAAAAACAGCTGATTTATTGTTTGCAGGAAGAAGAAGAGCGAGCAAGAGCAAGTGTTTGCTAGAAAAAATTTGTCCAGCAAGAATTTGCAATCTCTCAGTAAAAGAACTGCCAAAATGTTTCTCTCGATTCGCTCTCTTTTGCTGGACTTTTGTGTTACAAAGTTTTACAAATTTAGAGTAACCAGACAAACCTATTAGGAACTTTATTGGTTATTCATTCCGAGAAGAAGAGAGTAGACAAATTTCTACCAGTACAAAAGTGAATTTCTATGTCAAAATGTTTTAAAAGATGTTCACATTCCTATGTCTATGACAGTAAAAGAACGCACGCTGCCAATGTATATTTCTTTTTACCTTACTTATTTCAGTATGCTACATTATTGGGTTAGAAATGTTGATTCTCACTTTCTCCAGCTACATATGTCAGGGGGAGGAATTACGATGTATAATATTTAAAACTTCCTCATTATTTAAAATACGTCATCATAATTTTATGAAGTTCTGTAAATTAAAAAGGTTAGATGCTCTCTCGTGCATTTCTTGTAAATTGTCATATTTCATGTGCAGAGTCTCAAATCGTCATTTTGTATTTTAGTATGAATGAAGATAATTGTAGATACATTTCTGACATTGTCTAGACAAATTATGGCAAAATTTGTTTTCAAACAAAACTAAATAAACACACACATGTATCCCTAATTATCTAAATGGCGCCCAATCTATAAATTGCAAAATAACCATCAGCAAACAATTGGTCATTAATGTGCACGGACACCTTGAGATTTTACGAAAATATTTCCCCATTTAATCACACATTTCATTCATTTGCTTGGCCATTCATATATCACAACATCTATCCAAACCAACAAAAATAAATAAAATACGACGAAAACAACGTTGCTCTAATAAATTTTTTTTCTGTCTCTGGAAATAATTCTGAATGCATGCAGCAGATAGTGTGTATTTTATAATGGGTATCTTTTTTTGTGAGTTTTATCTAAACAAAAGTGTAAAAACAAATAGTGTGAAAAAGACCTTAGCTGGTTAAAGAGCTTACCAGCGAGTGTAGCTATGGTGGAATGACGGTGAACAGCCAGCTAACACCGTTGAACCGAGCACAGCACACCCAACATTTCGCTTTACTGTAGTGCTCTGATTCTACCTTTTAAATTCATTCTTCATGGAAGGAAAAATATTACTTTGTTGTTGCTGCTGCTGCATTTGGAGCAAAATACGAAGAAGATTATCTATCATATGTTTTCTTGTGTTCCTATTCTCTTCATAATGCTTGGGAAAATATTTACTATTTATTTTTGTTTTATTTTTTTATGTTTAATTGTGTGTCGTATTCAAATACTCACAAAACACGTATTTTACACATAGCCTATGTTGGTTGGTTGCTGGTCTTATGGTTGTTGTTATTATTTTGAAAATCACACACACTCGAATTTAAATTAGAGCACCACCAGAAAGAACCACAATAATAAGAATAATAATCTATTTGAACTAAAACCACCAACAACAACATCTTAATGATCTGAAAAACAAACTTCTCTACCCGACAGACAGCAAAGTGTTTGCATATTCATAACCTAAAACGACAACCAACCGCCGCTGTTCAGCACAACAAAAATTGTCAGTCAGGAATTGAGTCTGTTGACAGCTTGAACATCTTTTAACTTCTTACGTCGACGGTTGTCGGTATGGTTGTGATGATGACAATTAATGTCACGCACGTCCGTATTCTTCTTCTTCTTTGGGTTCATTGAATGATGGCACAATGTGCAGGCGATATTGTCTATTCGCAATACCCTACCCTGGGAAGGGGGATTCTATGGGGGAAATTGAATGGGTATGGAATCTTTGTATGATGATGGGTTATTCTGAACACTCTCTCCTTTAAGTTGAAACGACAGAGAGACTAAACTCACGGTGAATTTGCGTTCGGAATAACACTGGACATGATGTGAATTATCTGGGCAAGTACTCCCTATAATTTGACGACAGAACGCGATTCCAGTTAAAGCGATGAAAGCTTTCTTAAGTACTTATTATGAATCATACAGGAAGCGGTACTTAATTCTTTAGTTCTTTGCTCCTTCCCAAAATCTCCCAAGAGTGTAGGGGAGCCTTAGCAGAGCCTTCACTCATTGATTTTATAGCTGAGAGAGTTTGGAGAGGGTACAATGGGATCCGAATTAAAAAATGCTTTCTGACGAACAGTGAGAAAGTTAATAGAAATAATTTTTCTTGGAACTTCGACATATCGGATACTCACTACTTAAGTATTTGTCCTTATCAGTCATTTTGGTTGGAACCGACAGGATATTTTTAGAGTTTTTGTGCCTTCATCACAGGAAGTATGGACATGACAGAAAAAACGGCTTGGCCGAATTTTGAATACCCGTTACCGAGAATGATATTGGAACAGATTTCAACCAATTCGGTTGCATTGTGTGGCTATACCTTTAAAAATACCGGAAATCGGGTGGTACCATACCACAGGGGCTATACTAAAATGCAGGCCTATACCGATAGTTCTGTGCAGAAATGTGTTATAGCTCCAACGGACGTATGTCTGTGAGAATAATGTGACTAAAACGTTCAGAATACCTAAAATCGGGAGGTACCGTTATATGGTGCTATACCAAAACTTGGACCCTCGTTGACAATTTTTGATGGAGAGGTTTTGTGACCGCTGGGAACCTTAAATGTCAAACTATAGGTAGTTCGGTCAAAAAATGTAGCTAAAATTCTGAACATACAAAAATTTCGGAGATATTGCTGCATGGGCGCTACACCCAAAAATGGACCTATGTTGACAATTTTTGTTGCAGAAGTTTTGTTTTCCCAGTGATCACAAAAATGTCAAATTACAGGTAATTCGATTAACAAAAATGTAGATGAAATTCTCAAAATACCTAAAATCGGGAGGTACTTTTATATGGGGGATATACCAAAACATGGACCTATGTTGACAAATTTTTGGGGGAGATGTTTTGTGACCACTGGGAACCTTAAATGTCAAGTTACTGGTAGTTCGGTCAAAAAAAGTTCGCTTATATTTACAAAATACCTGAAATCGGGATATACCGGTTTAAAGGGCTATACCAAAAGATGGACCTTTGTTGTTAGTTTTTGGGGGAGAAGTTTTGTGACCACTGTGAATCTCAAATGTCATATTACATTCAGTTCGGACAAAAAATTCAGCTAAAACCTTTAAAATACCAAAAATTCGCAGGTACCGATATATGGAGGCTATACCAAAACATGGACCTATGTTGACAAATTTTTGCTTGAGAAGTTTTATGACTACTGGGAACCTTAAATGTCAAATGAAAGGTAGTTCGGTCAAAAAATGTCGCTTATATATTTACAAAATACCTGAAATCGGGAAGTACCGGTTTATAGGGGCTATATTAAAACATGGACCTATGTTGACAGTTTTTGGGGGAGACGTTTTATGACCACTGGGAACCTTAAATGTCAAATTACAGGAAGTTTGGTAAAAAAATGTAGTTGAAATTCCCAAAATACCTAAAATCGGGAGGTACCGTTACCGGGGGTTTATAACAAAACATGAACCTATGTTGACAATTTTTGGTGGAGAAGTTTTGTGATCACTGGGAACCTCAATCGTCAAATTGCAGCTAGTTCGGACAAAAAAAAAAAAAAAAAAAAAAACAGCTGGAATTCTCAAAATACCAAAAATCTGGAGGTACCGTTATATGGGGTCTATACCAAAACATTGACTTATGTTGACAGTTTTTGTTGGAGAAGTTTTTTGACCACTGGGATTCTCAAATGTCAATTACAGCTAGTTCGGACAAAACATACCAAAACTTCGGAGGTACCGTTATATGGGGTCTAAACCAAAACATCGATCTATGTTGACAGTTTTTGGGGGAGACGTTTTATGACCACCGGGAACCTCAAATGTCAAATTACATTCAGTTCGGACAACAAAATGCAGCTAAAATCCTTAAAATACCAAAATTTCGCAGGTACCGTTATATCCGGGCTATACCAAAACATGGACCTATGTTGAAAATTTTTAGTGGAGAAGTTATGTGACCACTGGGAACCTCAAATGTCCAATTACAGGAATTTCGGTCAAAAACTGTAGCTGAAATTCTCAAAATACCTTAAATCGGGAGGTATCGCTACCCGGGGGGGGGGGGGGCTGTAGCAAAACATGAACCTATGTTGACAATTCTTGGTGGAGAAGTGATCACTGGGAACCTCGAACGTCAAATTAAAGTTAGTTCGGAAAACAAATACCAAAAATCCGGAGGTACCTTCATATGGAGGCTATACCAAAACGTGGACCTACAATGTTGAAAATTTTTGGTGGAGAAGTTTTTTGAAACTTCATCTGTCAAATTATAGCTAGTTTGGACAATAAAAGTAGCTAAAATCCTTAAAATATCAAAAATTCAGAGGTACCGTTATGTGGGGGCTATACCGAAACATGAACCTATGTTGACAATTTTTGGTGGAGAAGTTTTGTGGTCACTGGAAACCTCAAATTACATCAGTTCGGATAAAAACAAATTTAGCTGATATATTCAAAATACCTGAAATCGGGAGGTACCGTTGGTTGGGGGCTTTACCAAAACGGCTAAATGGACTCCAAATTGTCTGAAGCTAATTTCGTCCAAACACAATTGCGGTCGATGGGCACATTTTTGATCGTATCAAAGTATATATACTCTCTTTAACCTAAAGTTTGAGGGTATAAACATTTTCAATTAAGGTGGTGGGATGGGCTGCTTTTCCCTGAGCCGCCTTTGAGCTGCATTCCTGTTTTCTACGTTACAAGGCTTATATTCAATTTGATTGTATCAATGTGTATATACTCTCTCTAACCTAAAGGCTGAAGGTATAAACATTTTCAATTAAGTTGGTTGGGTGGGGAGCCTTTCCCTGTACCGTCTTGGAGCTGCATTCCCTCGCTCTACGTTACAAGGCTTAGATTCAATTTGATATTCTAAAAATAAAATGATTACCTTTAAGATAGGGTCAATTACACTTCGTTGCAGTACCTCCCTCCCTACCGCCACCCACAGCAAATGTTAACATAATTTCAACATTCTTGTTTTGTTTTGACGTTTTGCAAAAAATAATATTTATAATTTTTGATTGACTTGTGGCGTAGTTTATCTCTTCCTTAAGTCAACAATGAATAGCGACAACGCCCATTCACCCGTCCATCATGTTAACTAGCTGAGCGTCAAGTCATATTTTAAAAATTTCTTTCAGCAAAAATAATGTTTGACGAAGCATGAAAGGAGAAGGGAAGACAAGATATGACAAGATATTATAAACGGATGACATGTGAATCATTTCTGGAATAGATAAGGTAACAGAGAGGATGGAAGCTGTTATGTCAGATGAAGAATGTAGAAAAAGTTCAACTTTTGCATTCAACAAAAACTGACCAGATGTTCTGCAGGATCGTGGTGGAAAAGAAATTATACGATAATTAATTACCCACATAACATTTGTAACTGTCCAGGCCTCTAGGAAAAAATATGAATGTAGCCCATAAACCCCCAAGGACATTTCAATGTAAATGTAAAACACATTGAGGATTATTGCGAGAAGTCTTCATTTAAATTCACTACACCAGCAATAATAACAACCACCACAACCATTCAAACCGTGCAATGAAAAGTTAATCCACAAAGCCAAGGTGTGAGGCCTAGCCAAGACATTCCTCTTCTCTGCAAGATAATTGCCAATTGTACGGCCCTCTCATTTAAGTGGCAGAGAAAAAAAAAACCAACATTTGTGGTGACAATGATGACAAAATAAACCACACTCAATGGACACAGGAAGAATAAGTTATGAAGTCCTTCTTGAATCTCAACAACAACAACAGGAGCAACCGCAACAACAGGACAATTATCACCCCATAATGTTTGTTATATTTATAAGGATGTTGCATTTAAATGTCTATTTCCTAAGCGTAAAGTGTACCTCGTCTACCGTGAAGCGATTGTTGATTGTTTGGTCGTCGTGTTAACATTTTTCAATTGTCTTGGGAAACATTTGTCTGCTTTGTTAGGTTGAGTGAGTGATACAAAAAAAATCTGTAGTGGCTGGCAGTGGCAGAAGGCGCAGCATCAGTAGCTGTGTAAAAGGTTAAAGTTTAAGTTGATTTAATTTTTTGTTGTTGTTATTCTCACTTCTATACAAACTAACTGGCTAACAGAAGTTGTCGAGAGAGAAGTCGGGCCAACAATGTGTGTGCGTGCGTTTGTGATGGCTGAGATGTAATTTCTTTTATGATTCACTTGGGAAAACAATACTTGTTGTTGTTGTTACTTTTGTTGTTAACACAAAACTGTTGAAATATTTTGTTTGTTTGCTGCTATAACTTATGTGTTATTGTGGTTTGCCAGAAAACTTAAGAAGCTGGACCGACTGACTGACTATGGGATGGTTGGAAAAAGAAAAACTGTTGGACAATCTCCTTGGAATTGAAAAAAAAAAAACAAAATATCTACAGATGAAATGCTTTAACAGCACTTGAATGTGGCTAAAAGGTCTTCTTCATTCGAGGGACTGTGTAGATGGCAGGAAAAGTAAAATTAAGGTTGAACTAAATGAAATAAAATTAAAACTGAAACAATCCTGGGTCTGCATTCTTGTTCTATGAAAATTTGAAATGAAAAAAATTTCCTTTATAATTTTTTTCATTTGACAGTTTTCTCCTTTATAAAAGTTTTCATTTCACATTTTCATAGAAACAGAATTGAGCCCCTGATCAGCTTTAACATGGATTGTAGGACTTGTCAATCGGCATTGAAAGTGAATGCCTTGAAAATATGGCCACTTTTGACAACATATTAGTAGGTCTGTACGATAACTCAAAAGTTTGTACAAATTTGTATAAACTTTTACAAAATGCTGTTCGATAACAAACTTGTTCAATAAAAGAGAACTGAGAAGAACTTGCAAGTAGTTGCAAGAACATGCAAATACTTTTTACTTGCGAAGTTGTCGAACAGGCCTAATATTTGACTCAGTCTTTCGAAAGTCGATAAAAAAATCGATTATCCGGTTTTCGCACAGTCAATAGTCGACTACGACTTTTAGAAATTTTGCGGCTAATTATCGATTAATCGAATAACCGAAATCGATTTTATGTATCCCTAAAGGGAAGCTAACCTCCACCATAAAATATTCTAAACTAAAATGGAGAATTAGTTAGAGAATACCCCAAATGCCTAAATTAACTCAGAAGTAGAGTATTTCGATCAAAAAATGTAACTAAAATCCTCAAAATACCTGAAATCCAGAGGTACCGTTATAGGGGGGATATACCAAAACATGGACCTATGCTGACAATTTTTAGTGGAGAAGTTTTGTGACCACTGGGTACTTCAAATGTTAAATTACAGGAAGTTCCGTCAAAAAATGTAGCTAAACTCCTCAAAATACTGAAAATTGGAGGTACCTTTATTTGGGGGCTATACCAAAACATGGACCTATGTAGACAATTTTTAGTAAAGAATTTTTGTGACCACTAAAATTGTAGCTAAAATCCTCAAAAACCCTAAAATCCTGAGGTACCGTTATATGGGGTAATAGCAAAACATGGAACTATGTTGACAATATTTAGTGGAGTTGTTTCGTGACTGCAGGGAACTTCAAAAAGCAAATTACTGCTAGTTCGGCTAAAATCCTGAAAATATCGAAAATCTGGAGGTACCCTTATATGGGGGCTATACCAAAACCTGGTCTTTTTTTGAAAATTTTTTGGGGGAGCAGTATTGCGACCACCAAGAACCTCAAATGTCAAACTACAGCTAGGTTGGTTAACAATTGTAGCTAAAATCCACAAAATACATAAAATCGGGAGGTCCCTTTAGTTGGGAACTATACCAAAACATGGACCTATGATGACAACTTTTGACGGAGAAGTTTTGTGACCACTAAGAACCTCAAATGGCAAATTACAACTAGTTCGGTTAAAAATGTTATCTATAATCCTCAAAAAACCTAAAATCGGGGGGTAGTGTTATATGGGGGCCATGCCAAAACATGGACCTATGTAGACAATTTTTAGTAAAGAATTGCTGTGACCTCTAAGAACCTCAAATGTCAAATTACGGCCAGTTCGTTCAGAAAATATAGCTAAAATCCACAAAATTCCTAAAATCGGGATGTACCGTTAGATGGGGGCTATACCAAAACATGGACCTATATAGACCAATTTTTGCGGTGACACCTTGTGACCATTGGGAACCTAAAATGCTAAATTACAGGAAGTTCCATAAAGAATGTAACTGAAATTCGCAAAATACCTAAAATCGGGAGGAACCGTTATATGGGGGCTATACCAAAATACGGACCTATGATGACATATTTTGGTGGAAAAGTTTTTTTGACCACTAGGAACCTCAAATGTCAAATTACAGTTAATAATTACAGCTAAAATCTTCAAAATACAGAAAATCGGGAGGTACCGTTAATGGGACTTATACCAAAACCTGCACCATTATTGAACATTTTTAGAAGAGAAGTCTTGGGACCACTTAAAATCTCAAATGTAAAATTACAGCTACTTTGGTTAAAAATTATGATCAAAATCCTCAAAATACCGCAATCCGGAGGTATTGTTATATGGGGGCCCATGGTACCGTGATGGGGGCAATACCAAAACATGCACATATGAGTAAAATTTTTAATGGAAAACTCGATAACCTCAACCTTTCCAATATTCCACCTGTTTCAGACGGCATTGAAATTGTTACGTATGCGGATTGTACGCTCTTGGCATTGTGTGCCGTCTCTCCGGTCAAGTTTGAAACGTTGTATAATTTGAGGGGGGGGGGGGGCATCAGTCGTACGTGGAATTTAGAAACAAGAAATCCAAGCCCCGTAGAGTAAAACAAGGAGTTTCCCCAAGGTGGTGTAATATCCTCGGAACTATTTAAACTCTATGTTTTCCGTATCCAGTTCCTCCAGGCGACATTGAGATCGTTACGTGTGCGGATGATAAGATCTTGGCATCGGTTACCATCCCTCACGTTATTTGTGTAAGGCTGAACTCCTATTTGATCGATGATGCTACCTTTTTCCTCGCGAGGAATATTCCAAAATCCTGTTCACCACATGGACTGCGGAGATGAGCACAGAGTTGAATGTCCTGCTAACAGAATTTCGAACACTAACTACCCCAAAATTCTGGGGGTAACATTCAATAGCATGTTCTTAGCGTCGATGCATGCCTCAGCTATGTGCAAGAAGTTGAGATGTAGGAACAAGGTCCTTGTTGGCTACATAAAGAGATGAAAATTCTTCCAATAATAATTGTTCCACAAACATCCCATACGGGACAAGGGAGACTTCTCTCATATCAATGAGTGCAGCCCGATTCATATTAGCTCAATGATAAGGGACCTACTGTTTATTGCCGACTCCGAACGGCGTGTCTTAAGACACCACTTGTAGGGAAGTTTTACATGGCTGAAATACTCAGGAAATGTATTTTGAGGGGTATTTTGCCACCGTTGACATTTTTGAGGTTGCCTGGCCGGGGAATCGCATCCACGACCTTCAGCGTGCAACGCGGGTATGCATACTATTGCACTACGGTGGTACCGACACAAAATGTCATGCTCTGGTTGCAGCACTTTCCCGGGAGTTACTGCAAGTGTCATCCTAATTACCCTATTGTGGGTAGGACTCACCCACCCAGGCATGTCAGGAGGAATCTTTATGAGCTAGAAAGAGAAAGGTTGAACTCTATAAGAGAGAATCCGTAGATCAGCAAGCCTCTCATTAAAGTTTGGATAAAATTCACACCTCGGAGTACTTCCCCTATCAATCGCATCTGAAACGTACCAGAGTAGTTTTGGCTCAACTATGTCCGAGACGATGCAGTCCGACTAAATTGCGATAGGGCACAGGTCCCCATAACACATTGTACCATTTCAAGTTTCCTGCCAAACCTACACAACTAACTCCAGTAAATTTGTGGTTACAACCCATCAAATCACTTTCCCTGGCCTGGAGTTACAGCAGGAATAAGCAGGAAAACGCTCATATGAATGTTGGAAAACGAACATATGAATAAGAGTGAACGTTGTCATTGGCCCAAGATGATGGAATGTCTCTAAGAATATGGAACCCTACAAGGTTCACAACGTACAAGGTTCACACGTAAAAAGAACTACAAAGAATCTTATTAAAGAACAACTCGATTTTTTATTTTAAATAATGGGTAATTCTGTTCATGTAGCTCGCAAAGATTTGCCAGGTATGAGCTTCGAACACCCATCTGAGTCCGGCTTCTATTCGATTTGGGGCTTTTCTTAAATTTTCTTTACCAAATATTATACCATGAGTAGCGATTAGATTTGAAATTTGAAAGAACAAATTTTCAAAGTTTTGTTTATGACCCAAATTATCAGAAAACCCTCGTATATTTGTTAAATTTTCTAATAAAACACCTAAAACTTTAGTTTCCCTTCGAAATGGAAAAAAGCAACTTAAAGTTACCAAATTTCTATTCGAAGCTTGCTGGGGAATGGAAATCTTAAAATAGTTCCTATCCTTAGTTTAACTATGAAGAGAAAAAAATACAACTGGGACATATCGTAAATTTCTCAAGTGTTGCATATGCCACTTGGTGGAAGAAGGCAAAGTACGGAAAAACACTATCCACCCACCAAACACATACATACATACTATGTTTGTACAAAAGTCAGAAAAGTGTATGTGTGTGAAATGTTATAAAAAAAGATTTTGTTCTTGCAACTTTAATGTTTTGTGTTTGGGTCTCGTCGATGAGCGTCACCAAAGCGACAATATAACCATAACATTATTTGGCATTTTGATTGTATCCTTAAGATGCTATCAGTTGAGTTGATATCGTAAATATTAGCAGCAAATTACATCATAAAATCATTTGATTCGATTTGACGTTTATTTTCAGGGATTTTGTTTTTTTTTCGTATAGGGTTATGAAAAGGTTTCAATGTCTTCGTTGGCCATTGGAGAGTAGGTATATTGTTCATTTTCTAGCGTTTTATTTTGAAAATAAAAAACGAAAAATATGCTGTTGTTTTATGTGATTGATATCGATAAATTTAATGGATATTATCGTCAATTTTTTCAAACAAAAACAAAATTCAATTATAAACAATAATTTTGAGAATCATTAAAAATGAAAACAAATTGGTACATACTTGATAATACTCCAGATATGAAATTGAAAGAAAATCTGTAAAAATTCTTATAACACCTGATAAGTAACCAAGAAAAAATATATCAAGTAAAATATTAATATTGAGTGTAGTTTTTTGTACGACTGGTTTTGCTAAGACAATTCAATTAGTGAGAATATCCTTGCCATAAAAATTACAAAAATTATCAAAAAACGTAGTGTCATATTTTTCGAATTTATGTACATTTGAATGGAGCAAACTGATGGTATCGAAAATTAATACTACAATTAATACTCAACAAATTGCAACGTTTTATAAGCAATGGCGTGCATAGTTTTCATGTTTTCATTCAATTGGAGCCAACTGATGATATCAAAAATACAAAAAAAAAAAACAAAAATTCCATGGAATCATAAACGAAACTAATAAGGGGGTAACAATTTTTCTTCCATTAAAAAAACTATTTGATCGCGTGACAAAATTTTATTCAAAACAACAAAAAAACAAAAAAAGAAATAAAAACTCCTTCAAAAAAAGGTTGTTTCCATGGATACCCCCATTAAATGTTTAATGTGGCAACGAATGAACGCGATTGGTTATAGCTGCTTTTGCTGGTGATTGGCTTTGGTGTTTGCTTCCCCGTTTTTGTTTTCCTCTCCACACTGCAGCACAAACTGTAGACCGGTTTTTAGTTTGCCTACACTTAAGCCAATTTTCTTTCGTTTGGTTTAAAAAAAATATTTTTTATGGGTTTCAAAGTCATATAAATGTGGCAATGTTGCATGTTTGATGGTAACATCGTCATCATCATGGTAGCCGACTACGAACCGAACCCCATCAACACCAACCACGGCGTGTGATGGGGCTGGGCATACAACAAACCAATGGCATAGAAAAAATATTCAAACTTATTCAATGGATGAATAACCTCCAAAACCAAAATGGCTATGAATTCTGGGAGAATTATTGTTTGTAAGGCTCTACACGAAATCGGTTATGCTTGGAATACAAAGATTAAAAAATTCAAAAAAAAAAATATTTCAAACATTATCATTGAAATCACGTAGCATGCATTGTGATTGTAGCAAAAAATATTTCATTTCATTTACACGTTCCATAACAAAAAAAAAAAGAAGGAAAAAACCTACTGAAAAGATAAAATGGAATGGAACGAAAAAGAAAATATGGCAAATTTAAGCCATAATTTTAACGAACTAAAGAAACACTTCATCGTTTAATATGAAAACCAAAAACGTGGATAAATCTTGTTTTAAAACATGTCATACATGCAATCCATACAAATATACAAGATATTAGAAAGTAGAAAAGCCCCATACCGTTCGAATCCAACATATCGGTGAAATCATCTAAAATTGGTGCCATATAATGTTCAGCATCTGTGCAGTTTCCTTTAATGATAAGTGAAAAGTAGACATTAATAAAAGTGTGACAGAGAAACAGTGTGAAATTTTTAAAAAGGCAACCAAAGAGGAAATTGGAAATGAAAAACGAAAAAAAAAATGCTTGCCAACTACTACAGAGATAAAAGGAATATACATACACTCGAAATAGCTTATAACCATACATCGTTTATAGAAGTCCTAAATGTTGACCCCTTCTTCATAGTTCACACAAAAGGATATCCCTTAGCTATAAGTGATTTCCACTGTATATTTCGTTTCAATATACTTTTTTCATTTGTTCATATCGCTCATTTACTGAAAGAGTGACACATTTCAAAAAATCCAGTATAGAGAAAAACGCGTTTTACGTTGGCGATAGAAATTTGACTTCCAATTTAAAAAGATTATTACACAATAACTGCTTGCTTCATATTTTGTAAACAGACAGGCAAATATCAGCGTTAAACTTCTGTGCAAGATCAAGCATGATTTGAACTGTTTTAGTGCTTCATAAACTCAAAAAACATTTTTGTTGCATTTTGCCAAACTCATAGTAAATGAGCTGCAGCTCGTTGAGTTTTAGAGATATCAGCACGAAAATTTGACAAAAGATAATATAGAAGTAGTAGAAAAACCAGAAATTACTAACTCTTTGAGTAAATGAGCGATATGTTCTCTAGAAACTTAATATGTTGTGTGGTGCATACTTTCAGGAGTTCATAAAATAAATAGGCGTAGTGCAATAAGAAGGTCACGCATTAGTGAAGCACAATTGCTTAAACGACAACTTTTGTTGGTCTCTTGATCGAATCGTGAGATTCAATGTCTTCTCTTTAAACTAATTCTGATGTGTGGTGCATACTTTAAGGAGTTCATAAAATAAAATAGACATGAAGTAATAATAGGGTGACAAAGTCAAACCAGCTGATGTTTCTGCTGTCAAAAATATTGGTTTAATTAAAAATAAATACTAAATATTTATGTTCTCATAAAAATATACGTTTACAAAGTTTAGTTTTAAAATTTGTAAAATGTTGTTGTTAGTTGTTGTTGTAAAATATATTTTATTGACTTCTTGCAAGACATATTTGTAGAAGGTACATACTCGTAATTGCATGAATTCAAACAACTAACAATTTTTGGGAATGCCGAAAAGTAAGCATCATTCTCATTATCTTGAAAATACTCGATGCTTAAAGAGTTCAGGTTTTCACTAGAAAAATCATCATTTCAAAAACCGGGATGAAATCATGATATTGCTAGCGATCAGTAAATTTTGCAGGCTGTCAGTGTGTTTTGTAAACATTACTCTCTGTAAAGAAAGTAATGATGAAGTTAAGCCAATAGGGAATACTCCAGACTTAAGCAATCATATAATTGAATCTTCAACAATAACAAAACAAACAAAAACAACATTGCTGTTATTGTAACTAAAATGTCACTGAAAATATTCAATTATAGGGTAGCAAGGATCCTAGAGGCACTACTCCTTCCCACGATGAGAAGGTGTTTTCCATTTGCCCAACATCAACATGGATTTCGGAAAATGCATAGTACTACAACAGCATTAGATGCCATATCCACACATATCAGTAGAGGACTGAACCAGAAAAGGCCGTGCAACCGAACAGTCATGATGGCTCTTGACCTATCGAAGGCTTTCGATACCGTGCCATGCTGTTCGAGGATATAGAGAAGACTAATCTCCAGTCATGTTTGAAACGTTGGATAATCAACTATATATGCGGACGCCAGTCGTTTGTGGATTTCAGAAACAAGAAATGAACATATTGGTAGATGGTGCACTGATTCCGACCACTAACTACCCCAAAATACTGGGTGTAACGTTCGAAAGCCTGTTTAAGTCTTCCGCGCATGCTACAGCTATTTGCGATAAGATCAGAAGTAGGAACAAGTCGCTGGCCGACAGCACTTGGGAAGCTGACAAAGAAACCTTCTTGACCACCTACAATGCAATAGGCCGGTCTGTGGTGAGCTTTGCGGCACCAGCGTGGTCTGCATAGGTTACTGAGGACTGCAACTGGGTGCCTCCTCATGACACCAGTGAACCATCTTCATGAGGCGACGAAGATTTTACCGGTGCGTCAACACAATAAAATGTCGATGCAGTACCTGCTTGGGTGAGCATCCCTGTCACGATTTAATGGACAGGCTTTCTCTACCCAGGCAAGTCAGAAGAGATCTTCATGACCTAGAGAGAGAGGTCCAAAAGTATAAATGAGAATCTCTAGACCAACGCGCTTATCAGGCAGGCTTGGATAGCATTCACACTGACATGGTTACCCAGGCAGTACAGAGATACAGTGTGAATGCCGTACTTGGCATTCTGCCATCGTAGCAGAAGAATGCCAGCTGCCAAGGCAAATACGAGTGGTTTTAGCCGAGTTAAGATCCGGACGATGCAGCCGCCTCAATTCGTATTGGGCCCGAATTGACACCACGATACCCAACACCTGTCCAGCATATGGATTGGGACCACAGGATACACTGCATTTGTTTAGCTGCCCAGCTAACCCCACTCACCTGTCTCCTGATTCCTTATGGACGCAACCAGTCCAAGTTGCAGAATTCTTGAATCTGGATACAGAGGAACCTGATAACTGAAATAATACATGAACGAACACATTTGCGTTGCTACAACAACAACAACAATAATAGGGTCAACTTAAAATGTTCTAAAATGTTCTTAGGAAAAACATAAATACATTTTGCAAATTTCGAAGTTTTAAATTTCATGAGTATACCCTATTTTATAAACCTAAAGTAAAAACACAGCTGATTGTCACTTTTACCTAACCCTGCGTTTACACATGACAGGACAGTTCAGTTCATGTATTGATTGTCAAAAACCCAAAACTTGCCTTTGTGACGTAGGCGTCCCGACAACTGCAAAAACAGTTGTAAAATTATGAATGAAAATTATCGATTTCTTTTTGTTTTCCATTCACATATTTTGTTTTTGATCATATTCTTTTATTTTCAACACATTTCCATTATCGTTTCACTTCTTTTTTACAAAAATGTCAAAAATTTGTTTACCCTACTGTCTCTGAAAAAATGATGGACAGCTGGGAGACAAACGACAAATGTGTGTATGTGTTAGTAAATCAGAGTAGTATTTGGAGACAAACTGTCTTGTGTAAACGTCTAGTTAATTCCTTGCAGGCAAAGTAATGAAATGCACAGAGCAACTTAGATTGAATTTGCCTTGGCAGTATTGTATTCCCTTACCAGTAGTGGGATTCTGTAACTCATTTTTGCTGTTACCGACAAATATCGGTAAAATTAAATCGCAAAATTATGACTAAAAACATAAAAAAAAGTTGGCATAACTGTTTGTGTCGGTAGAGGCTAGCGACTACTTTTTATTCATCGTTAACTTACCGAAAATTTTCGTTAATTATCGAATTTATAAGCATTTTAATTTTACCGACAATTATCGATAACAGCAAAAATGAGTTATAGAATCCCACTACGGAACGGTACTTTTTCGTAGTCGTAACTACAAACCCAGTATTTTATCAAGGGTATGTCGCATTGAATAACTAGTTATTTTATAGCCACTTGAATAACTAGTAACTAGCCACTAGAAGTTAAAAAACAAGCTAAAAACAAATGTTCTATTTTTAGAACAGTTGAGGTGAAATTTGTTTTCAATTTCAACACACTTCATATTTTTTTTAATTTCGCTCCCTGCATGATTTGATCATGTGAACTTCTGATTTGAAGCCGAACACACTCAAACATTAAGGGTTGTTTAGACGCTTATTTTGTCGCTTGTTTTGTCAACAAAGAAACTCGCGTGCCGGCGGTGAGCGTTGAACACACAAGCCTAGGATTTGCAATCGGCCACACACGCTCTGTGCTACAGTACTCATTACTTAGTAAGTAGTAAAGTTAGTAGTTTTAAGTTGTTACATTACTTTGTAATGGGTTACATAATGACTAAAGGATCCAAATTTTTGCAGGGAGCCACATTAGAATTATTTTGATGAGCTTAAATTTGCTGTTCACTTTATGCGTTCCGGAAGGACCAAATAAAAGTTATGAGAGTTCTGGAAAGATCAAAGCAGGTCCCCCGACATTTACTCCTTTAACAAAAATGCCATAAATATGAATGTCCGGCTGCTTTTGCATCTCGGCCTTTAAGAACCTTTAGGACTCCAATGAACTCTGTCGTTTTTGAGATTGCAGATAGACGAAGGTTAAAAACATGTGATGAAATCTATTGTATTGGGAGGTGATTCAGAAATCGTGATAGTAGCCACAACCATTTGCTAGCTTGCGGCTTTGTAGTTGTGTGTGTAGAGTGGTATCTGATCGTATTTGAACCAGTAATTTTTGATCTTTACTAAAAAGAACAGAACATATTTGTTCTGTCCGCTTCGTATTACAAATGTGTCACTACATCTTGTTCTTAACTGTTGCTGTTGGGCGCCATCCTCACAACTGCTGAGAGTTTTGGGAGGAGGATAGGAACGTAATGGAGCGTTGAGACAAGTGATACTTGCAATTCAGTATTTTGCTGGAATTTGCATGCAAAAATGGACGTGTGACAAGAAAGTATTGTGCCTTTGAAGTTAAGAAAAACAAAATATGTATTTGATTTCCTGTTTAGCGATTGTAGCTGCACCCAATTGCTAGGTGCCATCGTTTATGCAGTTCTACGCATACATATTTGTAAATCAATAGTTCTTAATCCTTCTGCAATGTTTTTCTTCAATATGAATCTTCGTCTCCTCTCGTATCATAACACAAATTCCCCTAAACTCTTTCCATTATTCATTACCAATGATTCCAAAGAAAGTGAAAGAAATGTTTAATTTTATTTTCCAAGCACATACTATTTCTGCTACTGGAGTCTACTTTATGTTTATGTAAGTCGACCGAAAGGTTGCTTGCGCTTACGAAGTGGAAACAAATAATCCATGCGACCGACAAGACATACGAAATAACACGTAAACGTACACTTTTCCATGTAAATTTGGGTTTAAATATTTCGAAAGGAATATATTTTGTAGAAAGAGAATGTGAAAATCACTCACTTGCTTTGTAGCTGTCGAGTAGAACGTATACTCGCGAATAACACCAAAAATCTTAAAACAAAGCAAAAATGTTTAGACACGTTTTAAAGGCGGTTTCATTCATTATTTTGAAGAAATCAACAAAATAAAATAATTCAAAATACCGACACATTTTATTTTCTCAAACAAAACAAATCACTTATATTCCAATGTTTGTATCTGGATTTTGTTTTTATTTCTCATTTGGCTCTCATTTATGGAACATAGTTGTACAAAAAGTACATTCAAATTAGTAGTATTCCGTATAGGATACGTAACGGCAGTCGCACGATAGTTTCTGAAATAAATGAACGCCTTTTTAGACGGAAGTGAGTGACTGCTTTCCTTTCGTACGGATTTTCGTGCGACATACATGAACAGGCTGTAAGAGTTGTAAATAAAATAAAACTTATGAGTTGTAACTTATTCCGGTAATTTTTTTTAAACATTTGTTAAATTCAAATCTTGTCCCTTGATCACAAAAAATAATCACGGGGAGTAGATTAAAAACGTTTTCTGAAGGAAATTATGTGTTTCCGTTGGGCGCCATCTTTACAACCGCTTTGAGGAGACAGTAATTTGGTATTTTGTTGGAGTAAAATACGGACGGCAAAGGGCAACTTTCTCGAAAGCTCTTTATTCTTTTCCAGAAATGGCTTAAGCAAATAACTCCGCCCTATGATTTGAAATAGTCCCTTCTGGCAACTTCGTATTTACCTAGCTAATTGGCATGTTTAGGGAGAGAAAGTTTACGGAGACAGCAACCTAAAGGAGCTTTAACTTCCAATTTGGTATTTTGTTGGACTTTCCGAATAAAAGACGGACGTGTGGCAAAAATGTATAGTCTTGAAGTTTGAAAAAATCAAAGCTGAGATTTCTTTCGTCAATTCCTTTAAATTTCACCTTTGCATTTATACTTCATCAAAATATATGAATTCCGTTAAGCTACTGGTATGATAGTAGCTACACTCAATTGCTAGGTGGTATAGTTTATAGGCAGAGCTAGGGCTGCATTAATAAATTAAATTAATTCGTTGCAAATATTTTTTCCGTTAGTTAGTTAGTTAGTTAGTGGACTTTCCCCCAAAAAAGGAAAATTTGCGGTTTTCACCATTTCTCATTATGAAACTATTAAAAACTGTTTATTGTTTTAGTTATTAAACAAATAAATTTGAAATACACATTATTAGGCCTAAATTTACAATGTACATATTTCCAACTTATTTATTTTGTAAATACCCAAATAACTTTACATTGCTTCCATGGTAAATTCCTCATATATCTTCTTTTCATACCCGAAAAAAATAACTCGAGCTACAATTTTAATCCCTGCCATAGATAAAAATTAAAGCATTACATGGCAAACAATAATTTCTAGTCAGACCCCTGAAACCATATCTGGCTATGTTTCCCCACTAAAAATAAAAAAACAATATTAGTAAGGTTACCAAAATAAACAAACAAAAAGCGAATCATAGAACGTTTGAAATGTAAGCTTTACTTGTCACAACAATCATCAACAACAATTGATAATTTAAGCAAAAACCTTTATTTCTGGAACTAATCAAACCACCGAAATCTCTGAACGATGACGAAAGTGTTACCAAGATTAATGCCAAAAAATTGTCCATTGACAGGTTACCTCTAAAACTTTCTCGTTTTCTCACTGATAAGCCACTCAGCCCAGTCAGCCGGACGGGCAGCCAGTCAGGCAGATATTTTCTATGGAGAGCATAAAATAACCACATAATGCCACATGTCAATTTTAATGACACATACAGATTTAATGTGTCAATTTAAATAAAATTTATATGAGGCCATATAAAACGGAGGGAAAGAGAGACAGAAGGAATGGAGTATAGAACCATATGGAATAGCTTGACTTCCCCCAAAATGTATTGAAGTGATAATCAGACTCGGTGTGCTAGCAAGTCTGGGGAAACTCCAGCTATCATAAATATAAAAAGTATTTTATTGCATTACAGGGTTCTTTGTAAATGGAGTGTCTATGTGTTTCAATTAAATATTTTTCTAAGTAAAAATTTCGATTAAACCAAATGTCAATCAAATGAAGAGTTTTGTTGTCAATTAGGGTTGCAACTAATTGAGAAATTTAGTATAGACATTTACGTTGGGCGCCAAGTGGTTTTTTTCAACAGATGAAATTGCAGGAAAAGTGCAAAAAAATGCTTGATTACTGTTTTTTTCATTACAAAATTAAAATTTATGGCTTATATTTTCCCACTTTTATAAATAAAATAATATTAATAATAAAATATTTATTTTATAAATACAATAATAATGAAGAAAAATAAAAAAAGATATTTGAAATTTATTATTTCTTTATTAATGTTATTTTCATCGATAGCCTTATATCAATCCCTAATGTAGAATACACGTTTACATTGGGCGCCACACATAATGAAATGATATGGTTTACCTCCTACGGAAAACTCCAAATTTTAGTATGCAAAAATGGCTTGGCAACCCTTCCCATCACGACCAAACTCCATATTTATTGTTGACATTTTTCTTCTTTAATGGTTACCCAGAATAATAAGCAACATCATTTAATGGACATTTCATTGAATGTCTGTTGATCGTTGCCCAATACCATACATCTGCATTTGTGTAGTTTCTGTGATAACATTACACATACATACATACATCCACAAATATCTATAATTAAGCATTGTGGACTCAAATGCTCATCAAATTCATATTTGATTTCAATATGCTATAGACTATCAACAATCCAAACAAACATTTACATGGACATTCTTTCAAAAAACAAAAAAAAAAAAAAACATTGTAAATGGAGAAAATGTGTGACGAGTGTAGAATTGAGGAACATCGATTGTTATCAAGAAAAAAACTAAGTACACAAATAAAAAATGTTGTTACACCGGTTGGACAACAACAATAACAGGGGCAGACATTGTGACACCCCCGGGGCACAACACAAATATGAAAATAGAGTAGGTAATAGTTGTAGATTTCGAACGTGTGTTAACCATTTTGTGTCATTTTATGGATTAATAGGGCTTTCTGGTGATATGTTAACACAAGGATTATGAGTACTATTTCTCTTGGTTTGCACACTGAGGATAGAAGAGAGCGTGGAAGAGATAAGCTGAGTTATTTTGAGGCATTCCTTCTGCATAGATTTTGAGTTTTAAAATCATCTATATAAGAAGTTTCTCTAATAATATTAAAACTTTGCCATGTTCAGACTAAACAAGCTAATATGGAATTGAAAAACACAATTTGATATCACTGAAATCTACCGTGGTTGGGCGCCACACACAATCCCTCGCAATTCGCCATTATTCTGCTACATTTCAATCCAGCCCATGATTATACAACAAAATCAATCGCTTTATGACATAGGGCTGAGTCATTTAAGCAGCTTTACATTCTCGCTTACGCCATCGGCTGGCTTAAAATAACTCACCCATGACTTAAGCGAGGAAGCCAGTGACCTTATGGCCTAAAACTCAAGAATTTTCCAATCATGAAAAGTATTCTGTTGTTTTTAAAATCGTACTAAAAATAAATAACAAACTACTGGGCGCCAATTTTATTTGCATTGCTCTTTTTTATAAACTATCAAATTTTTAATTCGTTTCTTTTCAAAAATTAACATTTAAAAATCTTTTAAAGAAGCCAACAAAATGGCTGCCAATCAATGGCCTTTAAAATAAGTCAATGATTGCAGGAATCGTTGATTATTTGAAACAAAATTTTGGGTTTTTCCAAAAAAAGCCCAACAATCTACAAACGATAAAGTGTGTGAGTCGAAATGTGACGTTATAAAGGGGAAAAATACTAAGTCAAAAAAAAAAAAAAAAATTAATTAAAAAAAACAAAATAGTAAGTCAAATTAAAAAATAATTATACGCTCAAATAGATAATTAATTAATTAATAATAATAACAATTAATTATTAATAATTAATTTCATTTCTTGAAAAATGTTGGGATTTGAGAGGAATATATTTTGACAACTATTCTCTACATTCCTTTCAATATGTTGTGTTTTAGTGCACATTCAATAGTTGCATTTTGGGAATAGCTTCATCAAATTTTCGGTGATTTTACTTTGATTTGGGTGCATAATTTGTATATGGTTGAATTTTGCGAAGAGATTTGTTTTCGGGGGTTGAAAACGGCAAAGTGCGAAAATGGGTTTAAATAAATATTTTTCGGCTTATACTGTTGTATAAGACTATTTTATGCATTAGTTATCAGTGGGCCATGTATTTTTATGGATTTTAAGGATTTTTTAAAAACCACGGGAATGACAGTAGTCTCACGGAAATGACATTTCTTCCTCTGCATTTCTAAAATTTTTTTTGAGGGTGCCATGTTGTTTTTGATATTATGTTTAATAATTCTATAATAAATAAAATAATTTAATACAGACTAAAAAAATGAACATACCTATACCATCAATTTAGAAATTATAATATACGTAAATAACGTAAAAATACTCGCCACGGGAATGAACAAAAATTCAGGAACATTCACAAAAAACAGTGAACACTTGAATCGTTCTCAAACAATTGACTATATGTTTCACTTCTGTCGATTATCTTTGAAACTAACGGGAATTGTCGTTACATTGACAGAATACATATAAACAAAAAACCACGGGAATGGAAAAAAATAGGGACAAAACTAAAATGCCTCAAAATCATAATTTAAAATTATTTTTGTGATTTCTTCGACCTTTTTTATACTAATAATAATTTTACAATTTACATTGCTGTGATATAGATATTAAGACGTACTTCTATTTATTTTGGAGATCTAAAATACTCCCTTAAGATGAAATTCGTTGAATTTCAAAATATTGGAGACAGACAATAAATAAACCAAATTTATAGACATCAATAATTTCATAATATAAAATATTGAAACATATTCAGATGTAATACTATAACATTGTATGGTCACTTAATATCCGAAAAACGGATCCGCAAATAAAGAAGAAGAAGATAGACATCAAGCTCGAATAAACTTTATTTATCAAATCATAATTTAAAAAATAAAATTATATTTATGAAATTAAAATAGACTTTGTTCATTCTTCTAGAATACCTCGACGTACTTCATTTATATAATATATTTTGAAATATTAATGAATATCAGTGTTTTTTGAGCACAAAACGACTGGGGACACGCCACGGTAATAAGTATTTGCACCTTGCGACCAATTTTTTTCATCTAAATATATAAAATATTTTATTTTGATTTTCGAGACTCGTTTAAGGACATATTGTTTTACTTATTCCGTTTCCAAGAATTTAATTTTTTTCAATATTTTTAACCCTAAATGCGTAGGGACACAGAAACAAGTCTTTTCGCAATATTCACCCATATATGTATGTATCTGTACAATAAAAAAATAATTTTTTGTACAGGAAAACAAAATCAGGGATTAATGTAACTGCCGGAGGTGCAAATTGTCTCAATGTGACCTTATCTGATAGTTACATCACATAAGATACGTGTGCAGTTTCTTATATCCATTCGAAAGCCACAATTATTTCAAAAATATGTAAGATTTTCATGAGATGCAAAATCACTTTCCTATTTTTCCCTACATTCCCATTATTTGCTCTCATATTTCCTCTCCTGTTTGGTAAATGCTCTCAACTTTGTTCTCTTTTTCTTTTGAATTGTCTCATCGTCTCACCATCACATTTACACTGTATCAATCAACCACAACACAACAACCTGACTGAAATACAGCTAAATGTGTTTTTTTTCCTCCCCACCATCGTCTCACCTTCACATTGAGACTATATCAACAAGCCACAACAACACACACCCTGACTGAAATAAAACTAAAGGCTTTACGCTAAGATACCACGGTCGTAACAGATGACAAACCAAACAACCAAAGTGCGTTTGGTGTTGAAAAAACAAAGAGATTTGCTGGACGATATAGTTCGCATCTACAATTTTTTAATTTCTTTGATATAGAGGCAACATCTAATATCTCAACTGATAGACTCAACATGTATGTATGTACATATGGTTCATATTGTTCTGCTATGCTCACAAGACGATAACAACTACAGTGAAAATCATTATAAGAAGCGGCAGATTACAATAATACAAAATAAAAGCATTATAAAAAGCAGCAAAATTTGTATCTGCTTTGGTTTGTGGTGTGTGGGGGTTGTTATTCAATAAAAACAAATCAGCTTGCCAAAATTGTTGTTTTTTTTCAATCTCTCGCGAAAAAAACAGTATTTTTTTGCTTTATGAAAGGCGTTCATGAAATGCAGAAATTTGAAACTTGGCAAGACTTTACGAACACTATTCCTATAATGCAATATTTTTTCTGTGTATTTGATGGTTATGTAACGCATTACATTGTAAATCACCGACTCCTCGATTTTGTTTTCCTGTACGCACTACACCAGATAATTATGTTGGTGCCCCACGTTGGGCGCCAATGAAACAGTTCTGGACTCTCAATGTACAATTAATAAAACGCCGATAGATTTAAATTTCAAATGAACACTCTTATTGTTACTTATTCAGCAAAGTCCATTCAAACGCGTTACATAGTAACTATCTGATAACTTTGCTCCAAGTATTTGAAACTTAACTCTATCGGCGTTTTATTAACTGTACTTGGTTGAGAGGCCAGTGTCAAAATCAAAATAAGATCAAAATTCAACCAAAGCAAAGGCAACACAAGAAAAAGAAGGCAAAGTAAAAATAAAAAGTTTCCCCTTCCGTGCATGAAATTATTCCCACTTAAGTAGTTCAACATTACTTAAATCTGCACATCATGTGCACGTAAATAATACTTAAGTTATCTGCTTTGTTGGGCAGGTAAGCGAGTTTGAGCTTCCTGCATTTTGGGCATCTGCACAACAAATCTTGCAATTTTGAATGAGCAGGTAAGCAAAACATCCCGTATATAATACCCAGTGCTGTACTTTGTATTTAATTTATATTGTTTAAAAAAAATATATTTTTTAATTTGCGACTTAACACTTTTTATCAAATCAACCACAAATAACACTTTACCGTCACTATATGTGTGTTATCAGCAAGTTAAAATAATAACATTCTTAATGATATTTGTAGCCTAAACATTAATGTTAAACATTACTCTTTTTTATTTCTATTTTACTTTCACACAATTCTGAATGACAGTAAAGCCACCTTTAAGCTAAAATGTCAATCATTTCATTGATATCGTTACTTTTGTTATAATAATATTATTATGGCGTAGAAAATTTATAGGGAAAATATGAATTATGCATTACTAAAAACAAATAACGCGTGCAAATATGGGCAAACGTGATGCTAGTGAACACGTTTATTGGCCCAAAAAAATATGGTAGAAATATTTAAAATATATACTTTTTTGTGACCTATAATAAATACAAAATTTATGATTCATTTACAATGGCTTTTTCTTTAAATGGAAATCGAAACTCGAAATCATTTTTATTTTCATTCATAATAAAATCATAATACTTAATCGTTTAATAATACAATAAAGTAGTCGGTGGGGGCAATATCAACAATAAATTCAATTCAATGAAGATTTGAAATAAATTGATTTTCAAATCAAAATTTTATTTTTGAATTGTTTTATGTTTTGTTGGGTACTTTAGGGTGAAATGAGTGAAACGACAATGACTTTAATTATTTGTTAGGTGAATGTGAAATTTTATGCCTCGAGGGTCTTGTGTAGGTACATAGAAATAGGTTAAGTAGCTTAAGACCTCAGTTTAAAATATTTGTACATAACAAAATAATTCTTTAAAATCCTATGCATGTATCACCATATATTACAACATGACACTTAGAAATTATCGCCACATCATACTTTATTATCTAAGAAATCTTTAAATTTGTTGTTTGATTTAATGGATAATATGTTTAACCTCAAAGATAAACTTATGCATGATATTCCCATGGACAAAAACTGTTGTTTGCAGTATTATATCTTTCTTGAACAAATTTATGCCATCGTAAAAAAAGGTGTAAACTTTTCTCGCATTCTATAAATATGTATTGTATTGTTGTTCTTTTTTTCGTGGCATACTTTACAAATAGAGTGCCACATAAGTACGGATATTCTAAATATTCCTTATTCTTCTTCTTCTTGTAGACCATAGAAAATAAAGCTTATCGTTCGACCGCAAAATAATACAACAAAAATTTTATTTGTATAATCTTGATAGAGGTGCCGAAAAAGGAGTAGGAGGGGGAGGAGGAGGTGGAGCGGCTGGTGCTAAGGTGTTGTGCGTTTACGCTAACTCGTTTGCTTGCTTGCTTATTTTTTTATGGGTGACTGTTTTGGCTTGCCAGCTAGCTGCTCGGTAAACTAGATGTGCAGGTTAATTATTTAATAATATTTATTATTTGTTAATTGTAAAACTGTGTTAACCAAAGGTTATATAAACAGTTATAGATACATATGTATGTATAACAACAAGAACAACAACAATTATGTATTTATACTCTACACCTTTATTGCAAGGAAATATTGGCTTTTAATACCCACCTATGTAATTACTCGTATATTTATTGAATTAAAAACAACAACCTATTAATCCAAGCTACATATATGTTTGGAAATAATATTTGAAAAATATATACAGTGTCTATAACAAACCAGGAAAAAAGCGATAAGATCAGCCGGAACGAACTTTTTATACCCTCCACCATAAAATGTTTTGAACTATAATGAAACCATTATTTTTGACCACGGATACCCTAAATATCCGAATTGGGTCAGAAAATGCATCTTCAATCGGGCCCCACATTAATATGGGGCTACCTCAAAGTGTGGACCTATACTGAAAATGTATGGTGGAGCAATTTTTGTGACCACTGGGAACCTCAAATGTCAAATTAAAGTTAGTGCGGACAAAAAATAGCTACGATCCTCAAAAATACCTAAAATTGGGAGGTCATATGGGGTTTTAAGAAACATTAACCTATTTTGACCATTTTTGATGGATTAGTTTTATGTCTACTGGAAACCTCAAATGTCAAATTACAGCTAAAATCCTCAAAATGCCGAAAATCTAGAGGTATTGTTATATGGGGGCTATACCAGAACATGGACCTATATTGATAATTGTTGATTGAGGGGTGTTGTGACCGCTAGGAACTTCAAATGTCAAATTACACGTAGTTCGGTTGAAAATTGTAACTAAACACCTCAAAATACCGAAAATCCGTAGGTACCGTTTTATGGGTGCTATACGAAAAAGTAGGCCGATACTTAGCAAATATAGCGTTTAGCACAAAATCAAATTGAATTTAAACTGAATTTACCTATTTCAATATGGCAATGATGTAAAAGAGAGTCCATATTCATGTAAGAGAGAGAGAGATAGCATATTCATGCTCTTAGACAAGTCATGCGCATTAGACAACTTTAAAGTTGGTGTCAAATTCTCTTTGTGTTTTGAACCATCAATAATCGACGTTTATGCAATTTTTTAATTAATTTAATTTATTAATTTTTTGGATTATTAATGTCTTTAGACGATATTTATGTTTAAATTATGTTGAAATAATTAAAGAAACATAAAAAAGGCTATATTAAATTTCCCTCTCTTGCGATTTCGCTCACCACTGTCTTAGACTCAATATTCATTGCAAACAACAACAAAACCATCGGTGTCCAAAATAAATGAGAGAAAATTGATGGGATAATGTACCTTTGTTAAACAATGGCTGACATGATCTCATTTGAATTCGTTCTTCTCTGTTGTTACGACAACGTACAGGCGTGGACATCCCTAAACAAAACTGTTGTTTACCAGAAATCAGCTGTTTCATAAATGCAGAAATTGTCGTCTGTCAGGGTAAAATTAAATGCAGATCTTAATGCAAATTCCGTCGGTCTAGGGTATTAGTTATTCTTTTCTACATTTGGTTTGTACGATAACCCAAAAATTTGTATCCGTAAAAAGATGCTGTTCGATAACAAAATTGTCCAGTAAACGAGAGCGAGCTGAGAGAGATTTTTTTGTCAGTTCTGTGACTGAGATCTTGCAAATTTTTGCTGGGAATATTTGTCCTGTAAAAATTTGTAAGTTTGGCCAGCTGACTTTTAATCAGCTGTTCAATGTAAATAACTTGAAATTTTAACCTTTTTGACCAAGAGAATTTCACTATTTCACATTTTTTAGATTCTAAAGCGTTGTGGATAGGATTATTGCTTTAAATAAGTAAAATGCAATTTTAAAATTTATTTTTTTTATCAATTTCGTTTAAAATATCAAAAGAAATAAAAAACTATATTTTTACATTTTCGGAAACAGCTGACATCCTTACAAGTTCTTACAAATTGTTGTTCGAAAACTTTATGCATTTTTTCATGCTCGAGAGAGTGAAATTCACTGAGAGATGTTGCTGGAACTTGCTGAGTAATTATTGCTGGGAAAGTTATCGTACAGACCTATTGTGAATTTATTAATTATTACCCCTTCTATTCTCTTGTATTTTTTAACTCTGTCCATTTTGTTGTATACATTCATTCGTCTGTTTGGTTGCATTTCGTTTGAACATTGTAGAACATCCTGGATTGAAGATTCTAGAGCAGTCTATACTTCAGAGACAGAGTATAAATACGGGAGTATAGCAGGTGAGTAAGTTGTAAATCTTACCTGATTAAAGATAAGCTGTGTCCTTAGTAAAATAAAGTCGTGTACGTAGGAGTGGTGTAAATCCAATAAAGCATTGTAGCAAGTTCGATGACAGAGAAGTCGCTCTACAGCCGATATGTCTGAAGAGCCTCTACCAAAGGTGAAACATGCATGTCACATAGTGGTGGTTGTGTGGGTTCGAATGTTCGGCTTACCTTTTTCACTTGCAAAAATAAATGGTCGTTAAACTCGATTCCAACGAGAAAATAATTAAAAAATGATCTTCATCGTAATAGACAAAATTTTCAAATAAAAAAATACTTGTTTGTCAAGATCGACAGATCGAAAATTCGATTTTTTAGATAAAAGTAAAAATCAAGAAGAATAGTAGCGGAGTATCGCTTCCCGTTACCGCCGTTCGGACTCGGCGATAAACTGTAGGTCCCATGTCATTGAGCTAATATGAATCGGGGTGCACTCTTTGATATGAGAGAAGTCTCCCTTGTCCCTTATGGGATGTTTGTGGAACAATTATATTATTATAAATAATTAATCATAAGGCAAAATTGGAATCGCGTTCAAGCTATTTTTTGCATTCTTCCAGGATCATTTTGTTTACCCAAAACCGTTTCCCCAATCGATTTCAATTAAAGAAATATCAATACTTATTAAATACCCCTTTCAGAGTTGCAAAGAAGTGGGAGAGAAGGACGAGTTCGCTATGTTGTCGTTGTTCTTTCACATTGTTTTTTGTTGTTTTTATAACAATCCGATTAACAATAGATGAGATCATAAAATATTTTATTTTCATTTTTTGCGCGATTAGATTATAAAAAAAAACAGAACTTGAAACCAATAACACCGTCCTCACCTAGCTGGCCCCAGTGAGAAAAGAATAAGAAAGGAATAATTGTTGTTTTCCCACAACAACGACAACAATGGGAAAATAATTTTGATATCTTGGAATATGTTCATGTGTAAATACATTTGTACATACTAACATTGTCCAAAATCGATTGTTTGACATGGTTCGGGGTTTTTCTACTATGGTATTTGTTATCTTCACTGCGCCGCAGCTACAAAGTGATTCGCTCTAAAACGAATTCCTATCACACAAAATATGTCTACATAGCAATTTGAAGTATACAAGAGGGTTGAACCACATTTTAGTTTTTTTTTTCAAATTTTTTGATAGAGTTTTTTTCTCAAGTACTTTGTTTATTGGCCAATAAAATTTCCAATTTATTTTGTTCGTCCAATAAAAGCTAAAATAGCGACATTCGCTTTTTTTTTGTTGAATTCGAACCCTATTCTATCAGCGCTTTTAATGGGTTATGAGCGCGCGGTGATAGTAATGAATGAACCAATTGCTTCATTTTGAAGGAGAGGGGATATAAAAAAGAAATCATTTCATCAATTAAAGGTTATAAATTAGGGTTTTTTATGTTTTTTATGTAGTGGGAATATGTTTAAGGAGAATTACCTTTCCCACTATTTTTTTTTAAATAATACTGAATGTTTGCTCGTGACACTGATGTGACATACTATTATATAATTGGCAACATCCTTGAGATAAAGTCAAAGGAAAGGATGGGCAGCATATGTATGTACATTTGAACCCAAAAACAAATAAAATTTATGTGATTGGAACGTTATGACGATCGGTTAAGGTTAACCCGTGTCACCTGGGGGATCTTTGTTTCCATTAGTAATTTTTATGGATGCGAAAATTCTCTAAAAGCCCAATTTATAGTCCAATCGATGAACATTTTTACCAATTTTTTGTGGTGGCTAAAAACGAATCCTACAAAAAATTTTGAAAATCGTATAAGATTTCGATATAGCTACATACGACCCAAAATATCTAAAATCGGCCTATCGGAGCTACAGTGACTGTCACTAAAAATGATGCAACCTGAAAAACTCTAGACATAAACCTTAATGATTTTTCATAGTAATTTTATGGAAAATAGCTTCAAAAACTAGACATTTCTACACAAATAGCCTACAAAGGGACTTTAATTACAATCATGCCAAAATTACGCCAGGAACATAATTTTTCTTTCGAAATCAATGAAAAAACTACTGAAAGCGATAGGGAAGCAATTATTCCACCATTCTGATTACTAAAATGGCAGAAAAAAACGAAAAATTTGGAAATTATTGATCGATTATTGTTGTGCATCATTTTTATACCCTCAGCCTTTAGGCTAAGGAGGGTATATACACTTTGATACGATGAAAATGTGCCTCATCGAAATAATGGTTTTAGACCCCAAGTATGTTTGGACGAAATGTGTTTCAGACAATTTGGAGTCGATCTAGCCATGTCCGTCCGTCTGTCTGTCTGTCTGTCTGTCCTGCTGGCTGGAGCGCACGATAACTCTCGAACCGATGAACCGATTCGGTTCACATTTTGGCTTTCGTAATATTTTGCCCAAACTTAGTTTAAGTTCGAAGATGGGCTATATCGGTCCACTCCTTCCGGTACCTCCCCCACAAAAGTTCGAAAAAGTTCGGAAAATTTGTGCGCACGATAACTCTTTAAGGGGGTAACCGATTTGGTTCATACTTTGCTCATCGTCAAATATGTACCAGACTTAGATGAGGTTCCAATATGGACTCAATAGGTCTACTCCTTCGGGTACCTCCCACACAAAATTTCGGATAAGTTCAGTTTAGGACCTGCTCTCGAATCGCTTTGGTTTTTGTTTTAGCAACTTGTATTCACTGCCCCCCATACGACGGTACAAGTTTCAGCAGGGGCAAGTCCAAACTTCCTGAGAAAATAGCTTGAAAGTTTCACAAAACCCCTATGACACCGTGTGGGGTGGTTGGAGCGCAAGATAACTCTGCAACGGATCTGCTGATTGGGTCCAAATTTTGGCCTTAGTAATATTTTGTCCAAACATAGTTTAAGTTCGAAGATAAGCCATATCGGTCTACTCCTTCAGGTACCTCCCCCACAAAATTTCAAAAATGTTCGGAAAAATTATTCGTGCGGTAACTTTTGAAGGGAGTGGCCGAATTGGTCCATACTTAACACATCTTAATATATCTACGAGATATAGATCAGGTTCAAATATGGACTATATTTGTCCACTTCATCCAGTACCTCCCAAACAAAATTTCGGATAAGTTCACTTTAAGACCTGCTATCGAATCAATTTTATTTTTGTTGAAGCAACTTGCATTCGCTGCCTCAATTATGATGGTAAAAGTTTTTTCAGGGGCAAAACCACACTTCTTAAGCAGACAGCCCAAAGGGAGTAAAACCCCCCTATGGCAACGTATGTAGTGGCTGGAGATCGACTTCCATAATGGTCAATGTCGATCCATTCTTTTAAGTAATTCCCCCGCAAAACTTCTGCTCTTTAATCTAATCAACATATTTATCGGTTCATGCGTTCAAAATTTTTAAAACCCTCTAAATACCTACGTTTTATGGGAAAAATTGTTTCAATATACACAGGCTGAGGGTATATCTCTGTCGGCCAAGCCGACTGATACTTTTTTTACTTGTTAATGCTCACTTCAAAAATTCCCATTTTATGTTTTCCCGCAAAATTTTAGTATAACGGCACTGTAAATGGAATATTTTTGTATGCCATCTTAAAGACAACTTTTCAGCCTACAAAATTGTTTTTTGAATTGTTAAAAAAACTCAACTCGTTTCCAAGTTATCAACGTTTACATTTTTTATTTCAGGTTGCATCATTTTTAGTGACAGTCACTGTATTCCAAAACCCCATCCGATTTTCACAATTTTTTGTAGGATTTGTTTTTTGGCACAACAATGAAATACTCGTAGTAAACAAATTTTCAATTAATTTCAATTTGAAATTGAAATTTCTGGCACTTAAAACTCTTCTTTCCAACCATGGCACAATTACCAAGGTTGTGGTGTCACACCAGCTGTTCGAATATGAAAAGTCAAATCCCTTTATAAAAAAGATATTTTTGTTATAATTTCCCCAACAACATAAAGAAATTGTTGACATAACATATTCAAAATTTTACGATTCCACTACCTAGGTAATTGTGCCATGTTTCAAACTATGGATGGGAATACAACCAAAGTCAAATCCCTTTATAAAAAAGATATTTTTGTTATAATTTCCCCAACAACATAAAGAAATTGTTGACATAACATATTCAAAATTTTACGATACCACTACCTAGGTAATTGTGCCATGTTTCAAACTATGGATGGGACAACCACAGGCAAATTATGCCTCAACTTCTTATTATTTATCTTATTATATTTAAAGAATTCCAAATATTTTGTCAATTCCCATCAAAATTTAATGCTCTTCATGAGAATCCCCCAATCACCAAGGACAACAATTTATGTCCTTTAAACCTAACCACAAAAAAAAACTATTTTGAAACCAACACGAAGTTGATTTATATTTTATTTAATGGCTTTTACTCGTGCCGAAACACACTTTAAGCTTTAAAGCATTTCCTATTAGGCTTATGGGTGTCCAAAAAAATTATATTCAGAGGTTTTTTTGTTTGTCATATCTTCTGTGGTGATAACCCAATGATTTACGATCTAAAATAAATAAAAACCAAACAATTTGAGTTGATTTTTTTTCTTGTGGTGGATTTCTCAATGAAATCCCTACTCCCCAACCATAATCAAAATCAATACTCCAAACCTAACAACAACAAAAAGTAAAAGACAAAAATCGTTGTGTTTGGTGTTATAAAAATTAAAGACGACTAATTTTTGTGAATAATAAATAAATCATTCTCATGGTGGAGAACTGTGGAGTAAACATAAACGTCAACACCAAAAAGAAACTGTCAAAAGAATATTTCCCCTCTCTTTGGGGACAAAATCAACCATCAAATTGATGATTGATTTCTGTTTTTTTTTTTTGGATCTCAGACACCATTTCTTTGTTGTTCTACCACAAATGGCCTTTCTGTTGTCTGTCTTCTTGTACCAATATTTATTTGTGGCTTATTGTTGTTGCTGTTGGTTTTTTATCATTCATTACAAATTAAAAACCACATCTTTGTTGTTGCTTTTGCAGTTTTGTATCATTTCTTTGGTTTGGTTGTTCTTCAATTTATGATCCCCTTTTCGATTTGAATGTAAACTTAGTCACCTAACCAACCAACCTATCATCATCTACCTGGTCGATATGTACTTACTCGTATGTATGCTCTGACATGTGTGCCCGAATGTTTTGTGTTTGTTTGTTATATGGTTATTCCATTAAGTCCATAAAATCTTTGGGATTGCAATTAACATTTATTGCCCTGGCATTATGTTTAATCCAAGTGGTCAATATTATGATTTTTTTTGTTTTTGGGTAAAGAGAGCGGGACAGCGGAAATAAAAAAATAATAAAAATCTCAGCAATTGAAAATAACTTGGAATTTATGATTTAATTCATAGTTAGAATTTAAAATATTGATTTGTTATTAAAATGTGTATAAATTTCTTAAAGTGTTTGGTCCATTTTATCTTTATGCCAAATTACATTAGTCAATTTTTTGATAGATTAAGGACTGTCAATAGTCTCACCACAGTGTCTGGTATTTTGTGACATTAATTCAGATTTCAAGTCAATACTCAACTCGTGTGTGAAAATTCATTATAAGGCAAGTCAGATTCTATTATTTCAAATTACCTAAAACATTTGGGCCCAAGCCCGATTCTGCCTCAGATATTTGAAATCATATTTTGATAAGTTTTTATGAAATATTCGAATAGTTGTTTCGATAAGAAAAACCTTCCGCTCAATCCACTTTGAACAAATTGTGTATTTATTTTTTTTTTTAATTTTTTTGTGCGTGATTTTTTTCGAATATGTAAGATTTTATCTAATATTTAATTCGATATTTAATATTTATTTTTATTTTTATTTGATATAAAATCATCAAAATATGATACAGGGATACGATGTTGGAAAAAAAGTCATCACTCCATCTATGGTGGCGAATTTAGTAAGGTGACACAGAAGGACTTAGCCTTCTCCTGATGTCAAAAGGATAAAACCACCGAATATTATTTGCAAAATTCAAATTTAAAAGTTGTGGGAGTAAACTTTTGCTTGAACTGAAATATTTTAAAACAAAAATGTATGATATTGAAATACATAAGTATTTATTCAATATCGAGGTCTGACCTATTTCAATAATGAACAAAAAGGTCGGAGAAATCAAAAATAATGTAACAAAAATAAAGTTTATAGCAAGAAGCTTCTCTGAGCTTACAAGGGTCACCTTGTAATTGCATTATGCGTGCGCTCGTCTTCATTAAGAAAATATGTATGTATGTAGATTCTGACGCACTGTCTGTCCTTGTTTTAGACCGCCATTGTGCACCGATCGTCTCAAAATGTTGTACTATGTTCAGTTCAGCGTCGACCAAGAGAATTCTATCACTAAAGCAAATTTTTATGTATAGGTGAAAAAAGCGAATGAAATATACTACAACTTTTGTGTTAAAAATGTCAAAATTTGTACCTATTCCACGAAATTAGAATTACAAATCTACCCTAACGAAAAGAAGTAGTTTCTCTTTGACAACAAAAGGTCGTAATAACTTATAAAACTAATTATACGTCGACTTTTAGGTGCCAAAAAGAAACTACTTGTTTTTCATGGAATGAAAATGAATTAAAATAATGGGTTAATAGTTCGATTTGTAATGATTTTTTTATGGGATAAACTTTTTTTGTGTAAAGGACAATATCCAGTTAGCAAAATGTTCCTTTGTTCGCAGTTCTCCCAATTTGTTGACTTGCATTTAGTCATTATTATTTTCAAGAGAAAGAATTTGAGCGATTTAGTAAAATATTGACTTGGGGTAGATATTTTGAATGGAGCTACGAATTCGTGATTTTCCGTTTTTTGTATACCAGAATAATGAATACTCTACACGATATGTTTTCTACATATGAGTTGTCACTTTTTATATACAAAATGTATATGTTAAGTGACAACGCATACATATGTAAAATAACATATCGTGTAAAGTACCCATAATCGTTTTTGATATAACATTATTTTATATCCCTTAGTCTTGCTATTGACATTAATAAAAAAACATTTGTACATACAAATACAAAAGTACAAGAACTCAGAAGAGTGTCTCAGGCTGGCGGTGCCCGTTGGAAATGTTAATTCCCATTGGTACCAATTTAATAAGTCCTAGAACTAGTCGCAAGCCGAACTAGTATAAAATTGGTCCCTAAGTATTGCGGCGGGAATCAGTTCACGCCATTCTATCGCCACGAAAGCGAGAAGAAACCACTTGGGAGCCACTTTTCCACTTGTGGGCTTGAATCCAAATTTTTTTTAGATATCTCACTTAAGGAATTGAAATTACTAACCAAAAAATTTGGACATACCTATACGAAATTCAAGAACTCAAAAAATGTCTTCTTAGCCTTGCGCTGCCCACTGGCACGGAAATTCCAATTGACGCAAATTAATTACACCGAAAACTAGTCAAATAACCCCTATTTATCACCAATTAATATCACCACTTTTTTAAAGCAACAGCAGAGAGAGAGAGAGAGATCGATACAGCATTCTGGTATATGACTGTAAAACTAGAACTACCCGTTAGCAATAAAAATTCCAATTGACGCAATTAATTAGTACCCAGAACTAGTCATATATTAGTAGAGCTCCGAATACTCGCTCGAATTCCACTCGCGAGTGAAACTCTTCTCGAATTCGAGCAACCAAAACTTACCCCATCTACAAACAAACCTGCTCCACCCACAAAAAAAAAATGCACCCAAAAAAACTTACCGCCTCCCGCAATTTTCACTCGCGAGTAAATCGTAGCTCTGCCCCTAAGTAATGCGAAGGGAACCAATTGATACGTTGAAGTATTCGACCCAGGACTAGGAACATTTATTCCAAAAAAGTCTAAAAGGTGAAGATAGAGCTATGAAATTCGGGGAGATGCTTATCAAATGGAGGCCTTTCATTTTATAGAAAGCTCATTTTGTTATAAATAAATGTATAATCTCAAAGCGGCGGTATCGTTATATGGTATGGTATCAAAATATGGACCTATATTGAAACTTTTTAGCAGGAATCCTCCTTACTAACTTAGATCTCAAAATGTAAATTTTCAGCCAACTTGGTCGAAAAATGTGGCCAGAAATCTTAAAAAATTAAAATTAAAAAATTAATTAAGATATTGATTACCTCCTATTACAATCCCCACGTTAAAGTTTAAAGTTGCTTGTATATTGAGGGATCTAAAGTGGAACTAGTTATTTACCGAATTAGTTCAACTTGCTAGCGGGTAGTATAATTCTATCAGCTGGTAATACAGGGAGAGTGTATGTCAATTGGTTACTCCTTATGACATCGCCAATTGTGAAGGTTCTAAAGTGGAACTTGTTACTGTAACCCTGAGAATCGACGAATTTCCGATACCGAACTACACAATTTTCACATGTAATTGTAAGAATTTCAGTTATGCAGTCGGACCTCGATTATCCGTAATGGTCGGGACCGGAGGCATTACGGATAATCGATTTTCCCGGATAATGGAGTAACACTGCTTCTCACATATTTTTAATTAAAAAATATGCGTACCTGCAAATAAGTCTGTCTGGTTACTTTCCCAGCAAGAATTGTCCAGCAAGAACTTTCTCAGAGAGTAAGGGGTTTTTATTCTCTTTTGCTAGAAAATTGTAAAAAGTAAACAGACACCTTCCCAGCAAAAACCAGCAAGCAATCAGCTGACTTGCCAAAACAGAACAATTTGTCCGCCAACAAAGGAAGCAAACACGTTGTATTTTATTAAAAATAAAAAAGAAAATGAAACAAAAAAGTATTTTTCCACTTTACAAATTTGTTCTCCATAAAACAATACAATTAGACTATGTTATTTCCACAATAAAATTGTTTTTAATATTCACAAACATAACTCAACAAAAAACAAAAAACAGCAGATTGATTGTTTTCAGGAAGAAGAAGAGCCTGCAAGTGCTTGCTAGAAGAAATTTGTCCAGCAAGAATTTGCAAGCTCTCAGTGAAAGAACTGTCAAAATGTCTCTCTCGAATCGCTCTCTTTTGCTGGTTTTTTGTGTTAACAGACGACTTCCAGCAACAATTGGTACAAATTGTTACAAATTTTAGGGTAACCAGACACAGCTAATATTTACAAAAATTTGCAAATATTTTTAAAATTTTTGTTTATTACATTTGAAATTCGAATTATCCCATTTGTAATTAGACATATTTTATTTGTAATTCAAAAAAAAAAAAAAAAACAAATTTAAAACCAATGCAACGAACAATTTTATATTTTTGTTTCAAATTTCAAATGAAATAATTCAACTGACAAATGTAATAATTCAAATTTCAACTGTAATGATTCGAATTACAAATGAAATAATTCAAATCACAAATGAAAAAATTCAAATTATAAATTAAATAATTCGAATTTCAATTAGAATCCTCAAACTAAATATTAAATAATTCGAAATTCAATTGTAATTCTCAAATTACAATTGAATTGTTTCGAATTTCAAATAATAGGTCTGTTCAATAACACAATACCCAGCAAACCAAATGTCTGATGTCCGACACGTCTGAACAATTTCGGAAGCAAAGTCGTTCAGATTTCGTTCCGATTTCTAAACGATTTTTCGGAGGGGAAATAGTTCAGATTATGTACCGATTTCGTTCAGATTTCGGAACGAATGTCGGATAGAAATTTCCTTTCCGAATTTCTTAAGGATTTTCTTCAGATTTCGTTACGAAATCGGACCGAAATCGATCCGATGTCGCTGCGACATTTTGTTCCGAAATTATGTCAACCACTTCATACAACTTTCGTTAAGATATCGTTACGATTTCGGACGATACGTCCGACATTTCGTTCCGATTTCGTTACGAAGTCGGTACGATTGGTTTGCTGGGTAGTTTCAACAACTGTGTACAAACTTTTACAAAATGCTGTTCGATAACAAACTTGTTCAATAAAATAAAAATGAGAAGTAGTTGCATGACTTGCAAGAACTTGCAAATTATTTTTACTTGCGAAGTTATCGAACAGACCTAATATAATTAAATTACAACTGAAATTCTTCGAATTACATGTGAAAATGGTGTAGTTCAGCTTGTTAACGGGTGGTTAAACCCTAAAATTCGTGAGATTATATTTTTTAATCTTTATTTTATTTTTGCGCTTCGCTTTTACACTTTGTCAAATTCCCCCATTACCGTAAACGATGTTAAAAAATAAACAAAGACAACAATTTTTTTTTTTTTTTTGAAATTTTAAATTAAAAAATAAACTCTCATTGAAAAATAAAAAAAAACAAAAATTTTTCCTTCAAGCTTACCAGGTGCTGGTTGTGCTGGATATGTGGGCTTTTTCATCCAATCATAATATTGATGCGATTTAATCGGTGATGAACGATTATTGTTGTTATGATTAATGGTATTGTTGTTGTTATTATTATTATTAGCCGTTGATGGGCTATTGTTATTATTCAAATGATGAGCAATATGATGTGGTGATGATGAAGAAGCCGGTGCACCAGGACTGGATATTTCACTACCGCTAACCGTAATTGGTGGTGATGGCAATCCTTCGGCAATGTGATGCTGGGCCTGTTGTTGCTGTTGGCCTGATTGTTGCTGCTGCTGGGCTTGTTGTGGATCTCCAATACTGCTAACCGTTTCATTCAATTGTGTGGTACTGCCAGAGGCTGGACCTGCCGATGTTGTACTACTGGCACTAACCGACGATGATGATGGTGTTGTACCCCCACCAACAGTGCCCTGTAATAGCTGTTGATGTTGTTGGGCCAACAATTGGGAATTTTGCGAGAAATTTTCCGCCGCCGATGATGGAGAATGCCACTCCGAGGCAGCAGCAGCTGCAGCATTTGTCGAGTGATGATACATGGCATGGGGATTATAATACATTTGATGGTGGGCCGCAGCGGCATGTGTGGAATCCATGTCACCCAAATACTGGTGATTGGGTGGTGTGTGATGATAATTGGCTGTCCATTGCCAGGGTTGTCCAGCGGAATAGGCCAAATTGGCGCTGTGTTTTTGTGAATAGGGTAGGGTGTTGTAAAAGGAAACCATGTTGTTGAGTGGGTTTTGGGGTATTGCTGGTTCACGCGGCGACGTAGAAAAAAATTGAGGTTAGAATAGATTGTCACTGGGATGTATGTTTGTCTGCTGGCGAAGAACACTTGGTGTTTTTCGAATTTTTTAATTTTGTTATTTTTGTGCTTTTTTTAATTATTATTTACAATGTTTTACATTTTCTTCATTTGTTATATTTCTTTCTGTTTCTATTCCTTTCAACACTCAATTGTTTGTCATTTCTTGTTTTATTTATTTGTCTTGTCTTGCACGCGTTGTTGTCTTGGTTTCGTTTAAACAACTTTTTAAGCTTCTGTTTTATTATTGTTATTATTGCATATTCCTTTGTGAGCTGTGACGTATTCAAGCCCGTTACTTGTCAATTCTTTGTTTCCTAATTATTTGTCACCTGTCACCGAAAAGACAGACAGTTCACTAAACCTTGATTACTTTTTTTTATCACTGGCAACACTTTAAGCTCTTTATTTTAATTTGTGTTTTTCTCTTTCTCAATTTTGAATTGTATATTTGTTTTGGGTGTTGGGAGTAATTGATTAATTACCAATCACCAAATTGTTATATGAGTTAATCCACTTCAATTATGAGATAATCCAAAAATCGTTACTCCGATTTGTTTTTATTTGCATATAAATTCTCTGGTTTTGTTGTTGTTTTAATTAATAATTGCAATAATTTCTTTTATTTTTTCTTGCTAATTATATTGTAAATCTTGTTGTTGTAGTTCTTGCTGCTATTTATTGTTAATTGTTGTATTATTATTTTGTGTGTTTATATTTTTATAATTTAACCGCCGTAAAAGTTGCGTTGCGTTGATGAGATGTTTTAAAGAAATAAAACTTTCTTTTGCCGTCGTCGTTCTTGTCGGTCGTATGCCTTCACTTGTTTGCGTATCATAAAATACTGAATTGCTTGTGGCAGCACACGAAGTAGACTGTGTTGTATCCGGAGCTCGCTGGCCGGGTAAAGTGGTTAGAAGAATTGTTGTTTTGAGTGATACGGTGTTGGAG
Organism: Musca autumnalis; assembly: GCF_047663935.1. Classification (NCBI taxonomy): domain Eukaryota; kingdom Metazoa; phylum Arthropoda; class Insecta; order Diptera; family Muscidae; genus Musca; species Musca autumnalis. Next base: position 152,807,210 of record NW_027411755.1, read on the forward strand.
GAAACACGATAAGCAGCGTTCAACTGCCGAACTTGCCTTTGACGTTAAGACTAACGCACGCACACACAACAGCGCAATGGTGGTAGTCGTTGATGGTGGTGATAAAACCTCGTAAAATAACAAAACAATACCATCCAAATGTACGATTGATAATAATAGCTCCGCAACAACATCAATGGCCACAGACAGCCAGCGCAAAGCGTTTGATTTTCAACCACCATCCATATATGACAGGTAAAACTCTATCTCTGTCACTCTAATTTACACCACAGTAACTCTTAAGCCGTCTTCTCTCTCACTCTTTCCCATTCGCTGGGGAGCTATGGCCAGAAAAACACGCCTTTGACTTTTTGTTGTGAACAACAAATTCAAGATGGCCTTTGTTATGGGGGCGTTTTTCTATCTCTTTCTAGCAACCTTATTTTCTTGGTTGCATTAATATCCATGAACGTAACTCCTCCCTCTTTTTAGAACCAAGGGGGGATTTCAACATGATTCCCATTTGGAAAAACTTTTAAGCCTCATTAGTCTGTGGTCATTTTTTGACGTATTAGCAATCATGGCGTATGTTAACTTGCAGTAAATATTTTGGCATAGGCGTTCATTTTCCTTTCACCCCTTTTAGGATATTTTTTCATAACAAAACCAGCCCGCTGGGGTAGTGTTTCGTGTTAGCTCTGTTTCATAGATTTCAGCCATGTAATGTTTGGCATACAACATTTGTCGTTTAGTTTGTAACATTTCGAAATTATTGCAATACCTACATTGAAATATTACAACCAGTGGGCCTATTCTCTAACTTTTTAACGACAGTCGATATTGTTATTTTTTCGAGAAACTCATTTTAACAACATAATTAACAACCTTTGTATTCTAAAGCAAATTTTAACAACTTTTGTTAAAAATGTCGTTATAGAGACAACACCAAAATTGTCGTAGTTTAAAAATCGACAAAAATGTTCAATATTGAATTTGCCTTTGGTTTGTGAGTATGTTTTGATTTGAAATACATTCAAAATTGAAAACTTTTGAAAGTTTATCGTCAATGAAGAAAACAACAACCATATGATGTTTTTTGTTTGTTTTTGTTCACGCACAATGTATGTGAGGGAGAAAAGCAAATGTAAAGACAACTCAGTATACATTTTATATACACTTGCTTAATGATCCCTACAAAACAAACCAGTTTGTTAATCCCTAACCGCTCCTGGCAAAATCATTTTTTTCCAAAAACAAAAAAGAGTGTATATATAAACTTCTAAGAATTTGTTATAAAAAAAGAAATAGAAACTTAAGTTGCAAACAATTTTGCGGTAATTCACGTGACGGAAATTGTTAATGGATTGGAATTGGAGTCCATATCGAAATCTGAACTGGTGATGGGAAAAAAATATAAAAAAAAAAACTTTTTACAAGAAAATTGTAAAAAGTAAACAGACAACTTCCCAGCAAGCAATCAGCTGAACTTGCCAAAACAGAACAATTTGTCCGCCAATGAAGGAACTAAAGGAAGCAAAAATGTTGTATTTTATTAAAAATTAAAGAAACTAAAGGAAGCAAAAATGTTGCATTTTATTAAAAATAAAAAAGAAAATGATCCAAAAATGGATTTTTTCCACTTTGCAACTTTGTTCTATAAAAAATAATATAAAGTGGTAAAAGTTGTATATAAATTTTGTGTCGGGAACGCAAAATGTGTAAAAGTGGTAAAAATTTTAAAAACTTTTTAGTTGTGGAACAGATCTAATACAATTAGACTTGCTATTTCCGTAATAAAATTGTTTTTAATTTTCACAAACATAAATCAACGAAAAATTAAAAACAGATGATTGATTGTTTTCAGGAAGAAGAAGTTTGTCCAGCAAGAATTTGCGAACTCTCAGTAAAAGAACTGTCAAAATGTGTCTCTCTAATCGCTCTCTTTTGCTGACTTTTTGTGTTAACAGACGACTTCCAGCAACAATTGGTACAAATTGTTACAATTTTTAGGGTAACCAGACAGACCCATTAATTTGGACAGCATATATTTATAACGGTAAATAAAAATTTGTAAAAACAAACTTTCCCAGCAAAAAGTTTGCATCCGTGGAAACACTTTCTGTTTTAAAATATCGCGAAAACAAAAATATATTTTATTAAAAGTAAAATATGGAAAAGAAAGATGGTAGTTTGAGGTTTCAATTTTAAAAAATTTTGAATAGTAGTAATTCTTCTTTATTGAATACAGAATTTTAAACATTTCACTTCAGTATACAAACATAATTTCTTCAATTAAAGAATTAATTGTAATTTTGCGATGATGTTACAAATACGTCTGTCGCTTAATATAAAATTAGACTAATATTTAATAGAAGAAGAAGAAATTTAGTATTAGTTGCCGATATTTGTATAGTGAGGCAACAAATGTATTGCAGAAACCAAAGTGTTGAAAATTTCATATTAATTGTTCGTTTATGGCAACAGATTATGTAAAAACTATACGGTTTTCCGTCAAAATATGCAAAGGTTATTTGCGATTTATAAAAATTACGGCCAAAAATAAGAATTAAATACTATTTAGGGTTGACAATAAAAGTATTACAAAAAGGTGTGTTCCTTAATGAGTTGTCTATCCACTTTGGACATTCATTGGAGCATTAATGAGCTTAGTTAAACCAAAAATTAAGGCTCGGTATGTTCCACTCTAAGGATACTGGTTCCCCAAATTTTAGTAAATCTTGATCCTTCGTTGGAGGATGTTTTTGGAGTTTTTTTGTTAAATTGGACCCAACAATTTTATGAGGGTTGATATCAGGATGTTAGCCCGATGTATTTAAGAGCTTTGTGTTGTTATATTACATCGGTTATTTACACAAAAATATTAACATGTCATGATCTGGTCTACCACCGACTTTGTTTGAGCTTTCGGGATCGATTTTTCTGACTTTCAGACTAATGACTATTAAATATTTCTTAATGATGTCAGTGGGGATGTCTTCCCAATCATTATTATATCCGTGAACCCAATTTCGCATACTGTTTTCCATGGTAAAGAATATAGTACCCAAATATTCGGTATTCCAGCTTCTCCAGTAGCGGTTTAATTTCCATATTTGATGGGTTTTATTGGATTTGGCGCAATTTTTTGGATTTATTATGATAGCAGAGGATTATATCTATCCACTTAGTAAAAATGAAATCATATTAATACCATTGAGAAACGAAATAGTAGGTCGTTTCAAAATACTACACTGGTGTCAATTTTTTTCATATACTTTCCAGAGGTATTTCGATGTTCTCAAAGCCAAAATCGGACTGTTTTGCATTGTTCCATTATCCTACAATACATATTGAGTCAAATATTCATTCTTTGCATACTTGCCTGTGGCCGATTCGTCATTGTTTGTCTGAAGACCCTCTATTACGGCTTTTATTATCACATAACTTTATCACATTCAATACTGTTAGTCCATTATTAGCCGCAAAAGTCATAAAAATGCATAATGGCCGCAAAAATTGTATAGTTTTATTGTACTGATTTTCCCGTTGCAATACTTTTATTGTCACCCCCAAGTAGTAGTTAACAGTGTTTGAATTTGCTACCAGCACAGCACTGAAATCACTAAAAATATGCTATTGCTATGCTGTGCTGTTTTCAAAAACAAAATCGAAAACTGTTGCTGTGCTATGCTGCGAACATAAAAGTAGCACAGCACATGGTCTATGCTGTGCTTCTGAAATCTTCACAGCACATAGCATAGCATAGTCATCAAAATCAAAAACAAATGCTGTTGCTATGCTGTGCTGCGAACATAAAAGTAGCATAGCACATGGTCTATGCTGTGCTTCTGAAATCTTCACAGCACATAGCATAGCATAGTCATCAAAATCAAAAACGAATGCTGTTGCTATGCTGTGCTGCAGACATTTTAACAGCATAGTAAACAGCCGCAGTCAAGAAAACAAAAACGAAAACTATTGCTGTACTGTGCTATGAACAAAGTCAACAGCATAGCATCAAACATAACCCAGAAAAATGTTTGATGGCAAAGAAGTATGATGTATTTTAAATGTAACAGAATTTGCTATTGACCTGTGAAACCATGACTAAATGTACATTTCGATATTTTTAACACACTACTATGTCTGTTAATTGACAAAACAGTAATATATAATTTTTTAAAGTACCAAAAAATCTCTTATGTCAAATTGTTACGAATCTCTTTACCTGAATGAAAAATTTGATAAATAAGGAAAGAAACCCCATTACTATTTGCTGATTATTATTATTGGTCTACTGTAAAAAGCCCAAACATTCCTGTATGTTCTGCAACTAAATAATTGTTGTTATAGATAACAAAATTTCAAAGAAAATATTGAATAATTGATCGTTCTAAAACTATTCTTAGGACAAATATAAAAACATTTCGATAGACCGCTAAAATATAACAACTTTGACACAAATGATCATAAAACAAGTAAAAAAGTATCAGTCGGCCTTGCCGACAGAGATATACCCTCATCCTGTATGGATAGAAATACTTTTTTTTCCCAAAAAAAACTTATGTTTCAAAATGTTGGCCGTATGCACCGACAAAAGTATGGATAGGATTATCACACTAGCCTGCGAAAACATAATATAGCTATATTCGGTAATATATTCGGTTCGAGACTTCCAGGCACTACATATGGTCCCATAGAGGTTTTTTACAACTTTCGGGCTCTTTTCTCAAGAAGTATGGACTTGCCCCTGAAAAAACTTTTACTGTCGTTATTGAAACAGCTAATGCAAGTTGCTTTAACAAAAATCAAAGTGTTTATTTATTATAGTCTTTTTATTGTCTTTTAATTAAAAATCAAAGTGATTCGAGAGCAGGTCTTAAAGTGAATTTATCCACAATTTTGTGTGGGAGGTACACGAATGGGTGGACAAATATAGTCCATATTCGAACCTGATCTATATCTGGTAGATATTTTAGGATGTGTAAAGTATGAACCAAATCGGTCACTCCCATCAAGAGTTATCGTGTGCACAATTTTTCCGAACATTTTTTTAAATTTTGTGGGGGAGGTACCTGAAGGAGTGAAACGATATGACTTATCTTCGAACTTAAACTAAGTTTGCACAAAATATTACAAAGACCAAACTGTGGACTTTTCTCAGGAAGTATGGACTTGGCCCTGATGAAGATTATGCCGTTATATGAGGGTCAGTGGATGCAAGTTGCTACAACAAAACAACGATTCGTGAGGTGTCACTAAACAACACTTATTTCAAATTTTGTGTGGGAGGTACCTGAAGGAGTGGCCCGATATAATCCATATTCGAACCCGATGTATGCCTAGAGGTAGTATTACCATATGCAAAGTTCGGTTCAATTCGGTTACTCCCTTCGAGAGTTATCGTGCGCACAATTTTTGAACATTTGTGGGGGAGGTACCTGAAGGTGTTGACCTATATGGCCCATCTTCGAACTTAAATCAAATCTGGACAAAATATTTCGATACCCAAAATTTAAGCCGAATCGATTGATCCGTTCGAGACTTATCGTGCGCACCAGCCAGCCAGACAGACCGACAGACAGACGGACGGACATTGCTCGATCTACTCAAAATTGTCTGAAACGGATATCGTACAAACATACTTGGGGTCTAAAACCGTTATTTCGATGAGGCACATTTTGGTCGTATCAAAGTGTAAATACCCTCTTTGGCCTAAAGGCTGGGGTATAAATATAGTAACAATAGTTTCTTGAAACTAATTTATTTAGTCGGGAACCACATTTCATTAAACAACTTAATAACCACAGCAGAGTAAAATCGTGAAATTGATGTAGTGGAGAATTCGATCTAAGAACGCCTAATTTCATTAAATTTAATAAAATTCTCGCTAGTTGCGTCTATGGCTTATGGAAGCGAACTTCGAGTTTCTAAATGCATGTTATTGCCACTTGTACCTGTTTTAATATATGTACTAAAGTGGCTTTAAAAATCGATGTCCAATTTTTATGCGGCAGCCTCCTAAAACGTTTAGTTTTGTTAAAAATTAAGATTGACAGAGTTTGAGCTCAATCGGAGTATGTTAATACATGCCACTGGTGCCTCAAAGTTTCCATGGACCCTTTATATAGCCAAAATTAAAATCTGACCCGATTTTCAAAAATTTTTGTGGGATTACTTGTTTAGCAACATGTAAACTGCTTTCATCGATTGGACAATAAATGTGATCTGTAAAGTGAAAATTCGCCAATACAAATTAAAATTAAAATTGGTCCCCATTTTATAGGGTCAAAGGCGAATTTTCAGAAAATCACTCTATAGACCACATTTATTATCCAATCGATCAAAAAAGTACCATGTATGTACCTTGTAAGCAATAAACAGCACTGAACAACTCATAGGGCCATTATTATAAGTTTTCCTTTACTATTGGATGTATTTGAAAACGCAAAATAAACGAATTTGAAGACATTAAAAATATAATTTTCACATTTTAATATTATTTTAACCGGAACGCTAAAAAATCTGATCGAAAAATCCAAACTATAACCAAAGAAAGCTTATTTATAATAACGGGGGATAGTGAGTTTGCTGGGTTAACATTAATTATGCTATGCTATGTAGAAATGTTTACAGCACAGCAGAGCACAGCAATCGTTTTTCGATTTCATGACTATGCTATGTGCTATGCTACTTTTATGTTCGTAGCATAGCACAGCAACAGTTTTCGTTTTTGTTTTTGAAAACAGCACAGCATAGCAACAGCATTCGTTTTTGATTTTGATGACTATGCTATGCTATGTGCTGTGAAGATTTCAGAAGCACAGCATAGACCATGTGCTGTGCTACTTTTATGTTCGCAGCACAGCATAGCAACAGCATTCGTTTTTGATTTTGAAAACAGCACAGCATAGCAATAGCACTCGTTTTTATTTTTGATGCTGTGGCTATGTGCTTTGCTGCGTCACTTTCACAGCGCCAGCATAGACCTTGTGCTGTGCTGTGAAAAACTAGCAGCAAATTCAAACACTGGTAGTTAATTCTTATTTTTGACCGTATTTTTATAAATCGCAAATAACCTCTGCCTATTTTGACGGAATATTGTTGTAAGGGCCTATAGCAAGAGATTTGCACAAAAAACCGTATAGTTTTTACATAATTTGTTGCCATAAACGAACAATTAATATGAAATTTTCTACAATTTTGTTTTTTGCAATACATTTGTTGCCTAACTGTATGTGATTTCTAAATAGTTGGCTAGTTTGTCCCAGTCTTCTTCTTCTTGTCCATCAAGTATTCGGAATATTTCTGCCTCTTCTAGTGTTGGAAGATTCCGGAAGATTGTCAGTCGAAACTCTCTGAATATGGGGCAGGTACCAAGATAGTGTCTCTGTTTGAAGCATCTATTATATCCTAATGGAATCATTCCACTTCGTGCTTTGAATATCCACAAGACTTTCTGACAGGAATACTTTTCAATCAAATATAGATGTGCTCTGTTTGAGTTTAGATATGTATATATTCGCAGACTTTGGCTTTCTTCCTTCCTGCGCAGTCGTTCGTCGTAGATATGCATTTTCATATGGTTTATCAGGTCATTGGTCAAGATGTTCCAATTATTCGGAGATGTCGTTTCCGGTGCAAATTGAAGATTGAAGTTTTGGGAAATTGTACTCAATTCTTTTGCCAAGAAATTATTATTTTGCAATATTAAAATTGATAGTTGTTTCGGTAGACTGTTACCACCGTAGCTACACAAAACTCTTCGCAAATATTGTAAGTTTAATCCAAGTGTATATATTAGTGTGTCTTCTAATTTTGAATAAACATTACACTATGCAACACTGAAAATGCAAACAACATCTAGTGTGCATTTTCTGAAAGTACATATTCAGACTACAAAAGCCCTAGCTGGGTTTCGTGTTTTTAGATCGGGTTTGGATTTTATGGCGTCATCTATATCATGCTAAAACGACCTTTTTTTCATTGCGTTTCATTTCAAAAGCACATTTCAAAATTTTATTTGTTACTTCATTTTAGATGACATTAGTTGAATATCGTAGGATATGTTTGTATATCTTGTTTCGTAGACTTATAAAGTATCTTTCCACAAAAAGTGTTGCTTTGATAAAGTCCCGTTATATCTTATATAAAAGGCACTGTGTGTGTGTTAGTATGTTTGTATGTTCCGTATAGACTCAAAAACTGCTTAACCGATTTTCTTAAAAATTTCAGAGAATGTACAGGGAACACCGGTGGTGAAAATAGACTACATATTTTTTGCATTTTGGACGGGGCGGGGTACTTCCCCCATGCCCTACTTTTTAAGAACTCTATTTTAACAAAACTGACGAACGTATCGGTGAGAAAATTAATTTGCGAGACAATGGTTTTTGTGTCTCCGATCCTAGGTACTTATTTGGGGCCTGAAGACCCGACCACGCCCACTTTTTTAAATAGCTTATATATTAAAAACTGCTTAAACGATTTTCCTGAAAATTTCAGATAATCTACTGGTGAAAATAGGGTTCATATTTTGCTGAATTTCGGAGGGGGCGGGGTACCTCCCCCATGCCCTACTTTTTTATGAACTCTATTTTAACAAAACCGACGAACGTATCGGTGAGAAAATTAATTTTTTAAATAGCTTATATATCAAAAACTCCTTAAACGATTTTCCTGAAAATTTCAGATAATCTACTGGGAGGACCCTACTCTATTTTAACAAAACTGACGAACGTATCGGTGAGAAAATTAATTTGCGAGACAATGATTGTTGTGTATCCGATCCTAGGTATTGGTTTGGGGCCCAAAGACCCGACCCGCTCACATTTTTAGATCTTATATATAAAAGACAATGTGTGTATGTTATTATGTTTGTATGTTGGTATGTTTTTATGTTCCGTATAGACTCAAAAACGGTTGAACCGATTTTCTTGAAAATTTCAGAGAATGTACAGGGAACACCTGTGATAAAAATAGGCTTTATACTTTTTTGAATTTCGGATTGGGCGGGGCACCTCCAACTTGCACTACTTTTTTAAAAAAATCCTATTTTAGCACTCCCACTTTTTAAATATGTTACATATCCAAAACTACTGAACCGATTTGCCTGAAAATTTCAGAGAATGTACAGGGAGGACCAGTGGTGAAAATAGGCTATAGATTTTGTTGAAATTCGTAGGGGCGAGGTACCTCCCCTCTATTTTAGCAAAACTTAATGGAACGATTGAATTAATTATTCCGAACTTCCAACCTCCGATACACCCCGCTCCGAACTTTCACCTTCCGAACCAGCCTGCTCCGAACCAACAGCTCCGACCAACCACCCTCCGAACCACCCTGCTCCGATGTTACTCCATTTTACTCTTAGACTAAACTCTATTTGAGAGTTTAATAAAATTACATTTTATATATAAAAGACAATGTGTGTATGTTAGTATATTGATAACTTATTGGTATGTTTGTATGTTCCGTATAGACTGAAAATAGCTGAACCGATTTTCTTGAAAATTTCAGAGAATGTACCGGCATAATCCTGGTGAAAATGGGATGCATATATGAGTCGCTCAGACATATAAAGATCTAACCGGAACCTTTTGAAATAACTACTAAAAAATATTCCGTATTGCATTAGAAGAGCCCGGTTGCCCCGGCTGATGATTAAATCTGGGTCCTTTCCATCAAACAATGTTGTCGAAGTCTTAGCATTCTAAGCCACTGCTAATCTACTCCCGAAATGGAAGGCATTACAATTCATGAAGAAAACCCATCTTCGATTGTAAATGTGTATGTATGGAGAAATGTTTCTAGACAAAGACACTAAGTTGACTTGATAAGAAAAAGGCTTCAAAAATACTTCATATTAACGATGCAAGAAAAATCTAATAGATGACTTAAGAAAAGGTAACATAAAACAGTTTCAAGGGCCAGCAACGCGGACCGGGTCGGCTAGTTTTTTTTTTATAATTTTCTTTCAAAAATCCCATCAATTGTTCGGTTTGAAGTGTTTAACCGAAATAGCATATTCTTTAATAATTTGAGTACGAATGCAAATTTTGAATGCTACTGTTACGATTCTTTAAAATTTCAAGTTTAAAACGCTGAAATTGGTCAAACGATGTCTTTAATACTGTGGAAATAAGACGTTTTGAAGGCTGTGGCCTTTAATTGTCTATAATACATTAAAATGTTAGCATAAGCTGCCAGTTTCTTGTTAGATTTATAAAGAACTAATGAAAAACAAATGATATAAGAAATATGGTGCAAAATAAACTTGAACGTCTACTGAAATTTGGGTACAGTTCTTCGTAAAACTTTAAATTCCTATGGCACCTATTCCATAATGGCGTCGAATGCTGGCACTAAGCTAAGTTGATCGTTAAAATATCAGGTGATTTTTAGTGCTTTGGATCGGAGAAAATATACTATAAAGAAAAAACAAGATCCTTCCTATACACAGAAAGGACATAGGTTGGATTTTCTGAGGCCACTATAATGAATATTATAAGGAAAAGCAAGTAGTCGTTTCCCGAAGCAAATAATCTTTATTTGCAGGTTTTCGGTGGCAAAACCCATTACTTCCTGCATCTCCGGGAAGAGAAGAACTAAATAGACCATCAACATTGCCGAGTTAACCGCCTCATGGAATCGAAAGGTATTAAATATTGCTGCGCTAAATTCATCTAAATCCAGTTTATGTCTGCTCCATAAATTCAAACTATGTATTTTCCTTCTGTGTATAGGAAGGATCTGGTTTTTTCTTTATAGTATGTTGGCTCAGACCCAAAGCAATAAAAATCACCTGACATTTTAACGATCAACTTATCTTAATGCCAACATTGGACCCCATTATGGAATAAAAGTCATATGAATTAGAAGTTTCGCGAAGAACTGCACACATATTTCAGTAGAAGTTGATGTTTATTTTGCACCATCTCTCTTCTATCATTAGTATTTCATTAATTCTTTATAAATCTAACAAGAAACTGTCAATTATTCCAAATTTTTAACGTATTATAGACAATTAAAGGCCAAAGCCTTCGAAACGTCTTATTTCCCCAATATTGAAGACATCGTGTGACCAATATTAGCGTTTTAAACTTGAAATGGCTTTAATTCGTTCCAATTTTAAAGAATCGTAACAGTAGCATTCAAAATTTGCAGTCTTACTCAAATAATTAAAGAATGTGCTATTTCGGTGAAAACTTCAAACCGTACAAATTTTGGGCTTTTTGAAAGAAAATTATGAAAAAATATAACGGGACTTTATCGAAGCAACACTTTTTGTGGAAAGATACTTCATAAGTGTACGAAACAAGCTATACAAACATATCCCAGGATATTCGAGTATTGTCAACTAAAATGAAGTAACAAATAAAATTTTGAAATGTGCTATTGAAATGAAACGGAGTGTATTTCAAACAACCTTCACACAGACTGTTTATTCTATTATTTGAAATTCCGTTTTGCGAAAAATCAGAAAGCAGCAAAATAAGGCAAACACAAATTTAAGGATGTCCCAACAAAATGACTCAAATTTATTAGTTCGAGCAGTATCGATAAAAGTTCACGTAGTGCTTAAGGAAGCAATAAACCTATTGACTTAACCTATAGAAACCTATTTTTTGAAGTCTCAAAAAAATTAGCCCTTTTTTGAAATTTTTTATTGCAATAGAGATATTGTCAGCAAATATAGCAAGTCCGTTATATATAACTAAAGAGACCTTAACATATAAAATGAAAAAAACTGTCCATCCTATTCAGATGGGCGGGAGTGTATATAACACAGCATAAAAATAAATTTATATTGCTACTCTACGAATAGAATTAAGAAATAAAGGGTGTTTTTTTAAGCTAGATAGAACTTTAAATTGTAAAAAGTAACACAAATAATTAAATTTTGATGAAACTTTTTTTTATTTGTTTCAGTATACTCTGACAAATCATCATGAATAGACTCACGCTTGAACAACGCTACGAAATTATCTAAATTTACGTTGAAAATCAGTCGTCGATTCGCGCAACTTATAGACGACTTCGTCCGTTGTTTTATCGCAAAATTGTGTTCAGCGATGAGGCGCATGTTTGGCTTAACGGGTTTGTTAATAAGCAAAATTGCCGCATATGGAGTGAGACCAATCCACAAGAGACCCTACAGACTCCATTACATCCAGAAAAATGCACCGTATGGTGCGGTTTTCACGCTGGTGGCATCATCGGACCTTATTTCTTCAAAAATGAGGCCGGAGCTCGCGTTACGGTCAATGGAGATCGTTACCGCACCATGATCAATGATTTTTTGTTTGAAAATATGGATGACATTGATCCGGAGGAGATGTGGTTTCAACATGATGGCGCTACGTGCCATACGGCGAACGCAACCATCGACTTATTGAAATCAAAATTTGGCGATAAGTTGATTTCGAGAAGTGGACCTGTCAATTGGCCTCCAAGGTCGTGCTATTTGACACCTCTCGATTATTTCCTGTGGGGCTACGTGAAGTCACTGATTTATGCTGATAAACCAGCAACAATTGATGCGTTGGAGGCCAGCATAGTTCGTGTTATTCGTGACATACGGCCAGCAGTGCTCGAAAAAGTGGCCAAAAATTGGACGTCCAGAATGCACTTCGTCAAGAACAGCCGCGGTGTCCATATGCCCGAAATCATTTTCAAATGTTAATGTCACGTATTGATCTTTCGAATAAAAAAAAATTTGATTTCAATTTAATTTTTTGTGTTATTTTTTACAATTTCAAGTTCTATCGGGCTTAAAAAAACACCCTATACTTTTTTAAATATCTAATCTAAAAATAAAACACAAAAACAAATATATTTCCATACTAAAATATGTACCTTTTTCATAGCAAATACTTTTAGCCACGAAAAATCGATTTGAAACCATAGTGCAATGGTGGAATTGCTAGAAGTATAGCCGCATTTATGTATATGATCCAATTATTTCATTAACCATCGGCTTTAGACGTTAAAAGAGAATCAAATCATTATGTTGATATCGTCTTCAAAAATCATCTAAATCTTCCTTAAACTATTATATTTACATCTATTGAGTGTTAATATCTTCTAGAGGGTATTCAAAATTAGACTTTGTATTGTTTTATGTATTCTATTTTTATCAATTACTTATTAACTTAATTTACTCCAATTTTTGTTTTGTTTTATTTCCCTTCCTTGTCGTCATCGTTATTTATTAACTTTTATTATTTGAAATTGTTGTAGGCACTTCGCCGTGGCGTGCCGTTTTTGTAGTTGCTGCTCGAAAATTATTTTGCAGTATTATGTAATTAAAGGTCATAAATGTGTGCATGCGTGCATTTCGTTCATGCTTCCCAATGACAAACATGCCATAATGGGATTTTGTTTTTATAGTTGTGTTTTCTTTTGATAATTTCGATAAATAATTATATTTTGTAGTTAGTTGCTGGAAGAGGAAGCATTCCATAATGGGAATACCACAAATGAATGAAAATTGATATGCACATGTAGCCATACAATAAACTAAAATGTGTACAACAGTGATTCTGAGAGTTCTTGCAAAAAAATATTATTAAAACAACAACAAACCAGTAAGGAAAGGATCAAAGTCGATCGAAGCCGAAAATATGATACTCCACACCACTGTGAATATAATTTTATATTTAGACTAAATTCCTTCACATATTCCAGGTTTTCATAAACAGATGTCTCCGGAGAATTTTGAAAATATGGTGGCCGCAAACCATATCTAATGAGCGATTGAGGATCGTTACACGGCAACATGGAATAGCATCCGATATAACCAGGAAAAAATACGGTTGGCTGGGCCATACATTGAGGAAAAGCGAGGACGAAATTTCCCACTCGGCTCTTAGATGGAATCCACAAGGACGTCGCAAAAGAGGCAGACCAAGAACTACATGGAGAAGAACAATCATGTCAGAAACTAACCAAAATCTAGATCAATTACACTAATAGAAACACATAGCGAAACTTTGTAAATAGACTAAGTTTGTAATATGAAAATCATTTATTAACATGCCATAATAATAATTCCAATGTGAATATGTTAAATATATGTGGGAGCTATATCCAAATGTGAACCAATTTCGATATAATTTGGCACATTTATTTCTAGACCGAATTTAATCACACATTCTAAATTTCATCGAAATCGGACATATATAGAGTGTTTGGTGCAGAAAATGCGTGAAATCAGGCGAAAAAAATATATGGGAGCTATATCCAAATCTGGACCGATTTTCAACAAAAGCAATAGCGTCCTTCCTATGGCTATGAAATTGGTATTCTACAATTCAACTAAATCGGACAATAAATGCGACCTGTACGTTGCGAACAGACGAACGGATGTGGATAAATGGACTCAGAAAGTGATTCTACGCTATGGGTCTATCTCGTTTCCTTATGCATGTTACATACAAATGCACAAAGACATGGTGTAGGGTATAACAAGAAATTAAATATTCTCTAAAAAGCCTTGAATATGGATCGGTTTCGGAATTCAGAAACTTTTTTCAGTTTACCGTCAAAAATTGTAAAAGTAAAAAAATAGGAATGAAAAAATAAATTAATTTTGACAGAACTGTTCCTATCGGTAGGACTTAGCAACAACTTCGTTATACACACAATATTTTCAAATTCCATGTTTTTTTTTTCATAATTTCATCTTAGTTTCCTGGCGTCATCTTTAAGTTCCTAATTTATTTAGCCTAACTTATATTCACATCCCGTGTAGTTAGTGTAATAAATAAAACAAATGTGGATACAACTTGTATTTGAATTTTATTGTATCTAACTCATCAGAAAGAGAAAGAAAACACAAAAGTCAATTTGAAAAATACATTTTTATTCCATCAAATTAGATTATCTTTGACTGTTTCTATGCTACCAACTTAATGAACGAAATGAAATAAATTAGAGAAAGACTTTTTAGTTTTTCTCCCAAACATGTTATTTTCTAATTTCGCAAGGGACTTGCGTGTTGAGCTGTTGTTTATTAATGTAAATTTGTTGTTTTTTCGTCTATAGTTACGACTTAGTTGATTAGTTCCTGACTGTATGTTGTACATATGTACATACATTGATCCATATAAGTACATAGTTTTGGTCATGTTTCCTTTAGCCATTTGAATAAAATATTGCTGAGACATGGGAACATTCATTAATTATTTAAATGATTCTAAGGGTTAGATGTTCTAATTTGTTGCAAATGAAAAAAGTCTAAATTATAGGAGGTGTGGTTAAATTTAAGGGTGGTGTTAAATGCTATTATACGACTATACAACATGTAATATAGCCCTTCGCCAATACGGAAATGTAATACTTTGAAAATATTTCTATTAGACACCAAACAAATAAGTTTGCTTTGCGTCTTTAGAAAAGAATTGGATTTCGCTTCCCAATAATTGCTGCACCATTTCAATAATCGCAAAAATTAAGGTTTTAAGATATTTAAGATAAAGGCTATAGTCGGACGGGACCAACTATCTAAAACCCTACTAACACCCTGAGTATTTCAGCTACGTAAAACTTCTCTACAAGTGGCGTCTTAGGACACGCCATTCGGACTCGGCGATAAACTGTAGGTCCCATATCATGGAGCTATACGGTGCTTTTGAATGAAATTTAAATGGAAGGTGCTTAAACCTGGGAAGTTTTTGCGGATTCTGAAACTACAATGTTCATAGATGAGAAAAATCAAAATAACTAAAAAAATTGCTGGAGCGCTTTTTAAATAAATCGCATTCAAGTTGACATTTTTAAGGGTTTTTTAGGTTTTCACGATTTTGCTTGGAAACCGCAAGTCCTAACGAAGTGGGACTAAAGAATATGTTGTAGCTATGAAAATTCTCTACAAGATTGACTTTATCACCTCCTTTTAAAACAATGTCATGACTGCAATTTCCCAACATAGACTTATATATCTCAAAAACGGTACAAAATAGGAAAAAAATACGACAGCCAATCTTGTAGAGAATTTTTACAGCAACAACATATTCATTAGTCCCATTTCGAAAGGTTTTGCAGTTTTCAAGCTAAATCCTGAAGACCTATGAAACAAATTTGAAAGTTTGATCTGAACCTCTATATCTCAGAAATGGTAAAACCTAGGAAAATAGCAATCAGCCAATCTTGTACAGAATTTTCGCTGCTAAAACATTTTCTTTAGTTCTATTTCAATAGAACTTGCGGTCTCCAAGCAAAATCGTGAAAAACTAAACGGACAAAAGTTATAGCGGTTTTACTTCTGCTTTTAAGAATAAATTATTATAAAAACGCTAATTATTTTAATGAGCACAATTATCACTAAAAAGTTATCACGAAGCGACGTCAGTGAGTAGATTGCATAATATTTGAAATATGTTACTCAGTGTTCGCGGAATTTACAAAAAATTTACCAAATATTAAATGTAATCCTAATTTTGTTTTTTCAAAATATAAGTCCATTTACCCGTCAAAAATTACAAAAATTAGTTTTAAATAAAAACTTCACGGGGAATCAAATGAGACCAAAATTATAATGATTTAGATAATAGTTTGGATGCTATAGCCAAAATAAGCACATATTTGGGTAACAAAAAATATATTTTGGTTTGAAAAAATAGTTTTAACATGCATTCTAGAGTTGAAAATATTGGAAAAAATCTATAGGAGTACTTCTTTTATTTTTCTTTAAACTCTTAAGAAAATCTGCGGATTTTGCTTTGCTTTTTGAGATAAATCATAAGGCTTCTTAAACGGAAATAGAGTTCAAATAAACCGTTTTAATTTATATGAATTTTTAAAATATGTGTAAATCGCGTAATTATCAAAATCCTTTTGTCTGCATGTGTACAATAAGACCGTATCTTTTAATTTATATGTATTTTACCCACTTCTTAACATAAATATAGCCACAGCTTCCACGCAAATTAAATTTTAAGACCAATATTTTTTGCCAAGTCTAAGAACATTTCATTTTATCCACATTTGTAATTTGTATAATATACAACCACAATTCGCGTGTTATAAAAGGGTAAACCTTGGCTTCAACTATTTTAAAATTTCAAAAATATTGCCCATATATCGTCGGTGTCATGCTTAAGTGTTCCATATGCCATTTGCCTGATTCGAGAAAAACTCCAGTTAATGTTTGAGCCCATACGGATTAATAGTGGTACAAAAATCCAATACTTTAAGAGCTCAGTTCTACTTAACTAAACTCTAACAATATATCAGTAGTTTATTTTAGTCATATATCTCTGATAGTCTAGAAGTTATGGCCGATTTTTATAATTGCAAAAGGTTGCTGAATTGTTCCATGGGTTCTTTTTTCGTGTTTTTGGCTGTTTGTGTCACATGGAACACATTTTGTCACATTTCAACAGAACCACTTTTTATCAATTGTGTTCCACCTCCCTTATGTGAAGTGCTACTTTGAGGTTGAAAATTCACGGCTTCAAATGAAACATTTATATGTATGAGCAAATAAATACATTAAGGACTATAATTATAGGTCTCCTTAACATTTATTTATTTGAAATATATAGAAGTAGCGTAGAATATGAGGTAAACATTTCAATCGGAACTGATTTTTGCATTTCTAATGTAACATATAAACTTTAAATGCGTTTTTTTTTTTAAAATACCATTTTTGTAGTAAGTGTCTACGCTAACTTCAAGACGAAAGAACGTATCTGCGTATATTTTTGTGGGCTTAAATCAAAATCTTGTCTTAAAAGGAGGGAATTTTTTTATAGGATGCGTTACCTTACCTTAGATTTAAAAACTATTATACTTCATTTTTTAAGCCCAGTCCTTTAAAAGAATTTGTTCCATACGCCACATTGTTCGTAACTTAACGAAATTGGACAATTTTTTGTTTCACACGCCATGATTTTTTGCGCGGAACAATCCGTTTTTGTCCCTTTTTGTTCCATACGCCACACGGCATGGATGTGGAACAAAATAGTTCAAAGTTGTTTTGTTCCATACGCCAAGCTTAATGGATATGGAACAAAAAGACAGGATATTTTGCGTCACAAAGCGGATATGGAACATATTGACATCTGAATATCTCAAAAACTATAGAAGATAGAAGAAAACCGATTAAAAAATCTGAAAGAGCATGGTTTAAAATCTAGTGAGTGATGTTTATCTCAAAATGTCAAAAATGGAGTATGGAACACTTAAGCATGACACCGACGATATGGTATAATACGATGATAAAATTAGTGATAAACAAACGGTTATGTCATTTTAGTTTTGTCGTGTGCCCATATACCTTGTTATCAGTTAAATATATGCTTAAAATTTTAAAAGTTCTTTATTAGTCCCATTCCATAGGACTTGCGGTTTCCAAGCAAAATCGTGAAAACCTAAAAAACCCCAAAAATGTGAAATTTGAACATTAAAAAGCCCACCGGCGATTTTGTTCTTTTTTTGTCATCTATGAACATTGTAGTTTCAGAGTCTGCAGAAACTTCCCAGGTGTAAGCACCTTTCATTAAAAGTTAGTTCAGAGGCACCGTTCAAATCGATCATTAAAAAGAAACAATATTTTGAGTTATTATACTACTTTTTACCAAAGGTACCACAAAAATTTCAAAACCTCGTACAGCATTGTTATTAACACAATTTAAAAAAAATGGGAATTTCTCTATCATGATTGAAAAACTTTTCTAACATGATTGCGGCATTTTGTAGCATGGAAGGTAAAAATAGTTTGTTCTTTATACACAAACCAAAACGATAAAGGAGCCTAACTAACCGTTATACTGATATAATTTTCATCAATGGAGTGGTCAAGAGTTGGTTTTCAAGTTTCACGTCCTAATTTTTCGGAATGTGTTCCACAGAATTTAAAATATGCACCAAAAATTATATTTAGATATTTTCCGGCAACAAATTATGGTCAATTTCACCCGCAAAATACTATCCCATCATTAACCAAAGAAATTGGCACTTTCCTTGACCAAACCTCTTACCTCGTGCAAGAAGTTGTCAGTATTAAATTATAACTGCGACATCTAGCTTGATTATTTTTACTCTTCAAACAATTAAAGCTGCAAAAAAGTTCAAAAATGTTCGAAAAAATTGCGCGCACCATAACACTTGAAGGGAGTGACCGATTTGGTCCATACTTTACACATATTAATATATCTGCCATATATAGATCAGGTTCGAATATGGCCTATATTTGTCAGGTTCGAATATGGCCTATATTTGTCCACCCCCATCACTTTGATTTTTCTTGAAGCAACTTGCATTAGCTGCCTTAATTACTACGGTAAATGTTTTTAGGGGCAAGTCCATACTTCTTGAGAAAACAGCCCGAAAGGTGTAAAAACCCCTATGGCTCCATATGTAGTGGCTGGAGAGCACGATAACTCTCGAACTGATCAACCGATTTGGTCCAAAATTTGGACTTCGTCATATTTTTTCCCAACTTACTTTCAGTTCGAAGATGGGCAATACCGGTCCACAAGTTCTGGTACTTCCCCCCAATATTTAAAAAAATGTCACTAAAATTGTATGCACGATATCTCTTGGACGGGGCAACCAATTTGGTCCAAAATTTGGATCTCCTAATATTTTGTTCAAATTTAGTTTAACTTCTACAATGGTCCATATTGGTTTTCTGCTTAGGGTACCTCCCCCACTGAAGTTCATCATTTGTGTCTAAGTGCAGTTTAGGGTCTGTTCGAAGATCCTTTGGAAATGTATACCGATGCTGTTCGGTGTGTTCCTGTTTACAGCGATATTATGTTATCCGTGCACGGGTCGATGCTTCCTGGCATACTGATCCAAAAGTTATGCGATGACCCACTGAAATGACTAGTGGGCCCTATATCTATCGAAAAGATATGACTCTCAAAATGAGATCCACTTTTATAATGGACTATGTCGATCCATTCCTTCAAGTACCTTCTCCGCAACACTTTTGAACTCTAGGCCTAATCCATATTTTTGTCGGTAAGTTCAAACGTCCAGAGAGGGAAAATACTCTAAATACATTCGATCTGTCCGTAGATGAATGTTTCAGTTCACAAAGGCTGAGGGTGTAAATCTGTCGACAAAGCCGACTGATACTTGTTTACTTGGTCTGTTTGTAACACATCGAACTAATCATTTGCGACCATATAATGTATATATTCTTGATCGTGACCTGCCTACGGATGTCAAGTTCGAATATGGGCTATATACGCCCACGCTGCACAATGTCGCTAGTTCATATTAACTGTGGCCAAAAATAGAAGGAGTTGTCGTAGGTGCATCAATTTTGGTACACGTACCTATTATTGACTTACAATCTTCAGAACAAAAAATTGGGTTGGTCGGTCCACGTTTTGATATAGCCCCCATAGAACCGTACCTCCCGATTTTCGGTATTTTGAATGTTTTAGACACAATGACCAACCGAAAGTATTCAAATTTTGTGGTTAGTCTTCGTCAGAGGTATCAAACATTCCAACAGAGAATTGTGGGCTTAGGTCCACGTTTTGATATATCCCCCATACAACGGTACCTCCCGATTATCGGTATTTTTAAGATTTTAGCCTCATTTTTACACCCAAATTGCTGAAATTTGGTATTTAGTCTTCGTAGGGGGCATTATACCTTCACCTTGAAATTTGTCTGCATAGGTCCACGCCTTCATATAGCCCCCATAGGACGGTACCTCACGATTTTCGGTATTTTGGAGGTTTTAGCCTGATTATCACACCGAAATGGCTGAAAATTGGTATTAAGTCTCCGTTGGGGGACTTATAACCTTCCACCAGAAATATGTCGGTATAGGTCCTCGTCTTCCTATAGCCCCCATAGAACCGTGCCTCCTCATTTTCGGTATTTTGAGTGTTGTAGCCTCAATATCCACCCGATATGACTGAAATTTGGTGTTTAGTCTTCATATTGTTTGTGAGCATATTGAATATATCAAACTCGTGTCTTTATATGTGAGAAATTTCCTTTAAATTTTTTTTGACCGATTAGTGGTCCAAAAGCGTTCAATTTTTTGTAAAAAATCGAATTTTGATTTTCGCTGTTCACAATTTTTTTGAAAATTGATATTTTTAAAATTCTCTCGTTTTAAAGCAAGATTATTAGGTACTTAATAAGCCCACAAAAATATATGATGATCGGTTCATTCGTTTTCGCGCTATAGCCAACACCGCAAAACGATTTGTTAAAAAAGGGGGTATCCTCTCAGTGAGGTGGTCGCTGAAAAAGAGAAATGACACATTCGTCTGCAAACCTCTGCAGCTGGGACCTTTATATATTTGAAGACTTCACTTTTTACTACTCATACAGCAAAAAATATCGATATACACTTTTATACCATTTCTTTCCCGCTCCACTCAATTTAAAATTTGCTTCAGAAAATTAATAAACTTAGTAATACATGTTTGGGTAAATGTAAACACCATATGATTAATATTTACATGCAAACAAAAGTGTAGCCAAGTTTATTACATCCCAAGAGAACTTAGGAACCATTTTTGCAGCGACCGTTACTTTTAAATTTTAAATATTAACGCATAATATAATTTATTAATTTTAGAAAAAAAAACACAAAAATACGTATTTACTAAAATTGTCGGATTTAAATCCTCATATAGCAAAAACTACTTCACGTATCAGTACCAAAATTCAGATTCTTCTTAATTAATATGTTTTCTATCACTCCCAATCAATAAATTTGCGCTGTGGTATAACCCCCCTATATAAGGGTACCATTCGATTTAAAGTATTTTGAAGATTCTAACTACATTTTTTAATTGATCTAGCTGAAATTTGACACTTGAGGTTCCTAATGACCAAACAACTTTGCCACCAAAAATCGTCAACATATGTTCATGTTTTGGCATAGCCCCCATATAACGGTACCCTCCGATTTTCGGTATTTTGGGTATTTAGCTAAAATTTTAACTAACCTCAATTTTACACTTGAGGTTTTCAGTGGTCACGAAACTTCTCCACCAAAAATCGTCAACATAGGTCCAGGTTTTGGTATAGCCCCATATAACGGTACCCCCGATTTTCGGATTTTACATACAATTTTTGCCGGAATTAGCTGAAATTTAGGTGTGAGGTTCTCAGTGGTCCCGAAACTTCTCCACCAAAAATCATAGATCAATTTGCTGATATAGCCCCTATAGAATGGTACCTCGCAACTTTCGGTATTTTGAAGATTTTAGCTAAAATGTTTAACCGAACTAGCTGTAAGTTTACATTTGGATTTCTCAGAGGTCCCGAAACTCCTCCACCAAATTCGTCCAAATAGGTCCATGTTTTGATATATCCCCCATATAAAGGTACCAACGGGTTGTGACATAATTTAGGCATTTGGGGTATCTGTGATCGAACAATTTTTGCATCTAATGGGAAACTAATTATTCCATTTTAGTTCAAAATATTTTATGGTGAAAGGTATAAAAAGTTCGGCCCGGCCGAAGTTAATGTTTTTTACTTGTTTAACCTTCGTTGGGTAGGTGCCCGAAGGAGTGTCCTATAAGGCCCATATTCAAACTATGAACAAAAGTTTGAACACAATATTAAGAGATGCAGAGTTTGGACCACATCGGTTGATCCATTCGAGAGTTATCGTGCGTAACAGTCTGTCAGACAGACCGACACACACAGACGGACGGACAGAGCAGAATTGAGTCCAAATGAAAAGACGACTCATTGTTGTTAGGCCAGAAATATGGGAAATAGCCCTCGTACTGACAACACTATGGGGAACAATATGAAATGATATGAATATGAAACCTTACGCGGAACATTCCCAAAAAGGTACAATATGGGTGGTACTGAACCCCGTCAATACTTGATCAAATGGAAATAAATTGACTTGTCTCAAATTGTATCAGTGAATCGACGATATTTTGTGTACAGCATTTGAATCACCATTAAACTACATACTACTTTGCATCTCAGTAAATACAATTTTCATAATAAATAACCTTAATTAATTTGCTAACGAAATTAATAATACAATAATATTTTCATGTAATCCTTTGAAGCTACCGTTCGTAATGCCCACTTACAATCAGTATTTCTAAACAATAACGAATAAAAACGTCTTTCATTTAGATGACAACATTTGTAATTCACGTTCATATTCAACTACAGCTTTATGCTTTGACTCCGATTATTATTAGCTCGTTGAGACATTGTTGCACACCAACCAACCATCATCATTGTCTCATACCTGTTTGAAGTGAAGTTAAATGATTTTGTATTTATTGTCTAAAAACACAAGAAAATTGGTCGCTAATTATATTCCCGACCAGCTAACGTATTTGTAGTAGATTGATTTATGATATTTATTCGAATTTATTGCTTCAAATGTTCGATAAGTTCAACGCCATTTTAAATGAATGGCATGTTTGTTTTGTTTCAAGTTTTATCTTTCATTGCTGAAGGAAGTTATAAATAAACAAACTGATTAGTAATTTCTATTCGATATTTGGATCTAAGATAAAATATACAATTGGAAAGATTTGAATTTAAAATTTGCCTAATTGGTTGTTTTAATTTAGGTGTTTATATGTACTAAACACACATACATACGTACCTATGTATGTATATATTTTTTATCGTATCCACGGAAACAATTAATGGGAAATATTGCAGTTCTATTTTGAGTATTTATTAGTGAGATTTTTTGTCATTTGAAGTATTTATTTCTGATATCCAAAATAATTAGCACAGTATAATAAATATATAGTTTGAGATATCGGTTTTCAGAGTGTAGATTATGGAAATATTTTTCAGATAACTAAAAATAAACTCTGCGGAATCTTTCGATATATCGACACCTCCAAATAATAGTATGCTAAGTCTAAAAAGTGAGTTTTGCAGGAGAAGCTCTCAAAGTGTGGAAATTTGTTTGAACTTCAGTACTATGCTAAGTCAATATTTGTTTATAACTTCTGTTCGGATTGACCGATCATTACCAAAATTTGACAGAATTTAAGTTAAAGGACGTTCGACACCTCTAAATAATAGTTTGCTAATTCTGAACAGTGAGTTTTGCAGGACAAGCTCTAAAAGTTTGGAAATTTCTTTGACCTTCAGTACTATGCTAAGTAAATATTTGTTTATAACTTCTGTTCGGATTGTCCGATTATTACCAAAATTTGACAGAATTTAAATTAAAGGACGTTAAATATAAAAATGTAAAGAACTTGAAAACATGCTAAGTCGACTTAGCATACTATTGTTGGGAGGCGTCGATATGTGCGGTACCGGCCAAAACTTAAGCACCCCCTCAGTAAATTTATTAATTATAATTTTTAAGAAAACAAAGTTTTAAATATATTTTTTATATTTCTTTTTATTTATTTATATTTTTATTACACTGTGCAACATTTTTGAGCCAATCGCGTGCAAACAACTTCTGTCCAGAATTTTATGAAAGTAGAGGACCAATAGGCAAAAACCATATTTGGGTTTTGTTTTCTTAGATCGGGTTCGGTTAAAGATAAACACGTGCAATGGTATAACTGTTTGTATCAACAAAACAGATATATCATATACATAACAGATATGATATGATATAAATGTGGGAATGAGTGTAACAGTTATGATATTGTTTGGGTTGTGTATACTCACAATAACATAACTGTTAGAAACAGTTCTGTGTTGTATATGAACGAGTGAGAACTTTATTTGTTTTTTCGTTCTCAAGTATCTGTTGTACAACAGATATTTTTCAAATACTACAGATACCAACAGATACTATAGGTGTAACAGGCTTGTGTGAATAACTTCAAAGGAAAATTTAATCAAAAATAAAATTTTTCAACATATTTATTATTTAGGGGATAAATAAATTTTAAAGACATGACATTACAACTGAACGCATCAATTTGAATGTTTTCTGGGTTCAGTGAGTGGAATGTACGAGGGCTACTAGAAAAGTTTCCGACCTAATAATGAAAACGCGAATATTTATCAAAAATAGTTTTATTATATTCCAAATATTTATTGCAAATAGTTTTGTTATATTGAAGCGTTTTTTGTGGTTATTTCAAAACTAGGTTTAAAATACCTTTAAACCAATTTATTTCCCGCAGGGAAGTGTTAGCTTGTTACATTTTTAAATTGGTGTGGTGGTGATTAAACAGAGAGGGATATGGAGAGAGTAACATATTTGCAATCCTATTGTTCGATTAAACAAAAACTTACATATTATATGCGCCTACAACATCCCGGAAGGGAGAAGGGATACTTCTTCCATATCAATGAGTGCACAGCGTTGCATATTGCCACAATGATATGGGACCTACTTTCATCGCCGAGTCCGAAAGGAGTGTCTTACGACACAACTTGTAAATAAGTTTTCATGGCTGAAATACTCAGGCCACCACCGCCGAAAATGTTGGTTTTCTGGTCAGGGATTGACCTTAGGAGAATAATGCCTTCAAAAGCCCTTAAAACGACGCGTCACTTTGTAAGGTAGGGGTTGGTCCAAGCTGAATGGACGTACAATACATTTACCGAAGTATTATCCACATACATACTTCGGACATTAAAGTCATTTCCACAGAAGTACAGTCATGGCTATATCGGTGTAGAAGCAGGCTGATAAAGAACATATACACTATATGATCTTAAATTATTGTTTGGAGGAGTTACAAACAGAATGACAAACATAATATACCCTCCATTACAAATTAAACGATTTTGTTATTCCTAATGGTTTTCATAATGCAGAATTTGTTATTGGTCCATGGAATGATTCTTAAGAAACCCGAAATTCACATTTTTGATTTGATTTGTAGTACTCGGTCCAGTAGCACCAGGTCTAACCAGATTTTGGGTCAAATAAGTTATAGATGCTTTATATGTGCATATCATTATTATGTGACTTTTAGGAACGCCATATCTTATAGAGAATTTTACGGTCGTTGTCTTTTGCTTTAGTCACTTTTTGGTAAGGCTCACAGTTTTTGGCATATATAAAAAAACCCAAAAATATGACCTATGACCATGAATAAGTTTCTTTGCACGCATGGGATCAACAGAGATTTTTAGGACCTCATTTGTAATGACAAATCCTACATTTCCACCAAAATTCAGCTCTGTTGGAAATTTTTCTATTTCAATTCCAATTTGGTTTGGCTACATACAATAAATACTTATTGTATCACACCAATATCCATTTATATCAGTTTGTACAAACCAGATATAAACAAATATGTTCCTTTTTTCTGTCTATACCAACTCATATCATACCTGTTTGAAAAAGTATCAGTATCAACTTGTAACTGAAACTACATTCTACATATCCATACTCACTCAATGTTGAAAAATGTCGGAACTGATATATTCAGTTGTATCCATGCAGGTGTTTAGTTAAAGATCGAATTTTTAAAACAAATCGGGGCTGTATCTCTGAAACCAATACGAATCTTGTTTTGACATCTGCAGCAAACTTGTAGATAAGAGCAAGAAGAAAATATTTGGAGGAATAGTGAACTCGAAAAACTGCATTTATTGCCTCAAAATTTATAATCTATCTAAAAATTCTATAATTTGTGTATCTCCGAAAATATTGTGTATCTCCCAAAATATTAAATTCTTCTTAATGTTACCTTTAGGGAAAATATTCTCTGGAATGTAATACACAACTCTTCAGAACATTATATTGTTGTAAAATGCTTCTATCGCCTTGTTTATAGCAAATTTTTCAACAACAATTTGGTAAATATTTCAATAATTCATTGAAATCCCCAACATGAGAATAAACAGCCTGTGTGAACATTGTTTGAAATAAGTTTTGTAAAAGGTATGTTATGAAATACCCCTTAAACAACGTGAAATAACAATTTTAGAGTTTCCGAATGTTCTGAAGAATTGATGGTCACTTTATTTGGAACATTTTTAGAATTTTACTTGTTTTTTACTTGTTTCAACTTCCAACAATTTAGTTGTTACTGACCAGAATTTCAGAAATTATGTAAACTTTTCTATATTTAAACGAGTTTGATGCGCTAGATGCAGCTTTTCCTAGTTCATCTGTTTGACACATAAGTTCTACTACTTTAGGGCTACACTATTGCTGAAGACTGCAAAGCAAAATTCTTATTAGTTTCGGAGATAATGGTCCGATCACTGGAAAAAAGGCTCATTTTGGGTCGGTTTAAATAAATAAAATCTAAACCCGATCTAAGAACACAAAACCCAATTAAGGTTTTTGTAGTCTCAATATGTACTTTCAAAAAATGCCCATTAGAAGTTGTTTGCATTTCCAGTGTTGCACAGTGTTATTAAGAAACACAAACCTAAGGTATTCAGAATTTTGTAAAAAAAAGTAAAAAGAAAAACATTTTATGTGGACAAAACCAAAGCACCCCCAATTCATGGAACAAAAACTAGTGAAACCTGGATGATACACGTACATCTTGTAGGCATAGAGGATATTAAATTATTAGTTATTTCAGGCGAACTAATTTCATTACATTAATTTTCGGAAAATGTAGCTTAAATCTAGGTCCACAATTTTTGGTGGAAAAGTTTTGTGACCACTACAACCCTAATACCAAATTAACAGTACCTCCAAATTAAAACGTTTGAAGTTCGCTGTGGTCATGAAACTTCTTCCCTAAAAATCGTCAACATAGGTCCATGTTTTGGTAAAGCCCCAATATAACGATACCTTCCGATTTTAGCTACAAATTTTAATCGAGCTATAGTCCGGTCAGAATAGACATGCGTATAAAGGGGAAATAGCAAAAATTCCCACAAAGCTGAATTTTGGTGGAGAGCTAGTGTTGGCCGTTAGAAGCAACGTCCTAAAAGTCCCCATCGATCCCATGTGTGCAAAACCAGTTATTCGGGTTCAAAGGTAATTTTTGGAGGCATTATTCAGTTTTTTTTAATTTTTCTCAAAAACGGTAATACTTAGCAAAAGCCCGCTAAAGTAAAAGTTGTAGATTCAATAATTGTCTACAAGATTGGTCTTTTTTTTCTTAAAAAAGACTTACCATTTTCGAGATATCTAGATCTAAAGGTCAAATAAAAATTAGCCGCGTAAGTACATTATGAGGCGAACCGGTTAAAGTAACGACACTATGTGTTACACACTTCCGTAAGCTTTCAAACGATATCCACTTTGCAGTAATCGGTTCAGTAGAACCGGGTCTAACCCGGTTTTTAAATTTGGCCTTTCGGGTCTAATAACCGGCGAACCGGATCCGCCACCGTTGAAAATTATACATTTGCGTAATCAGCGCATCAAACCCTATCTTCGGACAAAACTTTAAAAAAATCGGAGAGTTTTCGTTGGGGTCGTTCCCGTTGGGCTTTCGATTATACATGTGGGTTTAATGGGCTATTTTTGCATAAAATGACTCCAACATTGAATAACTCTACTAAACACACTCCGATTTTGTTGGAATTTTTTTAGAAGATAGCTATAATTTCGCTCTTCAAGAAAATATATATTTTTTGGGGGACAGACCCGATTACTTCGCTTATTTTAGCCGGTTCGTCTGAATATGTGCATATTTCCCTTATAAGTGCATAAAAATCATGTGTTTTTTAGAACAGCTATATCTCAGGAATGGTTCCTTCTAAGAAAAAAATTATAAGGGTCAAACTTGTAGATAATTCTTCTGTCTACAAAATTTACTTTAGTTGCTTTTTGATTAGATCAACCGTTTTCAAAAAATAAATCCGAAAACCTAAAAACCCTTAAATTTTGACCTTTGACCCCAAATATTTTTTTTTGCACACATGGGATCGATGGCAAACCCTAGCTCTCCACCAAAATTCAGCTCTGTGGGAATTTTTGCTATTTCAATGTCTATTTTGACCGGACTACTAGCTGTAATTTGACACTTGAGGTTTTCAGTGGTCACGAAACTTTCCACCAAAAATTGTCAAAATAGGTTCATAAACGGTACCTCGCGATTTTCTGAATTTTTGGGGTTTAAGCTAAATTTTCTGATTGAATTTGACATTTGACTTTTCCTGCAGTCAAGAAATGTATTCACCAAAATTTGCCTCATATGTAGGTTCAAACTACCTGTTATTTGACATTTGAGGTTCCCAGTGGTGACAAATCTTCTCCATCAAAAATCGTCCACGTAGGTCCATGTTTTCGTAGGTTTAGGATTAATTGTCGGCGTGAAGGTAACTCGTTAATACTCGTTGAGGATTGGCAGCTTGGGACTTCGTGGTGAGTCGGCAGGTTCTTCTCTGGGCGGTTCGTCAGAAGATAGGCTTGATCTAGCGGGGCAGGTAGTTGAGTGATCGTTGATCGACTGGTTGGCAATCGGGATCCTGACGACGGTTTGTGGATAGTAGATCGACGTGATGAGTAGATGGCGATCATGGGATCGACGTTCAGTGGAATCGGGGTATGCGGTTTTCGGGCGTGAGTAATCGGGAACACGATATGGTCGGTGTTCGGCTACCCATGCTCGGGAAAACGTATGTATTCGGGTATCGGCTGTTGATGCTCGGAAACACGGTGGGTTGGGCGTTCGGCTGTTGATGCTCGGGAAAACGATTTATTCGGTGTTCGGCTGTTGGTGCTCGTGAACACGATGGGTTCGTCTGTTCATGCTCGGGAAAACGATTTTTTTGGTGTTCGGCTGTTGATGCTCGGGAACACGATGGGTTCGGGGTTCGGCTGTAGATGCTCGGGAACACGATGGGTTCGGTGTTCGGCTCGGAAAAACGACATGTTCAGGTATTAGTTTAGTGTTATGGTCTAATATCTATTATGCTCTAGTGGTTTCTAACTATGGAACAGCTGACCCGAAGGCCCTGTGGAACTGCTGACCCGAAGGATCTGTGGAACTGCTGACCCGAAATCCCAGTGGAACAGCTGACCCGAAGGCCCTGTGGAACAGCTGATTCGAAAGCTTTGTGTATGTATTAGCCACCACAACTAATGGGTAGCCCTCAAAAAGTGTTCCCAACGCTTTAACACCGAAGGGTAAGTTGGCGGATTTAAAATAGTCTTTTGTTCCAATCCGTGTAGCTAACTCCCAGCAGTAGTAAGCTTGCTTTCTCGAGCATTTCTAAAATACTTTGGTGGCCGGGAGTATAAAGTAAGTGGGAACTATTTGTTGTGCGCGTTAATACTGATTACAGTAAAGTTACACTGGAATCGAATTCTCCGTTGCGTGACGTTTGACGGTTCATTCCGCTTTTGTTATTTTGAGGAGTTTAGCTACAATTTTTAACCGAACCAGCAGTAATTTGACATTTCTCTCAGTGGTTACGAAACTTCTCCACCAAAAATCGTGAACGTGGGTCTATGTTGTAAAAGGGTACCTACCACCTGATTTTCGGTATTTTCAGGTTTCGGCTACATTGTTTGACGGAACCGGTATTTGACATTTGAGATTCCCAGTGGTCACAAAACGTTTTGACCAAAAATGTTTTTCCACTTTTTGGTATAAGCCCCATCTAAGCGTACCTCCCGCTTTCGGTATTTTGAGAATTTTAGCTGTATTTCTTGACCGAACTTGCTGTAATTTGACAGTTGAAGTTCCTATTGGTCACAACACTTCTCGACCAAAAGCTGTCAATATAGGCCCATGTTTTGGTATAGGCCACCTATAACGGTACCTGGCGATTTTCGTTATTTTGAGGGTTTTGGCAATATTTTTGATGTAACTACTCGAAATTTGACGAAAACTTCCCAACCAAAAACATTGTGCAACAAAATGGAGGTGAAATTTTGGGGCACGGAAAATTCTTCTTGGGGAGGAAAGGCCTTGGTGAGTGTATTAAGAACCCCGAAGGACAGATATGCCGTGAGTCGAACTTCCGCGTTATGGCGTGATAAAGTTTTTGCTAGAGACCCTGTAAGGTATCAGGAATTAGCGTTATATCTTTGTTCACTGCTGTTTTAGCATTCAAATCGAATTAGAATTATTTTCGTAGAGCACTTCGACGTTCTAACTCGCTTCATTCAATGTCCTTTTCGTCCTTTATTTTAAGAGCCGCTATAAAAGTACCACAAGATTACGTTTATCAGCTTCGAAATGTTTTGCAAAAATGTCATTGACACTCTTACACCTCTACCAATCGGAACGCTTATTATAGAATGTCGAATTTACCTAAAAACAAATTAAAAGTGTCCGTTAGCTGAATACCATCAGCCTATGAGTGTACAACGGTGGTATGCCTACATGTCCTACCAACAGATCCTAACTTTTGGGTCATTATCTAGAAAAGTAGGATATGATACCCTATACCATTGTGAATATGTAAAATATATACATATGAGAGTTATTTTCAAATCTAGACCAAAAACTTGGCACATTTTGTTCTAGGCCAAAATCCATCAGACATTCCAAATTTCATCAAAATTGGATATATAGCGTGTTTCGTGCATCAAATACCTCAATTTACCAGAAAATATATAATGGGACCTATATCCAAAGTTACTCTTTTCGTGGCCACCATTTATTTGTCACCGTGGGTATTTTTAGTTCAAACGCCATTCAATGAAATAGGATTTTAAAAAAATCTCCATAACAGACAGTTTACTTAGTTGTGATGACATAAAATGTGCACTTAACACGTAATGCGGAAGTTATTTTCTAGCTTTAACATCCGTCCATAGATTCTTCAAATTGTTGTGGTGCAATATTACCTACCAATTTTCAATGGCCAGCAATAAATAACAGGTATTTCGAACTATTGAATTGCCATTTAACACTCGAATCTGAACAAATATTGAAAACAATTGAAATGCATTCAGTTGCAAAATACGTGTATTCGTTGTTGTTGGTATTTCGGAATTTTCAGGGTTATTTTTTTTTTTTTTGGAAACCAATTCACACTTTTCATATTCGCTTGCAGTTCAATGAAATGAAATTCGGCGAAAATGGGCGGCATTCATTTTGAAGTGCCAAAAGTGAGTTGTTGTTGTGTGTGTGTATGTATGTGTCTGTCTGACATGCCGGTTGCAAGCAGGTTTCATTTGCGCGAGCGTAAAATTTCTGTCCATCGATTACACATCTTGTTAATGACTTCTGAGTAAGTCGTCCTTGCAAACCCCTTTCAAAGTTGCATGACTTAAATAAGGCCTTCCGATAATATGTAGTTGAGCATTCGCCATCACACGACCATTGTTGTTGTTTTTGTAGTATAGAAGGTTTGAAGATAAGAAGAAGATAAATTGCATTACATCAAACAGTAGTCAATGTAAAGGGTAAGCATGTGGAATCCTAAACATGATTTAAATCGGTTGGTGGGTTTTTAATGTGGGCTGTATCGAAACACTAGAAGGCACTTTCTGTCTAATATGTTTTGTTACACTGTGCAACACAAAAACTAATCCCACAAAAAATCTTGCAAAGTATGAAAGAGGTGCAAAAATGTCGGCGTTTTAAAAATTGTTCACATTGGGTGGTTGCTTAAATAGGGGAAACAATTCACCCCCGCTTCGTATTTATGTAAATAGCGATTTCGGTAATCTTACTGATAACGCTCGGAGGGACATTTTTGTGGAAAACTTTTACCGTGAAGAATTGCACTGAGGAACGGCGTTAAGTTCGGCCGAGCCGAAATTTATACCCTCCTTCCACTATTTCGGTGCGTTAATGAAGCTAAAACCTTAAAAATACCGAAAATCGGGAGGTACCGTTCTACGACAGCTTTCAGGTGGAAAGTTTTATTGCATCAACAAAGCCTAAATACCAAATTTCAGTTATTTCGATGGGTTATTGAGGCCACAATCTTTAAAATATGGAAAGTTTCATACCCCAAATGGAAACTAAATGCCAAATTTCAGCCATTTCGGTGGAATATTGAGGACACAACCTTCAAAATACCGAAAATCGAGAGGTACTGTTCTATGGGGGCTATATGAAAACGTGGACATATACCGACAAATTTCAGGTGGAACATGTTACACCTCAAACGAAGACCAAATTTCAGCTATTTGGGTTCGTTAAGGAATCTAAAGCCTTCAATATACCAAAAATCGGAAGGTACAGTTCTATGGCGGCTATATGAAGGCGTGGACCTATACTGGCTAATTTCAGGTGGAAAGTTGTATAGCATCAACGAAGACTAAATAGCAAATTTCAGCCAATTCGGTGGTATATTGAGGCGACAACCTTCAAAATACCGAAAATCTGGAGGTACTGTTCTATGGGGGCTATATGAAGGCGTTGACCTATACCGACCAGTTTAAGATGGGACATTTTATAGCCCCAACGAAGACTAACTACCAAGTTTGAGTCTACGACAGCTTTCAGGTGGAAAATTTTATTGCATCAACGAAGCCTAAATACCAAATTTCAGTTATTTCGATGGGTTATTGAGGCCACAACCTTCAAAATATGGAAAGTTTCATACCCCAAATGGAAACTAAATGCCAAATTTCAGCCATTTCGGTGGGATATTGAGGACACAACCTTCAAAATACCAAAAATCGGGACTTACCGTTCTATATGAAGACGTCGACCTGGAAAGTTTTGCACCCCCCAGCTAACACTAAATACCAAATTTCAGCCCTTTCGGTGGAATATTGAGGCCACAATCTTCAAAATAACGAAAATCGGGTGGTACTGTTCTGTGGGGGCTATATGAAGACGTGGACCTATACCGACAAATTTCAGGTGGAAAATATTACACCCCGAACCAAGACTAAATACCACATTTCAGCTATTTCGTTAATGAATCTAAAACCGTCAAAATACCGCAAATCGGGAGGTACAGTTCTATGGCGACTATATGAAGGCGTGGACCTATACTGACTTATTTCTAGTGGAAAATTTTATAGCATCAACGAACACTAAATAGCAAATTTCAGCCATTTCGGTAGGATATTGAGAACACAACCTTCAAAAAACCAAAAATCTGGAAGTACCGTTCAATGCGGGCTATATGAGGACGTGAACCTATACCGACAAATTGCAGGTGGAAAGTTGTGTACCCCCCAAAGATGACTTAATACCAACTCGGTGTTATAATGAGGCTAGAACCTCCAAAAAACTGAAAATCGGGAACATACTAGTAGTTTATGGGGGCAGCAGTCAGTT
Source organism: Musca autumnalis (assembly GCF_047663935.1). NCBI lineage: Eukaryota > Metazoa > Arthropoda > Insecta > Diptera > Muscidae > Musca > Musca autumnalis. Next base: position 152,841,217 of record NW_027411755.1, read on the forward strand.
GTGGAACTGCCGAGGTAGACTTGCTGAATGTATACATCCTACGTAACATTATCCGCCTTTCGGAAGGTCATAACCGTCTGGTCTTGGTAATCATGAGTTGTGGCATTCGGTCTTCGGAAACGACCAGAGGGTATACCGCTGGCTGAGCTTATAGATAGTTTTTCGTTTTGCACGGTCAATGAGGACGCACCTACCAGAATTAGCGGAGAGTGTCGCCAGACATAACCATCGTGTCACTTGGTCTGACAAATGATATCACCTGGCAACACGGCATTTTTCTTGGATCAGGCCATCTCCCCATAAATGTCTCCATCACCAGACTGGCCGATTTCATCACCTCTGAACGCCGCACTTTCGTCAATCATGGGAAGAGTGTCACAGTTCGCCAGACATAACCATCGTGTCTGACACATGGCAACCCGTCATTTCTCTTCGATCAGACCATCTCCCTTGATTGTCTCCATCAGCAGACCGCCCGATTTCACTTTCGTCAATCGTGGGAAAGATAATTGACCGAGTTTCAGAGAGTTCACCGCTTCAGAGATCTGCCCAACCTTTCTGATGTTCGGGTAGCAGAACGAAGGTTCCGAGACATCATCACTGCTGCAGTCGCTCGCCATATATCTGCTGGTCGAATACCCGAAGTGAGACCACACTTCCCGGCAGAGGCGGCGTGATTAGCAAATGAGCGTGATGAGCTTCATCGTCCCAATCCCAGTGACCCCAGATTCAGGGAGCTGATACTGGAAATTAACAGGTTAGTCGGTGGACATAAGCGAACAAGGGGTTAAATCATCTGAAGAGTTGCAACATTGGAGCCGGAATAAGTGAATTGTGGGCAAAGGTTAAGTTACTCTCGAACTCTTTGGCGACGTTACTCTGACTGATCCGAAGAGGTGCGCAAGTTATTTCAGTCGACAGTTTGTCAAGCACCACGGGAGTGACAGGGCGAAGAGAAGAGTACTAAGTCGCATTAGATCTCTTCCTGCCGAGTATGAACCACCACAATTTACAATGGATGATGTTGCGAACGTCATCAGGAATCTGATGGAATCTCCATGGTAATGCTGAAAAAACTGGATATGCCAGGAGTCTAGTATCTCACTAAAGTTCTCAACCTGTCGATAGGCAGCCACATCGTTGCCGAAGTCTGCAAAATGGACAGGGTCGTCTCGCTACTACAGCCAGACAAGGATGCCAGCAAGGGTGAATAGGTCAGACCGATGCCGCTTTTGTCGCCCGTAGCAAAGACACTTGAGGCTTTAGTTCTCTCCAGCGCACAGTGGGAAATATGGGAACTTTAGTGGAACTTTCCTCAAAAATCAAAGTACATAAAACTAATGAGATTTTTGAATTCTTTAGCTAAGTACTAATGCCTCATATTCAGTTTTGCGATTTACCCCGCGAAACAACTTGAAATGCACTTAAAAGTTGCATTTTTTTTTTACAATATTTATTTTCTTAAAAAATTGCTTCTAGCTTTGCTTAAGTAATATAGTGTAATATAGTTTTTGTTGCTGTTATAATTCTCGACAGATTGGTAATATCTAATTTAGTTTGGTTGCTATTCGGTCCCAAAAATGTGCTTTTTTAAAAGTCTACTAAATTATTTTTTTATAAGTTTTGGAGTTTTTTTAATGTATTGTGGTGAATTTCAGAATAAATCGCACATTTTCTGAGATATAGGATATTTTTCTATACACAAACCAAAAATTAGCTGTAGTTTCGGGCAGGTTTGCGAGACATGCGACTTTTTCAGAAAGTCATTGGAATATTCATATATGTATATATATTTTTGAAAATTTGATAGAGAACCGGCATTAGACGTCTATGTTTCGTTTATCCCAAAATGGGTTCACCAATACTAAGAAATGTTGCTTTTAATAGTTTTATGAATATTCTTGCGAATTTCATTCACATTTTATAAAAAAATTTTCAAATTTGAGCAGTTTTCTCAGGACGCCGTTAAGTACCTAAAACAAAGCGTAGTTGCACCAGATGCTTTTAGGTGATATACTCATTTGCAGAACCGTGTAATAAGATAAACAAATCCTCAGTCGAAACGTTCAATGTGTAAACCAATTGATAATTCCCTTCGCCGGGATGAAATCATGATATTGGTAGCGATCAACACTGTCAGTTCGACAGTGCAACACTGTCAGTTCGTTTTGAAAAACATTACTCTCTGTAATAGAGGGTAATAAATGAAGTTGAGCCAAATGGGGAAATACTCCAACTCAAGCAAAAATAAAAAATCTCAATTTTTTTTTCATTTACTAACGTATGTGGATTCTTGGGGGGAGGGGCAAGGATCAGAATTGTTTTTTAGAATATTTTCTATTCAATAAAGACAAATTTTAAAGTAAACCAAAATCTGTTGGCAATAATTTCCTAACATTATTTAAATATTTCAAACGGGTAAATGTGCTTAGAATCTTTAAAATATGTTATATTGGCCGGTACCGCTCAATGGGGGTTATACCTATACACGAACAGATATTGACAATATTTTGTACATATGTTCTCCATCCACTGAAACCCCAATATACCAATTTGCAGCAAAATCGGTTGAAAAATGAACCTAATACGTAAAAATGGTCACCACCGGTATGTGGGGGCTATAGGAAACCGCAGGTCTATGTGGCCCATATTTATCCTCATACGACCCCCAACTATAAAAAACATTTTTGGAAAGTTTTAGTAACCTACGTTCTTCACATTAAAAGTTATGAGTAAAGTTCCACTAAAGTGCCCATATTTCGCACTGTGCAACGCGCCTATCAGAGAGGCTTGAATTGCATTCACACTGACACGGTTGCGCAGGCAGTACAGAGATACAGTGTGAATGCCATCGAAGCAGAAGAACGCCAGCTAGCAAAGGTAAACACGAATTGTTTTAGCCCAGTTACGATATGGACGATGCTGCCACCTCAATTCGTATTGGGCTCGAATTGATGCCTCGATACCCAACACATGCCCGACATGTGCCCAGCTAACTCCACTCACATGTCTTCTGATTTTTTATGGACGTCACCAGTCCAGGTTACAGAATTTTTGAGTCTGAATACAGAGGAACCAGAATCTGATAACTGAAATAATAGCCGAACGAACATATACGCGTTTTTACAACAACAACAATGTTTTGCCTCTGCAAAATCGATTATCCTCATTCCGTTGTTGGATATTATATCACGAAGGCTGAACAAGACGACCGATATGTTCTTAGTCAGCATAAAATTCTAAATCGCAATAACGATGTCCGTCCGTCTGTTGAAATCACGATTCAGTTCGCAATATTTAAGGCATTGCTTTATAATTTGGAACAGAAGTTTCTATGTTTGGTATTGAAAATGGGTTATATTGGTCCACCTTTTGATATAGCCCCTATAGAACGATACATCCCGATTCTCGGTATTTTCACGGTATTATCCTACTAACCACAACAGAAATGGCATTTAGTCTTCGTTGTGAGCACCAAAAGTTCCAGCAGAAATTTATTGCTATAGGTCCACGTTTTGAAATAGCCCCCCCATAGAACGGTGCCTCACGATTTTCGGTATTTTCACGGTGTTTGATATTGAGGCTATCAAACGAAGTGGTAGAAATTACGCATTTAGTCTTTGTTGAGAGCTCTTAACTTCCCCGCAGAAATTTATTGCTATAGTTCCACATTTTTATATAGCCCCATATAACCGTACCTCACCCAAATGGCTTAAATTTCATATTTACCCCCTGTTTTTGTAACTATTTTTTGTTCGTTCGTCTATTTTCGTAATAATTTGGGCATCCATAACTCTGCCCCTAAATGACATACATATCTAATTCTTCGTAAACACGTTCAACATATAGTTAAGAATTCCTCATTCAAAAATCAGCGTTCCACATTTGCGCTAAGGCGAGTAAATCGATCTAAAAAATTTGACAATTCGTGTGAGAACATACATTTTTTTACAAAAACTGGGGGTTAGTTTTCACTAGGAGAATATTTATACAGACGATTGTCGACCTGACCGAGTTTCACGCGTTTTTATATCCTCCACCATAATATGGAGGGTATAATTAAATTTGTCATTCCGTTCGTAACACATCGAAATATTCATCGGATACCCTATAAAGTTTATATATTCGTGATCAGGGTAAAATTCAAAGTCGATAAACCATGTCGTCTGTCCGTTGAAATCAAGATACAGCTAACAATTTTTAAGATAGAGCTTTGTAATTTGGTATAGAAGTTTCTTTTACTCCTATGATGTTTGGTACTGCAAATGGGCTATATCAGTCCACGTTTTGATATAGCCTCCATAGAACGGTACCTCCCGATTTTCGGTATTTTAAAGGTTGTGGCCACAACAGTCCACGGAAATGGCTAAAATTTGGTATTTAGTCTTCATTTGAGTAATAAAACTTTCCATATAAATTTTGTCGGTATAGGTGAACGCCCCCATAAAACGGTTTCTCCCGATTTTCGGTATTTTGATGGTTGTGGCCTCAATATTCCTCCGAAATGGCTGAAATTGGTATTTAGTCTTCGTTAGCGGTATGCAACGTTTCCAAAGAAATTTGTCGGTACAGGCTGACGAATTCATATAGCCCCCATAGAACGGTTTCTCCCGATTTTCGGTATTTTAATGGTTGTGGCCTCAATATTCCTCCGAAATGGCTGAAATATGGTATTTAGTCCTCGTTAGGGGTATGCAACGTTTCCAAAGAAATTTGTCGGTACAGGTCCACGCCTTAAAATAGCCCCTATAGAACGGTGCATCCAGATTTTCTGGATTTTGAAGGTTGTGACTTTAATATTCTACAGAAATGGCTGAAACTTAGTATTTAGTCGTCGTTCCCTCAGAATTTTGTCGGTACAGGTCCACGCCTTCATATAGGCCCTATAGAACCGTACTTCTCGATTTTTGGTATTCTGAAGGTTGTGGCCACAACAACCCACCGAAATCGCTGAAATTTGGTTCATAGTGTTCTTTGGTGGTATAATACTTTCCGCCAGAATTTGTCGGTACAGTTCCACGACTTAATATAGCCCCCCATAGAACGATACCTCCCGATTTTCGGTATTCTGAAGGTTGTGGCTTTAATATTCCGCCGAAATGACTGAAATGTGTTATTTTGTATTCCATGGGATTATAAAATATTCCGGACTAGAATTATCAGTATAGGTCTTTCTATACCCCCCATAGAAGCGTACCTCTTGATTTTCGGTATTTTGAAGGTTTTAGCAACATTATCTTACCGAAATGTCGGAAATTTGGTATTTAGTCTTCTTTAGGTCTACAAATTTTCCGCCAGAAATTTGTCGGTATAGACCAGGGTTTTGATCTAGCCCCAATAGAACGGTACTTCCAGAATTTCGGTATTTTGAAGCTTAGCCACATTGTTTGACCGAAATTGCTGAAATTTGGTATTTAGTCTTCTTCATAAACGAAAGGAAACTAATTGTTCCATTTTACTTCAATTCAACTCTTGGTGGAGGGTACAACAAGTTCCGCCCGGACGAACTTAACGCCGTTCTTACTTCTTTTACTTATTTTCGTTCTAATGGTGAAAGTGTAGTCCATGTCCAGAGAATGTCCATCCACCTAGGAATGGGCAGTGTTCACTTGAGATGAATGAGGGAACATGAGAAGTTCTGCACATCGCCATGTTAATGCCAATCACGAAATTTATGGTATACTTCAAACGAAAACAAAAATACTATCAGGCTCGGATGTTTATCTTGGGGTGTGGAGTTTACCCCAAGCTACTCTTGGCTGTTGGTAGCCATGTTGCCAAACGTCAACAGCAGTTAGTCACTATGTACCAATTATCTAGAATTTTGACACAATTGGCGTATAGCATATTCCAAAATATAGAAGAAAAAACTGAGCAGGACTAAGAAATATTTATGTATAACATTTCGTGGAATATGACCGAAAAGCAATTCTAAATTTTTCACTATACCACGCACACCCACACTCACACAAACATATGCCACTACATACTTAGTATGCATCTTCATTCTCAGGGGTTACAAAACAAATTTTACCTGAACGAACATCTTAATTAAGGTGAAATGTTTATTGCCACGCGAGGGCCTTTTGTTTGATGTCCCACTGTGTCTGTTTTTCGTAGAGCCATAAATAATTTATGTTAATCCAACTAACCTTTTGTTGTGAAACATAGGCTGGCATTTAACAATGGTTATCTGTCGGTTGTCCGTTCGGTCAGCCATTATAAATTGAGTTAAGAGAATGATGGCTTCTTCCATGTCTGTCCACAAAATTTCCAAATTTCCAATTTTACTTTTATAAATGAGTTTAGCCTCATTGTAATCACTTTAGAACACAAGAAACTAGATCACCCATCCTTCGTTCGAAGTTAGTTAATCCAGCGTTTACCTGACATCCCGTTTAGTTAGTTGCAACAGTAGTCACAGCTACTAATCCCCCTTTGTTTATGGTTTAATGGGAGATAATAATAATCGTGCAATTGTAAAATTTGTCCTCATCCATAATCCTCACACTGGGTGTTTTTTTGGTTTTCTTTCAGAATTTCTGCGTCAATCTAAACACACTAAGCGTTTAGTCTACCTTTAAGTAGCCATGCTCGGTTGTTTTTAAATTATGGCCCTACAGGAATCCATTGTAGATTAGCTGCTGCTCGTTCACTTATTTGTGGTGACACTCTTTCACGAGTGTCACTTATCGAATTAAGGTGTTTGTTTTGTTTATCAATGGAGTGACTAAACGGACTAGGCAGACACCTGTCTTGACGCAAATATTTACTTGCAGATTTTCAATTAATGCTTTGTCACAGTTTACCGACCGACACCAACACGATAATAATGTTATTTATGATCTCGTGCCCAAAGAACAAAAATTGCAATTGGAAACAATGGTCATTGAGTGGTTGGTTTGTAATAGACTTTCACCAATTAACCTTCATTAAATGATTTTCCTGTATTATTGCGATCTATCTAATAGTCGTATCTAATCGTAATCTAATAACAATTAATTATAGTACATTTCAGTGCCAGTGCGTATCCACATACATCGCTTAAAAGTGGATTGTCTTTGTCATCAATTTGAAACCCTTCAACTTACAATTGCAAAGCCCAGGATTTATCGCGGTCCCTCTCTCTCTCTCTCATCTCAAGGGGACACTGACCTCTCCGTGATGTGCCGCGCGTCCACTCATAAGAACGATAAACCCTTGGGTTTGGGCGTCAGGTTAGTAATCCACCCCTAGAAAAAAGCATCTTACTATGAAATACAAAAAAATTTAAAAAATTAAGTTTCAGTGTTTTATTTATAAATGCACTAAAAACTAGGAAATAATTTGTCGTTTAGCCGTAATAAGTATATTCTTCCTCATGATGGAACCCCCCAAACGCTTGGTGTTTAACTTTGCCACAATTTTTAATGTAAATGCAAGCGTGTTATTTGAGAGATACCATCATGACGAAGGATATACTTATTGAGGCTAAGCGACAAATTATTTCCTAGTTTTAAGTGCATTTATAAATAAAACACTGAAACTTAATTTTTTTTTAAATATTTTTTTATTTTTAACTTTTTAGTAAATAAATTTTTTGACTATTGAGAAGTCCATAACTAAATTACAGCCAATTTAGACCGAAAATGTAGATAACAACTTTAAATTGCCTGATATCGGGTGGTACCGTTATATGGGGGCTACACCAAAATCTGGCCCATGTCCAGAATTTTTAGTGGGGAAGTTCCTGTACAATTGTAGGAGAGGCACCTGAAGGAGTGAACAGATATGACTCATCTTCGAACTTAAACTAAGTTTGAGAGTTACCGTGCGCTCCAGCCACACATAGGGATTTTTCACTACTTTCGGCCATTTTCTCAGGAAATATGGACTTGCCCCTGAAACAACTGGTTTCGTCGTAATGGGTGTAGCTAGTATAAGTTGTTACAACAAAGATCAAACGATTCTAGAGCAGTAATGCGATGCTCTAACTCAGTTTTTGAGTTACCGACAATTGTCGGTAAAATTAAAATGCTTATAATTTCGATGTTTTTCGGTAAGTTAGCGACGAATAAAAAGCAGTCGTAAAATTCTACCGATAGCAAGAGTGTTGTCAATTTTTATTTGAACTTTTCATTCATAATTTTGCATTTTAATTTTACCGATTTTGGTCCGTAATTCAAAAATGATTTAGAGAATCCCACAGATGCACTGTGGTCCCAGCCCGCGAAAAAATACAAAAAACGATGTCTAAAATTTATGATTGTAAATATTCAAATCTATCGTAGACACATCAAATTTTAGTTTTCCGGCTTTCTTTTTTACAACTTCTAACGGTACTTGCTAAAACAGGGCCACAGAAGTGAGCATTTCCATTTGAAGAAATTGAGACATTGAAATTTCCATTAACGTAGTGACAAGTTACAAGTGATATCACAAAAAAACAATGTGTACAATTACTATAGTAAGAAATGGAAGTTAATGTTAATGGTATTGTAATTGTTTTTAATTGATAACATCATAAAGTTGTATCTTTATTTTGAAGTAAAATTGATCTCTTTTGAAATGCATTTTTGTGAGTGCTTTTTATTTGATATTGTAAAAAGAAATAGACCTTTAGTACCTTGGATCCTCACGTTATTTTTATTTAAATATTCGCAGAAGTGTCCAGAATTAGAAAAAAATTATCTAGTCTGCAATTTAGATTACCGTTGAAGTGTAGGATTGAGATATGGGGATAGTTTTGCAAATATATACTTAGGTGTACGAAAAGTACTAAATGGTACTAAATTTGGTACTATTTTGATTTGGGTGAACGGGTAGAGCAGGAAACCTTCAATTTGGAATAAAGATTACTGTTGGAGTAAAGGATTGAGGTATAGATGTAGTTTTTGAAATGCGTACTTATGTGTACGAAATCTACTAAATGGTACTAAATTTGGTACAATTTGAATTTAGCTGAACGGATAGAACTAGAAACCAGACATTTGGAATTAAGATTACTGTTGGAGTATAGGATTGAGGTAGTGTTCGGAATTCGGACTTAAGCGTACGAAAGGCACAATTTGGATTTGGCTTAACGAATAGAGCTGGAATCATGAAAGTTACAATTAATATTTTTGCTGGAGTGTAGGTAGCTTTGGAAATTCGGACTTTTGTTTACGGAAAGTATTAATTTACTTCAATTTGGATTTGAGAGAACGGATGGAGCTGGAATCCTGAAATTTGGAATTAAGATTACTGTGGGAGTATAGTATTGGGTACAAAAAGTATTAAATGATACTTAATTTGGAACAATATGGATTTGGGTGAACGGTAGAGCTGCAATCCTGAAATTTGGAATTCAAATTTCTGTTAAAGTACTAAATGGTACTAAGTTTAGTACAATTTGGTCTATACGGAACATAAAAACATACCAACATACTAACATGCACACATTGTCTTTTATATATAAGAAGATATATGTAATTTATTAAACTCTCAAGTAGAGTTTAGTCTAAGAGTATAATCGAGTAACATCGATTTGTAAGGTGGGAGTTCGAAGCAGGGTGAATCGGAGGGTGGAAGTTTGGAGCGGGATGATTCGGAGGGTGGATGTTCGGAGCAGAGTGGTTCGGAGCGGGGTGGTTTGGGGGGTGGAAGTTCGGAGCAAGGTGGTTCGGAATTAATTCAATCTTTCGTTTCAGCTTTGCTTAAATAACGTTTTTATACCCTCAGCCTTTAGGCTAGAAAGGGTATATGGGCAATATTATTGAAAATTTAACATCGTTGAAGCCAAGGTTTACCCGTTTATAACTCGCGATTAGTGGTTGTATATTGTACAATTTACATGCTTTTGGATAAAATGAAATGTTTTTAGACTTGGCAAAAATATTGGCCTTCAAAGTTGATTTGCGTGGAAGCTGTGGCTATATTTATGTTAAAAAATGGGTAAAAATGGGTTGAAGCCAACGTGTCTTTTTTTGTTTTCTCTCGATTTGTGATTAAACCACACTTTTCACGATTTTCCTGTTAAAGTAAAAGTAGAAGGCAACTAAATAAGGATCATCTCACTAGTGTATAACTTCTCAAAATTTGATCTGCGTCTACCATTAAATGATGCTGACATTTTGAAGCCAGATTTTAAGTGTTTTTTGAAATTTTCTTATAATTTCGTTCCGCAAACAGGTTTTTCAAAAAATCATATATAGGAATGAAGAACTCACGATTCTGATTTATTTGATATATGTGTCGTGAATGTAGCCTACACAGCTTCAGAGAAATCTGTATCCAAATACGAAAATTTTGTGCGAACACATTTCTAAAAATCATATATTTCGGGTCTAATTTGTATAATTGGCATTCGATTTACTCGTGCATGATTGCAAATTTTGGATTTTTACGTTGCGGATCTAATAAATCATTATTCGTTAAAATCCATCTACTAAAACGCGAGATAGGAGAAATTCCAAGGTAGGAAAATCACCTAATATTGTTTTTGAAAATATCGCGCATTTTATCGCGTATTCTGTCGGCCGCTTACACTACTATGAAAAAACTAGTGCAGCATCTTCTGTTTTGCGGAAACAGAGATTTAAAAACTTCACTGATAAGGGAACTACATTCATTTTATCCCAAAAATAGTGTGTGATGCTACATCCACGGTTCTTGACTGATTGCCTTGAAATAGGTATATATAGATGCAGATTTTCATGGTGACACTAAAACCGGATGCGGAACGAAATTGTATGAACTTTGCGCAAATTAGCGATGTTTTATAGGTTTTTTAATGCTAAGATGCAGCCGATGCTACATCTTAGCGTCCAAATTATATTTCGAAAAATATATACAAATTAAAAGATATGGTCTTGCTGTACATGAAAATCACATGCGGACAAAACGATTTTGATAATTACGCGATTTACACATATTTTAATAATGCATATAAGTTAAAGCGCTTTATTTGAATTCTATTTCTGTTTAAGAAGTCTAATGATTTATTTCAACACCTCGATAACTTTCCTCAATGGGAAACCTTCTATGTGAATGTAGATAAAGCAAAATCCGCCCATTTCCTTGGGAGTTTCAAGAAAAATAAAAGAAGTACTCCTATAGAATTTTTCCAATATTTTCGACTCTAGAATGCATGTGAAAACCATTATTCCAAACCAAAATTAGTTTTTTGTAACACAAATATGTGCTTATTTAGACTATAATATCCTAACTACTATCCCGATGATTATAAGTTTGGTCTCATTTGATTCCCCGTGAAGTCTTTATTTAAAACTGTTACTTTTTTTGTAATTTTTGACGGGTAAATGGACCTATATTTTCAAAAAATTCGGATTACATTTAAAATTTGTCAATTTTTTGTAAATTCCGCGAATGCTGAGAAACATTTTACAAATATTATGCAATCTACTTAATGACGTCACTTCGTGATAACTTTTTAGTGACAATTGTGCACAATAAAATAATTAGCGTTTTTATAATAATTTTTTCTTAAAAGCAAAAGTAAAACCGCGATAACATTTGTCCGCAACAACCAAAAATTTGCTCGCGAGCGGATTTGTACTGGGGAATTTTTTCTTAACCTATGTACCAAAAATCGTTAATGTAGCGCGAAAAGAAAAAATTCAATTTTTTGGAAATGGAATATGAAATTATTGGCAGTTTTGCCCATATACACTTTCATACGGGCAAAATGTGCCTCATCGAAATAATGGTTTTAGACCCCAAGAATGTTTGGACGAAATGTGTTTCAGACAATTTGGAGTTGATTTAGCAATTTCCGTCCATCTGTCTGGCTGGCTGGTGCGCATGATAACTCTCGAACGGATGAACCGATTCGGTTAAAATTTTGGCTTTCGTAATATTTTGTCCAAGCTTAGTTTAAGTTCGAAGATGAGCTATATCGGTCCACTCCTTCCGGGACCTCCCCCACAAAAGTTCCAAAATGTTCTCAAAATTTGTTGGCATGATAACTCTTGAAGGTAGTAACCGATTTGGTCCATAATTTGCACATCGTGAAATTTCTACCAGACTAAGATGAGTTTCCAATATGGACTCAATCGGCCCAATCTTTCAGGTACCTCACACACAAAATTTCGGATAAGTTCAGTTTAGGACCTGCTCTCGAATCGCTTTGATTTTTGTTACAACATCTTGTATTCACTTCCCCCCATACGACGGTACAAGTTTCATTAGGGGCAAGACCATACTTCCTGAGAAAATGGCCGGAAAGTTGCAAAAAGCCCCTATTACACCTTGTCGATTCTGTCGGTCCAAAATTTGGCCTTCGTAATATTTTATCAAAACATAGTTTAAATTCGAAGTTGGGCTATATCGGTCCACTCTTTCAGGTACCTCCCCCACAAAACTTCAAAATTTTCGGAAAATTTTGCGCACGATAACTCTTGAAGGGAGTGACCGATGTAATCTATACTTTGCACATCCTAATATATCTACCAGATATAGATCACGTTCGAATATGGACTATATTTGTCTACTCCTTCTGGTACCTCTCACACAAAATTTCGGATAAGTTCACTTTAAGACCTGCTCTCGAAACACTTTGATTTTTGTTGAAGCGATTTGCATTCGCTACCTCCATTACGACGGTAAAAGTTTTTTTCAGGGGCAAGTCCATATTTCTTGGGAAAATAGCCCGAAAGGTGTAAAAAACCCCTATGTCACCATATGTGGCGGTCGGAGAGCACGATAACTCTCTAACTGTTCAACCGATTTGGACCAACATTTGGTCTTCGTCATATTATATCCAAACTTAGTTTCATGGGCAATACCGGTCCACAACTTCTCCCCAATATTTAAAAAATGTCACTAAATTGCTAGGACGATATCACTTGAATGGGGCAACCAATTTAGTCCAAACTTTGGATCTCCTAATATTTTATCAAAATTAAGTATAACTTATAATATCGGTCCTCCATAAGGGTACCTGCACTACAAAAGTTCAACATTTGTGTCTTCGTGCAGTTAATTCCTAATCCACATTTTTGTCGGCAAGTTCAAATGTCCAAAAAGGGCCACAAAATTCTGAAGAGACCTTAAATACATTCGATCTGTCCGGAGGTGAAAGTTTGTCGGCAAAGCCTACTGACACTTTTTTACTTGTTAGAAGTTCGGAGCAATCGAATTCAATCGTTCGTTTCAGTTTTACTAAAATAGTGTTTTTAAAAACTCGGGCATAGCGGAGGTACCCCGCCCCTCCGAAATTCCACAAAATATATGGCCTATTTTCACCACGGGTCCTTCCTGTACATTCTCTGAAATTTTCAGGAAATCGGTTCAGTAGTTTTGGATATTCTTATATATAAAAGACAATGTGATCATAGGTACTGATTTGGGGCTTGAAGACCCGACCACGCCCACTTTTTTAAATAGCTAATATATTAAAAACTGCTTAACTGATTTTCCTAAAAATTTCAGATAATCTATTGGGAGGACCCGTGGTGAAAAAAGGGTATATATTTTGCTGAATTTCGGAGGGGGCGGGGTACCTCTCCCATGCTCTACTTTTTTAAGAACTCGATTTTAACAAAACTGACGAACGTATCGGTGAGAAAATTAATTTGCAAGACAATGGTATATGTGGCCTATTTTCACCACGGGTCCTTCCTGTACATTCTCTGAAATTTTCAGGAAATCGGTTCAGTAGTTTTGGATATTCTTATATATAAATGACAATGTGTGTATGTTAGTATGATTATATGTTTGTATGTTTCGTATAGACTCAAAAACTGCTTAACCGATTTTCTTGCTATATATTTTTTTGCATTTCGGAGGGGGCGGGGTACCTCCCCCATGCCCTATTTTTTAAAAACGCTATTTTAACAAAATTGCCGAACGTATCGGAGAGAAAATTAATTTGCGAGACAATGGTTGTTGTGTCTCCGATCATAGGTACTGATTTGGGGCTTGAAGACCCGACCACGCCCACTTTTTTAAATAGCTTATATATTAAAAACTGCTTAACCGATTTTCCTGAAAATGTCAGATAATCTATTGGGAGGACCCGTGGTGAAAAAGGGTATATATTTTGCTGAATTTCGGAGGGGGCGGGGTACCTCCCTCATGCCCTACTTTTTTAAGAACTCTATTTTAACAAAACTGACGAACGTATCGGTGAGAAAATTAATTTGCAAGACAATGGTTGTTGTGATTAGAACATAATATGATAATAATTGTTCCACAAACATCCCATAAGAGACAAGGGAGACTTCTCTCATATCAATGAGTGCACCCCTACTGTTTATCGCCGAGTCAGAACGGCGTGTCTTACTACACCACTTGTAGAGAATTTTTACATGGCTAAAATACACAGAGGGGGTATTTTGTCACCGATAACAATTTAATGTTGTGTGGCCTGGGAATCGAGCCGCAAACCTTCTGAGTGAAAGACGGGTGTGTTTACCATTGCACCACGGTGGCACCCATGTAAAGTACTATATACATATACGTAAAGTACTATAATGTAAAAAAAAATAAAAAAGTACTATAATTGTTTTGGGGGAACTGATAGAGCTGGAAATGAGAATCGACGTTGGTATATATGGTTGATACTTATAAGAAGGTAATTTTTTAAGGTTTACCCAGGTGTACGAAAAGTACTAAATATGGTACCACTTTGGTAAAGCATGAACGATAATATAAGGATTTTTTTTCAAATGCGTACAAATTCTAAAATTTGGTATGAGGGTCTGAATTGGTATTGCAAATACCTTATATAAGGCTACGAAAAGTAGTAAAAGGTACTTGAACTTATTTTTTACAAGAATGTTTTACCTTCTGAGGACAGAAAGCTCTTAATTAAACTTCCTCCAAAAATGTGTCTCGCTTTTTTGTGTAAAGTGGTACGAACAGTACTTATATAAAAATAAATATTAGTTAAAATTGGTATTAGTACAACAACATTTTCAGTGTTTACCATTTCCCTATAAAATATTGTTTATATCCTTTCCGCATACGAAGTTGCGGGCATTTTGCTAGTATAATATATTCCCTTTAGAAGAGTCATCAAACCCTGGAAATACATAATATTTGGGCAATCCCGGTTAGACATAAACCTTAAATGGTGGCTACGCTTACATATATGGGGGCTATAACAAAACGCGAACCTATACTATCTGATTTTTTGCAAGGGGCGTTTGGCACCTGTGGAAATGTTTTGTACCTTTAGCAAAGACTATATTTAAATTTATTCCGGTTGAATAATGTGATCAAAATTTCAAAACAGCGGATATCAGAGGGTACCGTTCTATGGGGGCGGGGCTATATGGAGAAGTGGGCCTATAGCTACAAAATTATGGTGGAAACTTTTATGACCTCAACGAAAACTAAATACAAAATTAAAACCATTTCGGTGGGTTAAGGGAGCCAAAATTTTGGGAGGTACTGTTCTGTGGCGGCTATATGAACTCGTGGACAATTATCGACAAATTTCTGGTGGAAAACTTTATACCCTAAATGAAGCCTAAATAGCAAATTTCAGCCATGTCGGTGGGATATTGGTGCCACAACCTTCAAAATACAGAAAACCGGGACCTATACCGACAAATTTCACGTGAAAATTTTAGACCCCTAACGAATACTAAATAGCAAATTTCAGCCATTTCGATGTGACAATGAGGCTAAAACCTTTAAAACACCGAAGGTCGGTAGGTACCGGTCTATGGGGGCTACATGAAGAGTCAGGATCGTGGCGAGTTTCACGCTTGTCACTTTGAATCTGACGACAGTAATGGCACAAGCGCTTATATGCTCACCATTTTCAGGTTTGGCCCATCCACAGTAATTGTTTGAAGTAGGAAAAATTTGCATTTAGAGCTGCTTTTTGAGTACTTCTGAATGCTCCCGTTATTAGAGTCGAGGCAGCTCTATGCACCTTGTCCAGTTCGTAGATGTCGATTTATGGCATAAGGAGATCCGTGGATAGGATTGGCCTTACCACAGTCTCCCAGGACCCGTGACTATATACATATATAGTCAGGCAGGTTAAAGTCACTCTAGTGATGGGCCATAAGCTTGCGGGGTATTCCAGGAAGGTTCTGCATAATATACGCAAAATCGTTAAACTTTGCTGGGCTCCAAGACGTAGTAACATAGATGGAAATGAATTAACTGAAGAACCGGGCCGGGGTAGCTCTAAGTTGACCGATATACCGGCAAACATTGTAAGATCGACCTTAAGAAGGTGCACCGCAAATGGCTTATTCAAAACTTCCAAGGCAATCTGCCCTGGGGTCAAGTTGGGGGTAAATATCACTGTGGGACTTGTTACGGGCCACTATATGGTCAGATCTTTAACTTCAAGATGGGATTACAGTGGCGTCGACTTCTTTAGGTTATCTATTTACCTAAACTTGGTTGGGAGCTATTTATTCTTTGTGGTGGTCAATTGGTTACAATTAAACATTGTATTGGCTCAATGTTAATTGTTTAATGTTGTTAATATTGCTTAATTAATTGTTAAATGTACATCACAGCGTCATCTCTCGGGCAATAGCATGCGTAAGTTGGTAGTATGAGAAATATACAAACAGGGTGGTTCGTTGATTCAGGTATTTATATGTGTGTTTGGTTGGTGTCTTTGCTATTCCCAGTCACGTTTTAATGGAGAACCACAACCTTAGACTAATAAATATATAGACATAGACTAATAACATAGACTAATAAATCGTATAGACAAAGAGATTGTAGTGTCTTCTCTTTTTGTAGGTGTCGCTGGTATGCAAAGTGCCTAATCTTTTCATTCAATTGCACAATGGTTTGGGGTAAATTACAATATTTTTTTGGATTTGTTTATATGAGGATGTAGATCTGGCCTAAGATTATCCATATTTTGTCTTTTATCAGAATAAATGGTTTAAAATCTATAGTAACTTTAAATAAAACTACTAACGCCATCTACCAATTTTCGAAAATTTCGAAGATAAATGCTGAGAGCAAATAAATGTCTATAAATTTATTAGTCTATGGCATAGACTAATAAAAAGATAGACGAAGGAATGCTCTCACCGAGTATGTTCGAATTGAGTATGCTTACAGAGGTACTCAAAATAAAATGCCAAAAAATACAAGTTAATAAATTTTTTGTTTTGGCAAAAGGCTACATGGGGTTAGTTTTTGATGGGAACAATATCCTCAGACAAAAATATCCATGAAAATATTGCCATTTTCCGCAAAAATCGTCTTCGAACTTTTTTGAGTTTTCGAGTTTGAGTAGGTTTACGACGCAAAATTGAGTATTCCTTCGTCTATCTTTTTATTAGTCTATGGTCTATGATCATAGCATAGCATAGACTAATAAAAAGATAGACGAAGGAATGCTCTCACCGAGTATGTTCGAATTGAGTATGCTTACAGAGGTACTCAAAATAAAATGCCAAAAAATACAAGTTAATAAATATTTTGTTTTGGCAAAAGGCTACATGGGGTTAGTTTTTGATGGGAACAATATCCTCAGACAAAAATATCCATGAAAATATTGCCATTTTCCGCAAAAATCGTCTTCGAACTTTTTTGAGTTTTCGAGTTTGAGTAGGTTTACGACGCAAAATTGAGTATTCCTTCGTCTATCTTTTTATTAGTCTATGTCTTTAGTCTATGGTAAAATACAATATTTGGGTAGTCTTTGGGCGGATCTACATCCTCATATAAAAATAATGAACAAAATCTTGCAATTAACCCGCAAAATTGTCTTCGAAAAATGATGAGTTATTTGGTTTGAGTCACAAAGCCGCGTATAACATGAGTATTTCTTCGTCTATACATTTATTACTCAATTATATAACTTCTTCTACCTTTCCAGCAAAAAGTTTGCATCCGCGGATGCAGTTGAATCACTACAAGTGTACGGAACATTTGCCGTTGGAGTAAATTTTTTCCTATGAAATCACTTATGAATTTTACAAGAGAGCGCGCAGCTAGGATGCACTCAATTTTGCTTCCACAGCACACAGCTAGGATGCACGCCATTTTCGATCCAAATCACGGCTTAAGATGCAGTGCTTTGGATTGAATTTATATGCATTCTTCGGATTGCATTTTTAATCAGTCTAAAGATCCCAGCAAAGTGTTCGATGCCAAAGATGCTATTCAATCATGGGTGCAAGTCATCTGACATGTCATCTTTTTAGCTTCTTCATCGATGAATTTTATATGAGCGTGGACCCAAAAAGATGCAATTCATTTTTGGATCCAAAGCATGTCATTTACACCAATGCTTTGACATGTCATTTTCACCAATGCTTTTGCATGTCATTTCCACCAATGTTTTGGCATGTTATTTTCACCAACCCCTTGCAATGACATTATCATTACGACGAGAGATTTAGCAACGTTGGTTGTGATTTCGAGTTTCGACAATATCAATCCTATTGTAAATAATTAATCTTATATATTTAGAAAATTTTTTATAAATAAAAACACAAAATTCATCTCTATTGGATCGATGGAATGGGTTCAAATGCTGATAAAAAGATCGGATCTTTCACGACTTCCTTTGCATTGGTTCAAATGCTAATGAAAAGATCGGATCCTTCACGACATCGTTTGAACCAATGCAAAAGATGCCATGAAATCACGTCATCGCATGGAACCCCTTCCTTCAAATTTTGCTGGGATGCAATTAAAATCCAAGCCATTGCTAAATATCCCAAAATAAATAGAATGCATTTATTATTTGTGTAAAACAAGAACACAAAGAACTTTATTATATAAACACAAATTAAAAAAAATCCATTAAATTCAATCACATTTGAGCTTACTTCTTCCGTTCTCTATTTAATTCAAGCGCATCTGATTTTCTTTCATCATCCTAAAGTTGTTTTATGTTGCCTTCCCATCACTAGTTCAGCTTTCGATATGGACTCCAACTCCACTCCATTAAAAATTTCCGTCTCGTGAATTACCGTAAAAATGTTCGCAACTTAAGTTGTTATTTCTTTATTTTATAACAATTTCTTCGAAATGTATACACTCTTGTTTATCTTTTGAAGAAATGTGCAGGGATCAACCAAGTGTTTTTTCTGTAGGGATCTCTACAGCAACTGCTTATAAAATGTATCGAACGGAGTGCATTTTTCATAACTCTGTTGGACTACATCGATAGATGTTGTGAAATCATAACTCCAATTGCACAACTTCCAATTTTTTTGCTGGGATAGACTAATAAAAGTATAGACAGAGAAATTGTAGTGTTCTTGTTTTTTGTAGGTGTCGCCCAAACGGTAACTACGCAGACATCTCACTCAATTGCTTAATGTTTTGGGGTAAATTGCAATATTTTGTTGAATATTTTTATATGAGGATGTAGATCCGGTCAAATAATACCCAAATATTGTCTTGTCTGGATATTTATAGAGACATAGACGTAAGTAAAAATAAGAGGAAGATGGAATTTTCATAAAATTCAAGCACCTCAGTGAGGGAAACCTTACCTAGTACGAGATTGATTGGGAGATAATTTTGTGCAACAATCATTACTTTATGTTATCATGAGGGTATCTTTTGAAGCCCTATGCTAGGATAGGGCAAAGACGTATAGCAATAAAGACCCGAACAAATGCATTTTCCAAAAACATATGATATTAGTTCCACATTTTGGTTACAGATGGCTACACAACTCACTGGAATTGATAACAGCAATGCCAATCGTTTTTGATTCCCATTTCTCGCGGCAGAAAACATTAAAGTTGTGTTTTGTGGCTGAAATTTATTTCTTTACTTTTTTTATTGTTTATTTAATAAAAAAATCAAAAGTGAATGCCGTCAAACTTGAGTTTTATTGTTTTTCTTGTCAATATTCCAATGAATAACAGTTTTCGTTTAACAGAATGTTGCTATGATATCGTAGCAACAGAGGTTAACTCCCTCTACAGTTAATTTTTCACAATTGACTTTTCCTATCTTATAATATTGACATCTTTGGATAGGGGATGTGTGTGTGTGACTACATCACTCGGAGACCTTCCGGTCTATTGTAATAGACTTCTTGTTTCTGAATTCCACGTACGACTGGAGTCCACACATATAATTCATTATAAAATGTTTCAAACTTGGATGGAGCGTAGTCTGCTCAGTGACTTCAAACTGTGTGGAGTTTTTGACACAGGGATGTACGCAGGATTTCATCATGAAATTTTAAAATGTTCTGTAGCTTTACGTAAATCTACTTTAAGGTGTAGTTAGTTGATTTTATATGAATTATTGACACAAAGTGTATAAATTCAATAGAGAAAGTTCACAATATTTGAAATACAATTTTGAAAATTGGTACATAATACTAAATGAAAGTTCCGTCTGGTTTTCGGTATTTTAAAAAATTCAACCATATATCTTCTCGGTTTGGTACATATATTCCAAAAAGTTTTAACCACATTCGCTTTTTTGATCTAATTTCCACAAACCTAAAATAAACCTAAAAATGTGAATTTTGGCCGCGATTTATTTTAAAATCCCTCCAGCGATTTTTTCTTGTTTTTGGATTTTTCTCATCTATTAACATTGCTGTCTCAGAATCCGCAAAAACTTCCAAGGTGTAAGCGGTTTTCATTTAAAGTTAGTTAAGGTGCACCCTTCATGACATTGTTTTATAAGGAGACGATACAGTCAGTGCATTGTCCCAATTAGAACTTCTATATCTCAAAAATGGTAAACCTACGAAAATAACATTAAGGTCAATCTTGTAGAGAATTTTCACTGCTATCAGATTTGCTCTAATCCAATTCCGATAGGGCTTGCGGTTTCCGAGCAAAATCGTGAGAACATAATAAAGCCCTAAAACTTTGAATTTCGACCGCGATTTATCTATGAACATTGTGCAGGTGTAAGCACCATTCATTTAAAATTAGTTAGGACGCACCGTGATGGTATTTTATTAACTCAATACTTTTTCCCTCTATAAGCTACTTTTATAATATTTATCAGGATAGACTCTGCATGGTTTTCGTTAATTCCTGAGTGCACAGAGTATTAGAAAAAGAATTCGAACATTATGTTTGTTTTTCAATTTGTAACGCAGTGAAATAATCATTTGCGACCCTATAAAGTATATATATTCTTGATCAAGGTAAATTTCTGAGTCGATCTGAGTCGAAGATGGGCTGTATCGGTCCATGTTCGGGTATAGCCCAGCATAGCCGACAGTTTTTGATCGAAAATCGTCAAAAAAAATCTTCAAATCGTCAATAAAATTTGGAAAATCGTCAACATGCTCCATAGCTAGGTTTGGTTACCGTTTAGTGCGATTTTGTCGTTGATAGTTATGTCAATGAGACTGACAACATAAATCTAATCCAATCTCACTTACTCGTAGGTACCGCTATCAAAAATCTTTCACAAGGTGTGATTTTTCCCTATGATTATCGTGTTTGCAATAATGCAGCAAGATAAAGATGGGTACTAGGGTTATGACTTTTTTACGACCTCGTATCCCTGTGTCATTGTTTAATGGTATTTTTCATAAGATTAGACACAATATTACATATAAGGTGATTTCATGAAAAAACTCACACATAAAATGATTTCAACATTTTTATTTATAAGCATCAACAGAAAATCATTTTTAAGAAAAAGTCATAACCCAGTGAGTACACATTGCCAGTTTCGAATGACAGCTTAGTTCAAATATCGACTGCTTGACAGGGTGACCGTTCATGTTTGTCGATACAAGCATATTTTGGTTGTTGGACATTCGGAAATCGATTTAAACTGCCATTCAAAACTGACAGGTTGCTTAAGAGGGCATTATTAGGAAGTAAAGAAATTTGGACTCATATTTTTTCACAAACAGATACTTTATCTCGAAAACTTTTCAAGGAAGATTTTCATCCATTAACAATCCTAAACGAATGTTTTCAGCTTATATAATTCGAATGTTAAACAAAAACCATCAAAATACCTGTATTCAATAGTCCACATATAAAGATATCGCCCGATTTCAGGTATTTTCAAGTTTTTTTGCTGACCGAATTAGCTAAAATTAAGTATTTGGGTTTCCCAGTGGTCAAAAAATTTTTCTACGTACAATTGTGGACATTGGCGCTTTCGTAACAGAAAGGAAACTAATCATTTCAGAATATTTCATGGTATAACTAGTTCGGACCAGCTTAACGCTTTTTACTTGTAAAAATTAAATTTATTGCTGCAAAAGTTAGATAGTTTTTTTTTTATATATATAACAATAAGCAAATATATCAACAACGACGCTAATAACTTGTCATAACTTGTAAACGGTTGGAAGCAAGCTCATGAAAATTCATGACTTTTTTCTGGAAAATAAGTAAAGAGGTATCATTCGGCTTTGCCGAGAATTGGATGAATTGGAACTTTTATCTATGACCGGCTACACAACCAAAATCATTTCCGCAAAAATTATCCATTTAGGGAGTTTTCAGAATTTTGTGAACTTCTTTGGACAGAACTTGCAGACAAAAATATCTTAATGATATTTCTACTGTTCAACAAAAAAATTGTCTAAAACAAGTAAGCAAAGGCTATAGTCGGGACGGGGCCGACCATATGATACCCTACACCACTAACCCTGTGCATAAGCTTTTCACTGGTAAACATTTCTTTTAGGGAATATAAACCGACTACCACCAAAAATAATATGCCTATTTGTCTCTGGGACCCCCATAAACAACCAAAATTTCGTGACCATCCAATCAAAATTACGACCTGTAACCTGCTTTACACCAATGTAAAGGTAATATTTTCTTCTTCCATTGACAGACTTTGCCGTTGGAATACCCCTACTAGAAGCCAATATATTCACAAAGAATAAAACTTTGAATTTGTCTCCAAATTAGTTTTTCCCCATTCCAACCTCTAAATATTATCCGACTATCACCAAAATCAATAGGCTTCTTCCTATGTGGGACCCGCATCAACTTCCAAAAAATTCTTGACGATCCGGTCAAAATTACGACCTGTAGCGTGAGTACAAACAAATCGGGAAATGGGATGCATTACCGACTATTGCGATATCTCTGTTGTTTGAGCAGCTACGACAACCTACTTTACATCGTTGTAAAGGTGATGTTTTCTACTTTCCTTGCCAAATTTTGCTTTTCATATACCTCTACAGAGATATTGGCTTTGAAATAAAACGTTACCCTTTTCTCCAAATAAGGTTTTGCCCATTCCGACCCCTGAATTTTATCCGACCATCATTAAAATCAGTAAGCTTCTTCCTCTGTGGGACCCCCATTAACCCCTAAAATATCGTGACGATCCGATCAAATTGCGACCAATGGCGTGATTACAAAAAAATCGGAAAATGGGATGCATTATCGACTATTGCCATATCTCTGCTATTTGACCACCTATGACAACCTAATTTACATCGTTGTAAAGGTGATATTTTCTACTTTCCTTGCCAGATTTTGCTTTACATATAACTCTTAAAGAAACAGAGATATTGGCTTTGAAATAAAACGTTGACCTTTCTCGAAATAAGTGTTTGCCCATTACGACCCCTGAATATTATCCGACCATCATCAATATCAATAGGCTTCTTTCTTTTTGGGACCCCCATTAACCCCCAAAATTTCGGGACAATCCGATCGAAATTGCGACCTGTAGCGTGATTACAAAAAAATCGGAAAATGGGATGCATTATCAATTATTGCATAACATTGCTATTTGACCACCTACGACAACCTATTGCGACCTGTAGCGTGATTTCCAAAAAAATAGAAAAATGGGATGTATTACCTATTGCGATATCTCCGTTGTTTGGTTACCTACGCCGACCTACTTTGCATCGTTGTAAAGACGGGATCTTCTACTTTCATAGTCAGGCTTTGCTTGTGGAAAATTTTCAACCAAAGCTGTGATATTTGTCAATATAATTAAAATCGCAAAAATGAAAATTGGGGTTTTATTTGATACTATTGCGATATCTTCGTTGTTTGATCACCTACGAGCACCTACTTTACATCATTAGAAAGGTGATACTTTCTGCTTTCATTGTCAGGTTTTGCTTTTGGTATACCCCATATAGAAGCTGAGATATTGGCTTTGGAAAAAAACGTTGTATTTTTATCCACCTAAGTTTTTTGCCCTTTCCGACCCCTAAATATTATCCGACCACCACTAAAATTAATAGTCTTCTTCCTCTCCGGGACCCCCATCAACATCCAAAATTTCGTGATGATCCGATCAAAATTGCGACCTGTAGCGTGATTACAAGGTTTAGATGGACAGACGGACGGACGGACGGACTGACGGACGGACACACATAGCCAGATCGACTCAGCTCGTCGAGACATTCATTTTGGTATGTATAAGTATGGGTCTACGACCATTATTTAGATGCGTTACAAACTTTTTGGCCAAAACCAACTTATAATACCCTCCCCACATAGTGGTGTAGGGTATAATAAGATTTCAAAATTTTGGCGAAGGCAGTGAAACAATTTTTCTACTTTGTTTTCGAGATATACTCAACGAAAAACCGATATATTGTACATTTTGAAAATAGACATTTCACACAATACTTTGGATGAAAAATAAGTGTAAAGACTCGAGACCTCTATAAAGATCGCATTTAGCATATCACATGCAAAGTATATCAGATTTACTAGTAGTCTTTCTCTCAAAAATAGTATTCAAGAAAAATTTTAACATATTTCATGAAAATCTTGTTGTTGTTTTTAGTGCAGAAACTTCAGAACAATATAAAATTCCATTCGAAATTTTCAAAAAATAAAAACAAATTATCAGAAAGATAGAATAAGGTAATAATTTGTTAAATTAGCTCAACAAAGTTTACTCGGCCAAACCACCCCCTGCGTACGTCCCTGGTTTGACAGTATCAAAAGTATCAAAGGCTTTTGATTAGTCGAGCGCCGCCAACACTGTTTATCGCACGACTTGCTCTGGTTGAGTCGACTCGACTAATACGTGTGGAGATGGCGCATAGTGTTGCGGCATTGGACAAAAATCGAAAAATATGATGTTAATTTTTATATGGGAAAATGTTGCCAATTACTTCATATTCCATTTCCAAAAAAAAAAAATATTTTTTTCTTTTCGCCCTACATTAACGATTTTTGGCACATAGGTTAAGAAAAAATTCCCCAGTACAAATCCGCTCGCGAGCAAATTTTTGACGGGAAAATCGTGAAAAGTGTGGTTTAATCACAAATCGAGAGAAAACAAAAAAATACACGTTGGCTTCAACCCATTTTTATCCATTATTTAACATAAATGTAGCCACAGCGTCCACGCAAATTAACTTTTAAGGCCAATATTTTTTGCCAAGCCTAAAAGCATTTCATTTTATTCGAAAGCATTTAATTTGTATAATATTCAACCACATTTCGCGAGTTATTAAAGGCTAAACCTTGGCTTCAACTATGTTAATTTTTGGAAAAGATTGCCCATATATGTTTACAGGGACGTAGGCAGAGGGCCCGGGCCCCCCGAAATGATTTGGTCGAGTAAAATTTGTTAAGCTACTTTAACTAATTATTACCTTTTTTTCTCTTTTTCTGATATTATTATTTTTTTTTAGATTTCAAATTGTATATTATATTGTTCTGAAGTTTCTGTACCTTTGAATGCTCTTTTTGAGTTTCTCTCAGTAAAATTTGAATTACTTTTAACATAATTTTATTCCATTTTCATATACTCGTAATAAAGGAACGCGGAATTCCGTAAGAAATATGTATACTCCATATTTGATATGCTAGTACATTGGATCTTTATAGAGGTCTAGAGGCTTTATACTCATCTTTGATCGAAAAAAAAGTTACTCGTTCAGTATATTATGAATGGAAGTGCATGGAATGAAATGCATATTCGACAAAATTTACCATATATCGGTTTTCGTAAAGTATATCTCGAAAACTAATTAGATTTTTTTTTTTCAAAATGTTGTAATCATATTTAAAACAAATGTTTTGGTAAACAGTATGAGAAATCCGTTTCAGACAATTTGGTGTCATTCAGCCCAATCCGCGTGAAGGGCATGATAACTCTCGAAGGAATAAACCGTTTTTGTCCAAACTTTGTTTAAGTGATATCAGTTCACTCCTTCAGGTTCAACATTTTCAAAGACATAAATACAACAAGATAAGACATTTTTTGCTATCATTCTTCAGTGAATGGCTTTTGAATTTAACATAATGTTATATCACAATATGGTGATATAACATTTTTTTCTTTTATACATTTTTACGTATTTAACCGAATTTACCGATCCAATTGACATAGAATTATTCTTGAATAGATCCTTGAATTCATAAATTTCGTTTCTGATACCATTACATGAAATGTTCCTCCTTGGTTGCGATTTTGAATTAACTGCAAACTGTTAAGGGTAATGTTTCTATACAAAGTTTCGTAAACATTTTTTTGTTGCATGTTGCATTTTGTCTAGTCTTAGTTGTATTTATGTCTTTGACATTTTTTTAGATCATTTCAACAACATTTTCGAATACCTCCCTCATAAGAGTTCAACATAACTGCAGGTTAAGGGCTGTTAGAGGAGCCTTTGGACATTTTGACCAATTCCATGACCATGCTTCCTGACATAATGGTAAAACATGCTTACTGACATAATGGTCACCAACTAAAATTGCTGGTTATATGGCCTTATAGCTATCGAAAGGAAAGGCTCTCTAAATAAGATCGACTTCCTAAATGGATACGTCGGTCCATTCCTTCAGGTACCTTCTCCGAAAAAGTGCAACCCTTTTGTCCTTTAATCCAAATTAAATTTATTAACGTAAGCATATATTTGGAAACTTCACAGTCATGGAAACTTCACAGTTTTGATATTTTTGTCTGTCTCTAAATGTACATTTGATGGGAAAAATATTTTGGTTGTGTAGCCGAAATTCGATCTGTCGTGGATAAACATCTCTATTCACATACCGGCTGAGGGCATATTTTTGTCAGCAAAGTCTACTGGTATTTCTTTAATTGTTTTCCAAAAAATAAAAGTCATGAATTTGTTTCCAATCGTTTACAAGTCATGACAAATTAAAAACGTTTTTGGGATCAAGTGATTATTCCGTGTGGGCAGAGTCTTAGTTGATACATTTGCTTATTGTTATATATCAAAACTATGTAACTTTTGAAGCAAAAGCAGACTGTCCATCAAAGCTTTTAATGTCACCGAGTCCAAAAAGTCGTACAATTACGAAATTAATAACTCTTCTTCTGTAACATTATACCAAAAGTAGAGAATGCTGTCTGAACAAAAATCATGGAGTCAAACAGTACTGCGAGTAGGATTAGGAGTCCATGAACCGTAGTCTGTATAACCCGACTCTGTGCATAAACACTTTCCTATGTTCTTAATGTAAATTTCAGTTTTTTTTTCAAATCTGGTAAAATAGCAATGCCTTGGTGTTTTCTTATGTCATGGACACAATAGCTGAATTGGAAATATTCGATACAAGTCCAATCTGCATTCGAGAATTCGTATTATTCATATTTTTGGAGGTATCTAATTCAAAGAATTAACGAAAACCATGCGATTTGAACACCTTATTGGTCCCTTCGCGTTTCTGATTTCTGGGATTGTACGGAGCAAAAAAGTTCACTAGACCGCGGTGGAAATTGAGCCTCCCGATTTTGACTTGAAGTTTTTTTATCCCCAAGGCCAAAACTGCCTGAAAGGCGTTCCAATGCTTTTGTGATGTACAAGAAATTTCTTTATTATTGTCTTGGCTACAATTTTTGTCTTAGCGTTTGATCGAAAATGTCAATGGTTTGGCTGTTATATGCCAAAGTATTAAAAAAACGTGGATAAAATCCGGAGGCTCGATTTTCACCGTACACATATGGTCTAGCGGACTTTTTGCGGAAACGCGAAGGGTCCAATGAGGTGTTTTTCCTTCCACACAAATCATCCCGGCCAAATGCAGAGTCTATTTAGGTAAATATTATAAAAGTAGTTTATAGAGAGAAAAATACTGAGTTAATAAAATTCTGAAGTTAGGGAGTGATGATTGGATATGAACTTTAAAGAAGAAAAACATTTATATAACCTCTATGACATTTATAACCGCCATGACATTTATCTCCTTTGTAACTCTATTGGACATATTCGCGAATGGAGTTATATCGGGATTGCATTGAGATTCTGCAAACCGAAAGGAATCTCAAAATCCATATTATAGCAGATGCTCTTAAAAACAAGTAAAAAAGTATCAGTCGGCTTTGCCGACAGAGATATACCCACAGTCTGTGCTCATTCCACACATTTTTCCCAAAAAAAAATTATGGATTTAAGGCGGTTTTCAAAATTTTGGGCGTATGAACATGAACTAAATTTCGACAATTTCTAAAGATCCAAAGTTTGGACCAAATTGGATAATCGAGAGTTATCTTGCGCTCCAACCACCACACACGGTGTCACAGGGGTTTTTTGTACTTTTAAGGCTATTTTCTCAGGAAATATGGACTTGCCCCAGATGAAACTTATACCGTCGTATGGGGGGGCAGTGAATACAAGTTGCTACAACAAAAACCAAAGCGATTCGGGAGCAGGTCCTAAACTGAACTTTTCCGAAATTTTGTGTGGGAGGTAACCGAAGGAGTGGACCGATTGAGTCCATATTGGAACCTCTTCTAAGTCTGGTAGAAATTTCACAATGTGCAAAGAATGAACCAAATCGGTTACTTTCTTCAAGAGTTATCGTGCGCACAAATTTTCCGAACATTTCCGAACTTTTGTGGGGGAGGTACCGGAAGCAGTGGACCGATATAACCCATCTTCGAACTTAAACTAAATTTGGACAAAATATTACGAAGCCCAAATTTTGGACCGAATCGGTTGATCCGTTCGAGTGTTATCGTGCGCTCCAGCCAGACAGACGGACGGACTGGGCTAAATTAACTCCAAATTGTGTGAAACACATTTCATCCAAACATACCCAGCAAAATGTTTGCCTCCAAAGAGGTAGTTAAATTATATGTACATGTGATCTGGAAGTGCACAAATTATGCATTTTCACTCATGATTTTTACAAGAGCGTGACTACTGAAAGAGGCAACCCTTGCACTGCATTTTAACTGACCCTTTGGCACTGCATTTTAACTGACCCTCTGGCACTGCATTTTAACTGACCCTTTGGCATTGCATTTTAACTAACCCTTTGGGGTAGAATAGGAGGCAGTCCAAGCACGTATTTTGATTGTGGAAATTGTGCAAGCCATTACAAAATATCCCAGAACAAATAAATGCATTTGTTATTTGTGTAAAACAAAATATTAAGAACTTTATTAAATTAACACAAATTATGAAAATTCTCCATTGAATTCAATCACAACCATGCGTGTTTCCTCCGCTCTCCATTTAATCCAATCTGAACTGTTTTTGCTTCATATGCTAAATGGGTTTGATATTGTCTTCCCATCACCAGTTAAGATTTCGACATGTACTCCAACAGCATTCCACTGGGAAATTTTCTTACCGAAAAAATGTTCGTAAATTAAATATTTTTTTATTAACAAATTTTTGGAAATGTTAACACGCTTATCTCTTTTTGGAAAATGTATGCCGCTGCCTGTAGAGATGTACAAACTGATTTATGTACTTGTAGGGATCTCAACAACTGCTAATGAAATGTAGCGAACGGAGTGCCTTTTTCACGACTCCGTTTGGACTGCATCCGGACGTTGTTAAATTGTGAGGAATTGGAATGCCTTTTTCACGACTCCGTTGAACTGCATCCGGATGTTGTTAAAATGTGACAAGTGGATGTGATTCTTTGGATTTCATCCAAATGCAGTTAAAATGTGAGGAATAGAGTGCCTTTTTCACGACTCCGTTTGAACTGCATCTAAACATGCCGTGAAAGAACTAGTCCACATTGCACTACTTCCAATTAATTTTGCTGGGTATATATGGAGGCTATATCCAAATCTGTGCCGATTTTTGTGAAATCCAATCAAATTCGGTAAAACTGAACAGGGGCCTGAGGAAACATCCCATGTTAAATTTGAAGGCTATTTATCAAAAATTTAGCGATTTTTAGCAAAATCGGCGATAGATATATATGGGAGCTATATAAAAATCTGAACCGATTTTTGCAAAAATCGGTGAAACTACTCGGGGGGCCTAACAAAATATCACTTATAAAATTTGAAGGTTATTCGATTAAAATTGATCGAATTATAGCAAATTTGGGAAAAATATATACGGGGGCTATATCCAAATCTGAACCGATATGGACAAAAGTTGGCATTTTTCATTCATGTGCCCTCATAAGTACTTGTGCAAAAATTCATCAACCTAGGTCAACGCCTTTTATTTTTGTCCACTTTTGTATGCAAGCGACAACACTGTGTGGCGTGCAGAGCTGTTGTCGTGCTGTTCTGATTATCGGCGACTGTATAGGTATTTCTGACTCTGGGTAGGATTAAAGCCTCAAAGGTCTTTGCCACGGGTGACAAAAGCGAAGTCGGTCGGTAGGATTCACTTTTGCTGGCATCCTTACCTAGCCTCAATAGCGGGACCAACCTGGGATGTTTTTCAGACTTTGGGAACGATGTGGGTGGCTAGCGACAGGTTGAGAACTTTAGTGAGATACTCGACTCCTGGCTCATCCGGCTGTTTCGGCATTGCCCATCAGGAACCAACGCTTTGGATGATTTTGCAAAATCAACAATTGTAAATTTTTGGGGTTTCTCCTCGGCAGGATGAAGTCTAATGCGACGTAGTGCTCTTCGCCCTGTTACTCCTGGGGAGATCGAGAGACTGTCGATTACAATAACTTAATCACATCTTCGGATCATTCACCGTGATGCCGCCACACGTGACTGAGATGAAATATATGAAAGAAGAAAGATAGTATTCGCTTCTTTCCAGGGTTCCAGTGTGACTTAACCGTTGCCCACAATTCACTTACTTCGGCTACAATGTTGCAACTCTTCAGATGATTTGACTTTTTCCGCTTATGCTCACCGACCAACCTACCATCTTCCAGTCTCAGTTCTTAGACTGTGTTATCATGCATTTATAACATACAAATCAGGGACGTACGCAGGGGGGGGGCACGGGGGGCCCGGGCCCCCCCCGAAATTGTTTGGTCGAACAAAATTTGTTAAGCTACTGTAACTACTTATTATATTTTTTTCTCATAAAATTTTTGTATGTTTGAAGATTTCATTTTCTGAACAGAAAATGTTCATCATAACAAGTTTTGTAAGAAAATATTTGAAAATTTTTTGTTTGTATGCTGTTTTTGAGAGAAACTTCCAATGGAGTCTGAATTACTTCTTCATGTCATATCATTCCACTATCAAATGCGAATTCCATAATGAATATACTCCAACTTTATGTCATATTCGAACTATATATAGCTCTCGAAGCTTAAAACTCATTCTGTAACAACAAAAATAACGAGTTGAGTTTTGTGGGAATGGAAGTGTATGAAAAAATGTCTATTGGATAAAATGTATGAAGAGTCGGTCCTTCGTGGACTACACCATGAAAGCCATTTAGAAATTTGTTTTACTAGCATCGCCAAAATTTTGTTATCCTATTTTAGACAAATTAGCTGCTAAACAGTATGAGAAAATAATGAAGACAAATGAATTTTTGTGCGTCACTTCATTTTTTTCTTTATCACCACCGAAGTATAATTGTAGCCTCAGACTTTAAGGTTACGAGATTATATACACTCGGATACGAAACAAATAGGTCTCATCAAAATAATGATTTTAGACTCCACATAAGTTTGGACGATATTCGTTTCAGACAAGATGGAAGTACTTACCACCGTCCGTCCGTTTGTATCTCTGTTTGTCTGGCAGGTTGGAACTCATGATAACTCTCGAACGGATCAACCGATTTGGTCCAAGATATGGATCTCGTAATGTTTTGTCCAAATTAAATTTAAGTTATATCGGTACCTCTGCCATAAAAGTTAAAAAATGTTAACTAAAATGGTCGAAGAGACTAACCGATTCAGTCTAAAATCGAACCTAGTATGGACTACCTAGTTCCACTCGCAAATTAACTTCCAAAAGTACATCAAGTTTCAAGAGAATTTTTTTGGACAACATCTTCAGGTCCCTCATACAAGTCTAACATAATTGCAGTTTAAAGACTGTTCGAGGATCCTTTGGTCATCTTGTAGTCTTGTTTACAGCGATATCCTATTTTTCGTGGACAAGTTCATGCTTCCTGACAAAAATGTAAATACTACGGTGACCAACTAAAATAGCTTATGGGCGCGGTAACTATCGAGAGGAGTGCCTCTCAAAATAAGATCGGTTTCCAAAATTAATTATCTTATTATTAGCGAATAATTATGTGGGGTTCAATAACGTTCGATTGTTATTTGTCAAAACTATATAGAACTAAGTCCATCAAAGTATTTGTCATCGAGTCCAAAAACTTCTAATCGTACAATTAAGAAGAACAAAAATTATAACGCTTCTCTTGTAACATTATATTAAAAGTAAAAAGTAATCCTGGACTCTATCTCCTCCGGTAAATAACATTGTGCAACATTTTTAAGGTAATGCACAAGATTACCTTACAATTTGAAGTGAGGATTTTGTGAAAGTACAGACCCAAAATACAGAAGCCTTAGTTGCGTTTTGTTGAGTCAGATCCAGCTCGGATTATCCAATCATTGTTAAATATTGACTTTTTAAACCAACTCGGGGCTATATCTCTGAAACCAATGAAAATCTTCTTCTGACCTCTGAAGCAAATTTGTAGATAAGGGCCAGACCAAGGCAAATTTATATAAGGTATATGCAAGAATTACAACATTGAAAATTAATTGTTAAAAATAATTATTGAATAATAGGGTCGTTCCAAAATTTTTTTCAGGAAAGACATAAATACATTTTGAAAATCCTCTAAAATAGAACACATTTGAATCAAAATGTAAATATAAAGCATACAGAACTGTCGTAATTCATTGTTATTACACGTTTACGGTGAAAAGAATAATTTTATGGTAGCAAATTTCGAAGTTTCAAATTTCATGAGTAGACCCTATTACATTTTGAAAACTAAATTTACAAAAAAAGTAAGAATACAGCAGGTTGTCACTTCTACTTTGTATAAATATGCCTTGGGCCAGACTAAAATATTTGGAGAAATAATTAACTGGAAGTACATTTATTGCCTCAAATGTTATAATATATCTAAAAATTCCATAATTTGTATACATTTCGCACCATATCTCCAAAACTGTTAAATTTTTCTTAATGTTTTCATTTGGAAACATATCAGCGACAGACGATATTCTTAAAAATTAAGCTAAGATCATCGAAATAGTGAAAATCTTGCTATAGCAGAGATAACGACAATTCTTTGTGTTTGTAAAATTCTGCGATAAACTATAAAGTGGACCTATATGATTATATTCTATTTTCAATTCTAAATATCCTACTCTGTAAATATTTAAAATTGTATCCTAAATATTATGAATTCTTTCTATTGAATTTATATGCTATGTATCAATATTTCATTTAAAATTCGAAAAATCTAATTTTTTTGGCTCAATTTAAAGTACATGTAGAATAGAATATGGGTCAAAATCTCCAGTCCATCGGACAAAAATTTACCGAGATATGAGATTTCAAAGGGAAACATTTATTGTGTTTTGTATCTAGCATAGAAACTAAAAACGTATTTTCCTCGAAGATGCACTTTTGAAAGCGGTGCCCACTGTAGCTCGAAAACGGATGCTCCGGTCTTTATATGTTTTTGTAGGACTATTATACACATAAAGCATGTGATTAACCGAGAGAGTCTTTAAAAAACTGCTGACGGAGTCCAACAAAAATATCAAATTCTTACAGTTTTTTATTTTTGTTAAAATCGAAATTTCGATTTTAACTTTTCAAAATTTTTAAAAAATTTTTTTTTTAATTCCGTTTCGATAATGGACAAGATTATTAGGTTCGTAATGATCCCACAAAAATATATGCTGGTCGGTTTATTCCTTTTCAAACTACAGTGTAGGGATAAGTAATGGAAAGCAATAATCGATTTTTCGACTTTTCGATTTTGGTCTAAAACTAAAAATGCGATTTTTCGGTCTTGCGATTATTTCAGTTATCTTAAAACTCGACTTTCGACTTTTTCCCAACCGCAGAAAATCGATTATAATCGACTATTCGTCGATTTTCGAGTTTTCTTTTGAAACTGTAAAACCGCCAAAAGTGTACAACCGCCAAGTCCACAATCTATGGGCAAACTCGAAAATCGATCACAAGATAATCGATTATGCGATTTTCTCTCCAGACAAAAGTCGACTACGATTTTTAGATTTTTGAGTGCAAAAGGTCGATTAATCGATTAACCGAAAGTCGACTTACCTATCCCTACTACAGTGGGTACCGTGAACTGCTTTAGTAAAAACAGTGCTTTGTCAGAAAGATTTTTTCAAAAAAAAAAAAAAAAAAAAAAAAATGGTAACTCAAGTTTTAATAGATTTCTTAAACAAATGCATGAAAATGGATTCATATAAGTGGCCATAACCCATTAAAATGGCTTTACGTAACGCTACACAAGATTTTTTAATTTCATGATTTTTGGTCAAGTTGGGCCCCCCCCGAAATGAAATCCTGCGTACGTCCCTGATACAAATAAATCTTCATAAGATATTATTTTAAATGCATAAATTCAGAGATCATTCTATCAAATTCATTCACTGATGACTACTGTGAAACATTTGATCGTACTAATTGTACTGTGTCCGATAAACGTGTGTGTTTAGCTATCATTAAGTTTTGATTTACAGTGGATTAAGTTTGTTGTTGTTGCTGACTTTATTTAAACAATAATAAACAAAAATTAATAATTCGTGTAGCATTTTATTTTTATATAAAAACAAAAACTTATATCATGTCTAACGACAATTATTCCAATTTTGTATAGTATGTACATATGTAATTGTAATTATAGTTACAAGTTTTCGTAGAGGGTATACAACGGATGGATGGTGTGACAGAATTTTCATTTTCTGGGATAATGCTGTTTTTGACATATTTTTCTTAATCTTCTAATTAAGAAAAACACATAACCTTTAACCTTTATTACGATATTACCATACAAAATTAAACCTTCTCACAGCTGGATTTTTAATCGGCACGTGTGTAAACTTTATATACACATTAACACAAAAGTAAAATGACTGACTAATTCATCAACGCCCTGACATAACCGCTGAAACTAGAAACTTGAAATTGTAGGTGAGGTTTACTCCTTGTCCGAAGGTGTCAGACAAGGATGGGTTTTTGGAAATCAGAAGAGCATGAAAAGTACTAAAAGGTACCATTATATGGTGCCGTTTGAATTAGGTGACCAGGCAGAAGTAGAATTCTGAAATTTGGAATGAGGATCACTAATGGAGTGAAGGATAGATCTATCAAAGTACGAATTGTACTAAATTTGGTACTATTACGTGAACAGATAGCTGGAGTAGAGATGGACAGTGGGTAAATACCCGGTAAATTGGTTAAATTGGGTAAATAGCGGGTAAATACCCATTTGCACAGTGGATCCACCCATTGGCCAAAAATAAAAAAATGAATGTCAAAATTTTGGTACAACATCTGGCAACTCTGACAGCTATGGCATGGACCTTTTTAAAAATATATTAGTTTTTGTTTCATTCGAATGCGATCTTCTTCATAATAGCTTCAAAAGCGGAACATTTGACTAATATTTTTTGTTGTGAGTACAACCTATATTTTAAGTGCAAGTAAATATATTTAAAATATCTCGAAACTACTAATACGTATGGCAAAATATTATAGTGGATTTTGAAGGAGAAGGTAATAGCTTAATTATCATTAAAAAGTAGTGTTTTAGCGTGTTGTGGAATTCTAGTTAGCTGCATATTTTCTTAGTGTATTTTGTAAGTTTTTTTGTAAGTTTGTAAGTTTGACCTAGGGTTTTAGTCATGATGCCCACCATGGCCCACCTCGAGAATAATTTTCCAAAATAGTTCATGGGCTTAAGATTATTCAGTATTAAAATCAGCTACCATTAGTGCCAGACTATAAATGGTGGCCCGCTGACTAAAGCTGCCCTAGAATAGGGTTTCTATGGATATATTAGCGTATAACTCTGTTATCTTACCACGTACATTAACATAATTGGTATCAGTGGCAAGATGATGAAATCTTCTTCCAAATTTGTCTTACGTTGGCGGTACGTGCCTTCCAGGAAGAACGCTATAAGATCTATATTAAAAATTTTACCAATTTTTAGAAAAAAATGTTGATTTTTATTAATCCGCTAAATTGGTTATATTTTATGTTGTTTTGGAGATTGTTTTGTTTCCCCATGCCTATTTTTGCATCATTAGATAATCGGGTGCTTTGTTCATGTCATTTTGTATTAACAGCATACAACAATTCTTACCGTATACCCCCTCCAGATGGAAAAGGAGGGAGGGTGTTGCGTTCGTGGTTTCTTAACCCAGATAAAGCCACTGGTCGTTTAAACGCCACACAAAATTGTTGCAAAAATTGACGTAAAACTCTGATTTTTTCGAATATTTTTGTGGGGTTTTTTGCATTTTGTTATAGTATTGTCTGTTATCTGTAATTTCACGCTGATAACTTCATTTGACCTACGCATTTCCACGCAATTGGCCAAAAACCCAAGCTACTCAAAAAAATTGACTTTTTTGTAATTTTCGACTTTTGATGAAAAATTTAATATGCGATAAAAATTTAATCAAAAGTGTTAGAATCATTTAAAGTCAGTGATTTGTTAGGAATATAGTAAGAATATTTTCTCAATCAACAACCAAGGGATTGACATGTAAGGATACACCTATATTACCCTCCAAAGTTTTGGAACTTTTAACAGAAGGCCCGATTGCAGGAAAACTATAAATTTTAGAAAAAAAAGATATTTATTAAAATTTGCTTAAAAAATATCAAAAATATAATTTTAATAAAAAATTCTAAGTTTTCTCGCAAAAAAAAATTCTAGGCGCTAAGTGGGTTAAAACACTCTTCGCAGCAGCACAAAGCTGTAACCGGCGCATTGGCTTGATTTTTAAACTCTAAATATTTTTGGCCACTTTCTCCATACAGTGGATCCACTGTGATTTGTGGATATTTATTTGGTTATTTACTATATTGAATCGCCAATACAACATCTTACACTCTATTTGTGGGTATAGGTTTTGAAATCGTTTCAAAATGGATAGTTTTACAATACTTCAAACAAATACACGAGCATTTACCCAAATGTTGGGAAAAAACTCTTTAACTACCGAACCACTTGACGTAGTCTGACGAAATTTGGCTCAAATCTTACTTATATCAATAGAACAACTGGTATTGAAAATGGGGTCACTGGGTCCATGTTTTGATATAGCCCCCCATATAACCGTACCTCTCGATTTAAGGTAATGTTTTACCTTTTAGCCACATTTTACAATCATATTGGCTGAAATTTGGCACAGTGAGTTCTCAATATGTAGAAAATATCCTTGCAAAAATTTTTCAACATAGGTCCACGTTTTCTAATAGCCCCCATATAAGGGAACCCCGATTTCGAGTATTTACCAAAAGTTGGGTAAAAACTCTTTAGCTGTCGAACCACTTGACGTAGGCCAACAAAATTCGGCTCAAATCTTTCTTATATCAATTGTATTAAAGGTATTGAAAACGGAGTCCCTGGGTCCATGTTTTGATATAGCCCCCATATAACCGTACCTCCCGACTTCAGAAACCCATATTGGGGCTACAAGAAAACGTGGACCTACGTTGACAATTTTTGCAAGGATATTTTACATATATTGGGAACTCACTGTACCAAATTACAGTCAGAATGATTGAAAAATGTGGCTAATAGGTAAAAAATACCTTAAATCGGGAGGTACGCTATATGGGGGCTATATCAAAACATGGACCCAAGGACTTCATTTTCAATACCTTTAATACTATTGATATAAGAAAGATTTGAGCCAAATTTTGTTAGCCTACGTCAAGTAACGAAATTCCAGCAATTTCTGTGTTATAATGAGGCGAAAACCTTCAGAATGCCGACAATCGGGAGGTACCGCTCTATGGGCTATATGAAGGCGCGGACCTATACTGACAAATTTCAAATTGAAAGTTTTACATCCCCAAAGTAGACTAAATAAAAAATTTCAGCCATTTCGGTTGGATATTGAGACCACAACCTCTAAAATATCGAAATTCGGGAAAACCCGTTTTATGGGACTATACAAAGGCGTGAACCTATACAGCTAAATTTCAGGAGGAAAGCTGTATAACCCCAACGAAGACTAAATACCAAATATATTGAAGCCACAACCTCTAAAATATATGAAGGCGTGGACTTATACCGATAAATTACAATTGGAAAGTTTTATACAACCAACAATGACAATGTACGAAATTTCAGCCATTTTGGTGTGCTAATTAGTCTAAAATCTTCAAAATACCGAAAATCGGGAGGTACCGTTCTATCGGGGCTATATCAAAACGTTGGCCGCTATAGCCCATTTGCAATACCAAACATTTTAGGAGTAATAAAAACTTCTATACCAAATTATAAAACTCTATCTTAAAAATTGCGAGCTTTATCTTGATTTCAACAGACGGGCGGAAAAACAGGCGTGGCTATTTTGCCTTAGAATTTTATGGTGATCAAGAATATATGTATATACTTTATAGGATGTCCGACCAATATGTCGATGTCTTACAACCGGAATGACAAATTTAATTTTACCCTACATATTATGGTGCCACCGTGGTGCAATGGTATGCACACCCGCCTTGCACGCTGAAGGTCGTGAGTTCGATTCCTCGACCAGGTAACATCAAAAATTTCAATGGTGGCAAAATACACCTCGGTAATGTTGTCGCCATTTCCTGAGTATTTTAGCTTTCTTCTTCTTTAAACTTCTCTACAAGTGGTGCTGTTACACATCCCAGCAAAATTTGACGGAAGGGGTTCTTTGCGATGACGTGATTTCATGTCATCTTTTGCATTGGTTCAAAGGAAGTCGTGGAAGATCCGATCTTTTCATTAGGATTTGAACCAATGCAAAGGAAGTCGTGAAAGATCCGATCTTTTCATCAGCATTTGTACCCATTCCATCGATCCAATAGAGATGATGTTTGTGTTTTTATTTACACACCTGTAGTGCGATTCTCTAACTCATTTTTTGAGTTAACGACAATTGTCGGTAAAATTAAAATGTTTATAATTTCGGTAACTACCGATGTTTTTCGGTAAGTTAGCGACGAATAAAAAGTAGTCGTAAAGTTCTACCGATAGTAAGAGTGTTGTCAACTTTTATTTGAACTTTTCTTTCATAATTTTGCGTTTTAATTTTACCGATTTTTGTCGGTAACTCAAAAAATGTGTTAGAGAATCGCACTACTGTTTATTTTCATTTTGGTATGTTCCAGTACTGCAAAAATCTACTAATTTTTACTATTTTTTTCCGATAACATAAAGGAAAATTTGTTATCGTAGTAAAAATAAGTAGATTCTTGCAGTTTCTGGAACAGACCAAAGTTGTTAGAACTATCGTCATGATGTTGTCTTACATTTCCTGCATATCAAACAACTAAAACTTCTAAACAATTGGTATTATATGAAGTCCCAACCATCGAGCTAAAAATAGAATCGGACTGCACACATTGCTATTTTAAAAGTTCCCTTGTCTGTTCTAAATTTGACATAGAATGAAATCAATCAAATCTCGCTTCTTGGAATTTGAAAAAAAGTCCGAAACGAAAAGGAACAAGAATCTGAAAATAAAGAAGAAACTACTTTTGGAAAGAAACAATTAAAAATAAATTAATTAAGCATAAATGGTATTTTCCATAAAAATT
Organism: Musca autumnalis; assembly: GCF_047663935.1. Lineage (NCBI taxonomy): Eukaryota > Metazoa > Arthropoda > Insecta > Diptera > Muscidae > Musca > Musca autumnalis. Next base: position 152,881,006 of record NW_027411755.1, read on the forward strand.
CTCTCCTCCCCGTTCGTTACATTTTGTTCTTAGAGATCCCTAAAGCAAGCCGGGTTGTAGATCTCTACATATTTCCGTCACTAAACAAAAGAGTATAATGCTCTGTTCCAGAACCTGCAAGAAGCTACTATTTTTTACTACGATAGCATTTTTTCCCTTATGTTATCGGGGAAAATAGTAAAAATTAGTAGATTCTTGCAGTTCTGGAAAAAACCATAAATTACCAAAATGTTGTTATAAAATAACAAAAGCTTCGTTCCCGTACTTTTTAATGGTAAAACTCGTAAAAGAGAGAACTGCAAAAAATTTGTTCTTACACACAAGTTTTCTGAAATAGTTCGGGAACGGAAAAATGGAAAATACGTCAAAAAAACTGGAACAAATGTCAAATTGCGTCATTCAGCGTCATTTTTGTTTAAAGAGAAGTGAACATTTTACAACTTTTTGGTGTACGGGAACGCTTTTTCGAGTAAAATGTGTAAAAGTCGTAAAAATTGTAAAAAGTTTTTAGTTCTGGAACACAGCTAAAATTATAAAATAAAAGTAATTTACGAAATAAAAATACTTAAAGGAGTGCATTTGGATTCCATGTCGAAATCTGAACTGGAGATGGGAAGATAATTGAAAAAACCTTTTGTAAGATGAAAGAATATCAGTTGCGGAGAACGGAGGAAGTATTCTTTTGCGTTGCAGCAGGATGTAAACTTTTGAAAAACTACACTGATAAATTAATTGTAGTTATTTCATGAATTCGTTTGAATTAATAAAGAGTTTTGTTTTTCATGGAAACCATATTTCAATACAACATTTCCATTTTCCAAACAAGACATGAAAATTTCATGCCAAGGGGTTGGTGAAAATGACATGCCAAAGCATTGGTTAAAATGACATGTCAAAGCATGGGTGAAAATGACGTGTCAAAGTATTGGTGAAAATGACATGTCAAATCATTGGTGGAAATGACATGTCAACGCATTGGTTAAAATGACATGCTAAGGATCCATAAAAGAACGTCATCTTTTGGGGTCCACGCTCATATAAAATTCATCGATGAAGATCCTAAAAAGATGACATGCTAGATCACTTGCACCCATGATTGAATGTCATCATTGGCATCGAACATTGTGCTGGGATATATACAAGGAAATTGGTGCCAATTGAGTACATGTATTATGCTCGGAAATGTCGAAAAAGTGTTCGACTGGCACGGAGTTTCCTTCTGTTTTTACATATGCCAGTGGAAGTTCAATTTCAAAATTATTTTAAACCGCATAGAACACACAAAATTGCATTATATTTCAGATTTAAAGCACAATGTGCAGCATATTTTATTATTTTTATTTCATTTTGTGATTACGTGATTCGATTCGATCGAGTATTTGCTCGTGAAAAAGATTTCGACACGATAAAAAAGCGACATGACGAGATTCGATCGAAATCGTTGATCGAATGTTTCGAGAGTAACCGGTAATCGAACTATGTAAACATATGTGTACTTCAGGGAATATTATGAAGGTAGATGTAAGAAAATGTGTTTATTTGAAAGCAAGAACTAAAAATCACACAATTAGGCCCCGGTTTTCAATCATAAACATAATGAATCTGGTATTGCCGTCGTTTCAATATTGTATAATCCCAGAGGGGAAATTATTTATCAACATATATTTCCATGAAAAACATCAAAATTGTGTCTTTATTTACCACTAATATATGTCAGTTACCGAGATGTATTATTTGTATTTCATAATCTTTTTGAAAGTATGCATTGAATCTTTGCATTCATAAAAGAAACAACAATGCACACGGAATAAAAATACTATCGGCAACTCTTTTTAGACCCTACACCACACAGTGGTAAGGGGTATTATGTCTTTGTGCATTTGTATGTAACATACAAAAGGAAACGAAATAGACCCACAGTTCCTTTTGGGGATATACATATAATCACTTTCTGAGTCGATTTATGCGTGTCCGTCCGTCTGTCTGTCCATGTATTTTTGTTCGCAACATACAGGTTTGCTGTACCAAACACGCTATATACGTCCAATTTTGATGAAATTTTGAATGTGTGACTGAATTTTGTCTACAAATAAGTGTGCAAAATTATATTGAATATAGCTCCCACATATATTTTCGGCCGATTTCAGGTATTTCCTGTACCACACACGCTATATATGTCCGATTTCGATGAAATTTGGAATATGTGACTGAATTCAGTCTAGAAATAAGTGTGCCAAATTATATCGAAATCGGTCCCGTTTTGGATATAGCTCCCATATATATTTTCGGCCGATTTCACGTATTTTATGTACCAAACATGCTATATATTTCCGATTTCGATGAAATTTGGAATGTGTGACTGAATTCGGTCTGGAAATAAATGTGCCAAATTATATCAAAATCGGTTAAGATCTGGATATAGCTCCGATTTATATTTTACATATTCACAGTGGTTTAGGGTATCATATAGTCGGCCCCGCCCGACTTTGATCCTTTCCTTACTGGTTTTCATTTTCGATATATCACTGGCATCCAATTGAAAATTTTACTGGCTTGAAATATCGAGTGCCAGTTGAGTTGACAATTCAAAAAATGTAATTGGTGTAGTTAAAAGTTGTGTATGTATTGAGTTTTTCGAACTGTCACTGGCATGTGTAAAAGCTGGCTAAGACACGCCGTTCGGACTCGGCAATAAACAGTTGGTCCCATATCATTGAGCTAATATGAATCGGGGTGCACTCATTGATATGAGAAAAGTCTCCCTTGTCGCGTATAGGTTGTTTGTGGAACAATTATTATTATTATATTATGGTGGACGTAGCGTGTTTGACGTGTCTAATACTCGAATCGGCGAAAATTTATATGTATATAAAAGCTATATCCAAAACTCAACCGTTTTCAAAATAAGTTGGAAAACTTATTTTCCGGCCAAATTCCGTCACGACGTATCCAAATCTGGACCGATTTCAATATAATTTGTCAAACTTATTTCTAGACTAAATTTTTTAAATCGCATCAAATTGTTAATGACCTCGCGTAATATATGCATCAAATACTTCAAATCGGGAAAAAATATATGTATATGGGAGCTATATTCAAATCTGTACCGATTTCGATATAATTCGGCAAATTTTCTTCTAGATCATGTTCCGTCACACATTCCATATTACATTGAAATTGGACATTCACAACGTGTTCGATGCATCAAAAAATACATGAAATCGGCCGAAAAGGTATATGTAAGCTACATACATATATCCAAATCATACGAAAAAGCACACCCTATTTCTTTCGCTTAAAAGTGAATACAATGCCTCGTTTTTCTATTCAGAGTATTAATTCAATTGAAACTATAGCCTGAACTAAATCGATTGGGGGAAAAACTAGCAAAATATAAAAACTTAATCTGGATTTGCAGTTAGAATAAATAAAACAAAAAGCATTTCAAAAACTCAACAATATTTGATAGTTTTGTTCATAATAAATGAAACAAAAAGAATTCAATTTCAATAGAAAATAATAATTTATACCAACAATTGTTTAAATCATTGCGGGTTGTAAGCATTAATCAAATATTTCCTATATAAATCCCAATTTTTAAATAAATGTGATTAAAAAAAAAATTATTTAAAATTTAAATAACTGTAAATTGACGGATAAAAATGATGCTGAAAATAATTTATCGCGTTGCAATCCTACATGTGTTATTTGAAGTTGCCTTAGCCTGTGTAGGTCCTTGAATTTTGTTCAGTTACTAAACTATTAAAAATTTAAACTTTACCACAGAATGGCTATAAAGCGAGAATCATAAAAGCTGAAAATTGTGCTGGTCCCGATGGAGTTATAACTCTGGATCCTAATTTCTCGGTTAAGCTGAATAAAAAATGTGAAATCGTTCCCAAGGGATGTGTAACCAATAAAGCCTTTAGTACTGCCAATTCGAAATATAAAATTGTCAAGGATGGGGTGACGGTAGCTGAGGGCACATTCGATATGTGCGGTATGGCTGATCAGGCTCCTGATCAGGCAAGACAATATATGAATATGTTTGGTGTTCCCTCTTCGTGTCCAGTTGATGATGTAAGAGGTCGGATTTATAAATAAATCCGACTAAGTAGATTCGAATTCAAATTCATTGGAACAAATTACTACCAAACTGTTTTTTTTGAAAAATATTTGATTTATTTCTGTTTTCAATCAAAACAGTATTTCTACAATAACAAGAGTTTGGTAGTAATTCGAATGAATTTTGATTAGTATCGTGTTTGAGAAACCTAAATTTTTTAACAAAAAGAATTTTTCTTTTAATTTTCAGAATAAAATTTGCTCCAATGACAACAAGGTTGATCTCTCTCAATATAAATCCATGCTTAGTCTTGCCCGTGGTAACATCGTTATTGATTCGCAAATAGAACACGATACGGTAAGTAGTTGCATGTTAGAAGAGCGTGCTAATAACATATCCGCCCACCTCTTTTTCTATTTTTTCAGGGTAAATCATGTTTCCATGTAGAAATGCAAATCTCCAAATCATAAAATCGTGCTAATTTGGGAAAATATGTAATTAGTAATTTTTATAGCAAATCTCATAGTTGTAATCGGCATAACATGTAATTTGATTTTTATAAATATTTAAACGATAATTTTTCAAATAATTTGAAAATTGGTGTAAAGAAAAATGTTATAAATCTTCATCAGTAACTACGTAAGTATTGGATATCCAATATAACTTGTAAGTACGAGCGCTGCCAGATGACATTATTGTCATTTCCATAGGAATGTTTGACATTTTTAGCATAAACGTACTCAGGACGGTTTGGCATACCACCATATGTTGTATTGTTTACAGTACACTATGGTTTCATCAGGAATGTTTTGGCTAAAACTAATTTTTTGAAATTCCAAAATTTGTATATCACGAATATTGTTAATTATTTCATATTCCATTTCAGAAAAAAAGGATAATTTTTTTCGCGCTACATCAACGATTTTTGATATGTAGGTTAAGAAAAAATTCCCAGTACGAATCTGGTCGCGAGCCAATTTTTGGTTGTTGCGGACAAAAGTTATGGCGCTTTTATTTCGCTTTTTAAGAAAAAAATATTATAAAAACGCTAATTATTTTAATGAGCACCATTGTTACAAAAAAGTTCTACAGAAGTGACTTCAGCGAGTAGATTGCATAATACCTGCAAAATATTACACAGAATTCGCGGAATGTACATAAAATTGATAAATTATTGAATATTAGCCAACTTTTTTTCAAAATTAAGGCCCATTTATTGGTCATAAAATTAACTAAAAAATTTTTGTGGATCAAAACTTCACGGCGAGTCAAATGAGACTACAATCGTACAGATTGGTGTAATAGTTTTGATGTTACAGCCAAAATAAGCACATATTTTGGTCAAAAAAGAATTTTTTATTTGACAAAATATTTTTTCACATGCATTATGTAGTAGAAAATATTGGAAAAATCTATAGGAATACTTCCTTCATTTTGCTTAAATCTTCCAATAAAATAGACGGATTTTGCTTTACTGACATTCATATTAACGCTTTTCCATAAGGGAAGGTAATTGGGTTGATGAGGATAATCTCAAAGCTTCTGAAATGGAAACAGAGGTTAAATAACCAATTTTAATTTATATGAATTTTAAAATACGTGTAAATCGCGTAATTATCAAAATCATTTTGTCCGCATGTGATTTTCATGTACAGCAGGACTATATCTTTTAATTTATATATATTTTTCGAAATTTACACTGGAGGCTAAGATGTAGCATCGGTTGCATCCTAGCATTAAAAAACCTATAAAATATCGCTAATTTGCGCAAAGTGCATACAATTTTTGTCCGCATCCGATTTCAGTGTTCACCATGAAAATCTATATCGATATATATCTATTTCAAGGCGATCAATCAAGAACCGTGGATGTAGCATCACACACTATTTTTTGAGATAAAATGAATGTAGCTCCCTTATCAGTGAAGTTTTCAAATCTCTGTTTCCGCTAAAACGAAGATGCTGTACTAGTTTTTTCATTGCAGTGGAAACGAACGGTAGAAATCGTGATAAACTATGTGATATTTCTAAAAACAATTTTAGATGATTTTTCTACTTTGGAATTTCTTGTAACTCGCGTTTTAGTAGATGGATTTTTACAATTGTTAAAATTAGGCCCGAAAAACACTATTTTTAGAAAAATGTTCGCACAAAATTTTCGCATTTGGATGCAGATTTCTATGAATCTGTGCAGACTACATTCACATTATTTATATCAACTAACTCAGAATCGCAAGTACTACAATCCTATATATGGTTTTTTGAAAAACCTGTTTGCGGAATGAAATTAGAAGAAATTTTCAAAAAACACTGTAAATCTGGCTTCAAAATGTCAGCATCATTTAATGGTAGAAGCAGACGAAATTTTGAAAAGTACTACACTAGTGAGATTATCCTTATTTAGTTTGCTTCTGCTTTTACTTTGACAGGAAACTCGAGAGAAAACTCACAAATCGAGAGAAAACAAAAAAAGACATGGTGGCTTCAACCCATTTTCACCAATTTTTATACCCTCAGCCTTTAGGCTAAAGAGGGTATTTACACTTTGATACGGCCAAAAATGTGCCTCATCGAAATAATGGTTTTAGACCCCAAGTATGTTTGTACGATATCCGTTTCAGACAATTTTGGGTCGATCTAGCAATGTCCGTCCGTCTGTCTGTCTGTAAGTCTGTCGGTCTGTCTGGCTGGCTGGTGCGCACGATAACTCTCGAACGGATCAATCGATTCGGTTCAAATTTTGGGTATCGAAATATTTTGTCCAGATTTGATTTAAGTTCGAAGATGGGTCATATCTGTCCACTCCTTCAGGTACCTCCCCCACAAAAGTTCAAAACTGTTCGGAAAAATTGTCCGCACGATAACTGTTGAAGGGAGTAACCGAATTAGTCCATACTTTGCACATCGTGACATTTCTACCAGACATAGATGAGGTTCCAATATGGAGCCTATTGGTTCACTCTTTCGGGTACCTCTCACACAAAATTTTGCTTAAGTGCAGTTTAAGGCCTGCTCTCGAATCGCTTTGATTTTTGTTGCAGCCACTTGTATTCACTACCCCCATTACGACGATATAATTGTTTTTAGGAGCAAGTCCATATATCCTCAGAAATCAGCACGAAAACTGCAAACAACCCATATAATACCTGTGTCGCAGTTGGAGCGCACTATAACTCTCGAACGGAGAAACATATTTGGTTAAAATTTTGGGTCTTTCAATATTTTGTCCAAACTTAGTTTAAATTCGAAGATAGACCATATCGGTCCACTCCTTCCGGTACCTCCCCCACAAAGGTTCAAAATTGTGGGCATGATAACTCTATGAGGGAAAAACCGAATTGTGCCAAACTTTGCTATTGGTAATATTACTTTCAGGCATAGATCAAGTTCTAATATGGACTATATCCGTCCACTCATTTGAGTACCTCCCACACAAAATTTGGAAAAAGTATGGTTTAACAACTCTGATCTTATAAATTTGTGACGCAGCAGGTTGCACTTGCGGCCCCTGTTACAACGTTGTAATTTTTTTTTTTTTTTTTTGTGGGAAAGACCATACTTCCTGAGATAATGACTCAAAAAGGTCCAGAAGATCCTACCGGCACCACCTAAACTGGCTAATGTGTAAAATAACCCTTTAAGAGAGAAATCGATTTAGCTCAAACTTTGTAAATTGAAAAGTAAAATTGTAATATATTTAAATTCAGAAAATTAAGTACAACATTTTTAATTATAGTCTGTAAGGAAAATATCCATAGACTAATAAAGAAAAAAATATTTCCTACAGATTTGTATTAGGTCCGAATATGTACTACATCGGATCACTCCTATGGGTAAACCCTACCCAAAGTTTGGAAAAAATGCACTCGTCTTGAATCATTCTGAATTTTGTTGCAACATGTAGTTTTTTGCGGCCCTTTCCATTCTGGAAAATTTTCCCAACAGCTAAAAAACCTACAGAAGTATTGTGTTAACTTTTTTTCTTCGGGTACTTGGCTGAGGGTATATCTCTGTCGGCTCAGCTGACTGATACTTTCTTACTTGTTTAACATAAATAAAGCCACAGCTTCCACGCAAATTTTCTTTTAAGGCCAATATTTTTTGCCACGTCCAAAAACATTTAATTTAATCCAAAAGTATTTAATTTGTATAATATACAATCACGAGTCGCGTGTTCTAAAAGGGTAAACCTTGGCTTCAGCTGTGTTAAATTTTCAAAAATATTGGTGATATATTTTTGCGCAGAATAACAAAAAAACACTTCAAATCAACCGAAAATAATTATTTTTTGTTATAACGGCACTTTTACTCGATTTGGGAAAAAATGCCATAATATTAGCATTTTTAATGGTTCAACAGAATAGATCCCACCTGAGAATTTACACAAATCCTTTATCGGATGTGGTAAACTTTTACAAAAAAACTACTTATGATTAAGAATAAAGGCCGTGAGTGCCCATTGCCAACAAATATGGAAGAGATAATGTATATCAGCAGGCAAATAACAATAACAAATCTATGATCACATTACGACTAACTAATTTTCATCTTGTGTGCAGGAACTTTTTGGTTACTTGATTTCGAAACAAAAGAGATTGCTTACATCTATTTTTAGAATTGTCGTAAATTGAACATATAAGACATTTGTCTGTAGAGGGCAGAGCTCCGAATACTCGCTCGAATTCACTCGAATTCAATTCAATTCAAACAAAAACATACTCCACCCTCAATAAAACGTACCCAACCCCCACCAAAAAAATTGCACCCAAAAAAACTTACCACCTCCCCCCAAACTTTCACTCGCGAGTAAATTGGAGCTCTGGTAGAGGGTTATATGCGACGGTGGTGCATTGATAAGCATGCTCGCTTTACAAACTGAATGCCCGAACAAAGAAATTAACAGACTGTTTCTGTATGTCGAAACGAAAATGTGTGCGAATGAAATACTACCAAACTCGTATGTGTGTTTTCAAATTTGATTTTGTTTTGAAGCAAAAGCAAAGGTAATAAAATTTCGAAAACTAAAGTTTGGGTGTGTTTCATTCGCACACATTTTCGTTTCGACATACAGAAACAGGCTGTAAATAAAAAAAATATTTTTCTCTTTGTCCCAATTTAAATTAGGCGAGTTTACTTGCGGCAATTGTCAGTTTGATGGAGAGAGCGGTGAGGTATATGGTAACCCTTTGCCTCTCAACACCTTCTCTCACCCACAGACTGACAATTGCCGCAAGTAAATTCGCCTAATGTAAATTGGGACTTTTATTTACTACTTTTTTTATACCCTCAGCCTTTAGGCTAAAGAGGGTATTTACACTTTGATACGACTAAAAATGTGCCTCATCGAAATAATGGTTTTAGACCCCAAGTATGTTTGTACGATATCCGTTTCAGACAATTTTGAGTAGATCTAGCAATGTCCGTCTGTCTGTCTGTCTGTCTGGCTGGCTGGTGCGCACGATAACTCTCGAACGGATCAATCGATTCGGTTCAAATTTTGGGTATCGAAATATTTTGTCCATATTCGATTTAAGTTCGAAGATGGGCCATATAGGTCCACTCCTTCAGGTACCTCCCCCATAAATGTTCAAAAATTATCGCTAAACTTGTGCGCACGATAACTCTTGTAGGGAATAACCATTTTGGTCCATACTTTGCACATCGTGTAATTTCTACCAAGCTTAGATTAGGTTCCAATATGGACTCAATCGATCCACTCCTTCGGGTACCTCCCACACAAAATTTCGGAAAAGTTCAGTTTAGGACCTGGTCTCGAATCGCTTTGATTTTTGTTTACGCAAGTTGTATTCGCTGTCCTCTACATGACGCTGTAAGTTTCATTAGGGGCAAGTCCATACTTCCTGAGAAAATAGCCTGAAAGTTACAAAAAACCCTATGACAACGTGTGTAGTGGTTGGAGCGCAAGATAACTCTCGAACGGATCCGCCGATTCGGTCCAAAATTTGGCTTTCGTAATATTTTGTCCAAACTTAGTTCAAGTTCAAAAATGGATTATATCGGTCCACTCCTTCCGGTACCTCCCCACAAAAGTTCGAAAATGTTCGGAAAATTTGTGCGAACGATAACTCTTGAAGGAAGTAACCGATTTGGTCCATACTTTGCACATTATGAAATTTCTACCAAACTTAGATGAGGTTCCAATATGGACTCAATCGGTAAACTCCTTCGAGTACCTCCCACACAAAATTTCGGAAAAGTTCAGTTTAGGACCTGCTCTCGAATCGAATGAATTATACCCATATGGAGGGTATAATTAAATTTGTCATTCCGTTTGTAACACATCGAAATATTCGTCGGAGACCCTATAAAGTATATATATTATTGATCAGCATAAAATTCTATGTCGATTTGACCATGTCCGTCTGTCCGTCCGTCCGTCCGTCCGTCAGTCCGTCCGTCCGTCTGTCTGTCTGTTGAAATCAAGATACAGCTCGCAATTTTAAAGATAGAGAGTCAAAATTTGGTACAAAAGCTTTTATTACTTGCAGGATGGTTGGTATTGAAAATGGGATATATCGTTCCACGTTTTGATATAGCCCCCATAGAACGGTACCTCCCGATTTTCGGTATTTTTAAGGTTTTAGCTTCATTATCCCACCAAAATGGCTGAAATTTGGTACGTAGTCTTCTTTAGGGGTATAAAACTTTCACCCAGAATGTTGTCGGTATCGGTCCACACCTTCATATAGCCCCCAAAGAACGGTACCTCCCGATTTTCGGTATTTTTAAGGTTTTAGCTTCATTATCCTACCAAAATGGTTGAAATTTGGTACGTAGTCTTCTTTAGGGGTATAAAACTTTCCTCCAGAATGTTGTCGGTATCGGTCCACACCTTCATATAGCCCCCATAGAACGGTGCCTCCCGATTTTCGGTATTTTTAAGGTTTTAGCTTCATTATCCTACCAAAATGGCTGAAATTTAGTACGTAGTCTTCTTTAGGGTTATAAAACTTTCCCCCAGAATTTTGTCGGTATCGGTCCACACCTTCATATAGCCCCCATAGAACGGTACCTCCCGATTTTCGGTATTTTGAAGGTTTTAGATTCATTATCACACCGAAATGGCTGAAATTTGGTACATAGTCTACGTTGGTGGTATAAAACTTTCCCCCAGAACTTTGTCGGTATAGGTCCATGCCTTCATATAGCCCCCATAGAACGGTGCCTCCCGATTTTCGGTATTTTGAACGTTGTGGCCTCAATATTCCACCGAAATGGCTGAAATTTGGTATTTAGACTTCGTTGGGGGTACTCAAACTTCCCCTTTAAATTTGTCGGTATAGGTCCACGCCTTCATATAGCCCACATTTTTCGTATTTTGAAGGTTGTGTCTTCAATATTCCACCAAAATGGCTGAAATTTGGTATTTAGTCTTCAACGTGATATAAAACTGTTCGCCAGAAATATGTCTGTACAGGTCCACGCTTTCTTGATTCTCGGTATTTTTAAATTTTAGCCACATTCTCCTACTGAAATATAGGAAATTTGGTATTTAGTCTTCTTTGAGCCTAAAAACTTTCCGTCAGAAATTTGTTGGTATAGATCAACGTTTTGAAATAGCCCCCATAGAATGGTGCCTCACATTGTTTTACCGAAACTGCTGAAATTTAGTATTAAGTCTTCTTCATACACGAAAGGAAACTAATTATTCCATTTTACTTCAATACAACTTGTGGTGGAGGGTATAACAAGTTCGGCCCGGCCGAACTTAACGCCGATCTTACTTGTTGCTGTAACATCTTGTATTCACTGTCTCCTATACGAAGATACATGTTTCCTCAGGGTCAAGTCCATACTTCCTGAAAAATAGCCTGAAAGTTGAAAAACAAACCCTATGACACCATGTTTATGGCTGGAAGCGCAAGATAATTCTCGAACGGAAATGCCGATTCCGGCCAAAATTTGGCCTTCGTAATATTGTTTCCAAACTTAGTTTAAGTTCGTAGATAAGCCACTCCTTCCACTCCTTCAGGTACCTACCCCACAAAAGTTCAAAAATATTCGGAAAAATTGTGCGCACGATAACTCTTGATGGGGGTGACCGATTTGGTCCATACTTTACACATTCTCATAATATCTACCAGATATAGATCAGGTTCGAATATGGACTATATTTGTCCACTCCATCCCGTGCATCCCACACAAAATTTTGGATAAGTTCACTTTAAGACCTGCTATTGAGTCACTTTGATTTTTGTTGAAGCAACTTACAATCGCTGCTTCAATTACGATGGTAAAAGTTGTTTCAGGGGCAAGTCCATACTTCTTGAGAAAACAGCCCGAAGGGTGTAAAAACCCCCTATGGCACCCCCATTTTCTATGTCGGTCCATTCCTTTAAGTACCTTTTCCGCAAAATTTTTGAACTTTAATCCTAATCAACATTTTGTTACATAAGTTTTTTGTGAAAAAAGTGTTTCAGTTTGCACAGGCTGAGGGTATATCTCTGTCGGCAAAGCCGACTGATACTTTTTTACTTGTTAATATTATAATTACACTGTGCGACAAAAAAATGACAAGGAAAACTGAGTAGATTATTAAAGTTTTTAAAGTTTACATCGAAAAGTAACCAAAGTAGGCGGGGCAAGTACCGCCCATATCTAGTTCTTCTCTTCTGGGTCTTCTTGGTCCTTTTTTCTAAAATCGTTCAAAAACTCCTTCAAAATGTGATCATATCAAATCCAAATATTCTACAAAATTGTTCGCCATAAAATTTTACTATAGGTCTTAGAATACACCAAATCTGTAAATCTTATCTAATAGCCAGGAATCTCTAAAAATGAAAAACACGTTTTAGGGTTAAAGTCGGACTTCATCTCAATTTAATCAGAATTGTCCAACAAAACATAACTTTAGAGAGATGACGTCAAGGACAAAAATATTCTTCGTCAATTTTCACTACTAGTCAGAAAAGAAATAAAATGTCTATTTACAATATATATAATGAAAATATCAGTATCAATTTTGCTACAAAAAAAAAAAAACATGAAAATATTTCCCAATTTTTTTATGAAATTGTTTCCTTCTTTTTTCGAGTTGATACATGAAAGTAATGTAAAACTTGGTTCTAGGTGAAAAAAGTCGAAAGAAGAAAAATTCTACACAAAATTTCACTATGAGTTTCAGAATAAACCCTATATCTAGGCATACTATTTTCCAAAGAAAATTAGATTACAATTTTATATATTTCAGAATGAAATTATTTGTTTTAATTTTGGGCTGTTAATTTTACATAATTCCATACTGGATCAAAATCTAACAAAATCCTTCACTTTTTGGGGATATGGTAAAAAGAAGAAATGTTTCAAATCAAATTTCACTATGAGTCTCTGAATAAAACAAATCTGTTAACATAACATATAACATTCTTAGCAGTCCTTGTTTTTGATATAGGGTTTAGTGCCATATTTTACAAATTTTATCCAGATTGTCGTTGTGATTGGACACTATAAATATCTTATTGATGGTTTTTCGTTATGAATTCATACAGAAAGTGTTGTGCTTTTGAAATATTTGTGGTGAATATATATTTGAAAAATATAGAAACCCCGGACCGGAAGATAGAGGCATTCTTGGGCATTTCTTTCACCAACTAATATTTGATATTGCAGGAACACCTGGCCCCAAAAATGGGGTTTTCTCGTTAGATCCAGCCCTATTTGACAATCGCTAAAAAAGGCTCTTGTCGATTGGTGCAAAGAAATTTTGAATAATACGATCACGGTGCTTCAAACGACATTTAAAAGATCGTCACAGACGAATCTTGGATCCATGCTTATGAGCGCGAAGCAAACGATCATCTGGGTCTTCGAAGGCGAACCAAATCCAACGAAAGTTGTTAATGAAAGAAGCAAGTCGATGCAAATGGTCGCCTGTTTCTTCGGCATAACTGACTATGCGGCTTGAGCTAGAGGACGGTTAATTCTGAGTGGTAAACTACGACATATTTGCCTGACGTCTTCGTAGAAATTTGAAAAACGAACCAAAGAAGACGAATCATTGTGCACCATGACAATGTGAGCTCTCACACATCGATTCAAACCAGCGCCTTTTTGACCGCACAAAACGTGAAATTAATGGGTCATCCGCTGTACACCTCTGTCTTGGCACCCAATGACTTCATTTGATTGAGGTGTCTCAATCGGAGTGGAAAAAGGGCTTCAACAATTGATTTTAGCGCATGAAAAAATGTATAATTTAAGCTGGAGACTACTAAGAGAACAATAAAACTATTTTTCGCATTTTCATTGTTAGGCTAGAAAGATATCGTACAAATTTTAAAGCCACCGGCACAGTCATTAAACTATCGTTACGGAAACATGTTTTTCCATTTGTAATGCATTGAAATAATCATTTAAGACCCCATAAAGTATATGGAGTATCTGAGTGATCGGACCCTTTTTAAAAATGAGGTATTCGATTTCCTTTATATTTTGCTGTGGTGTTGCTGCTCATCAGCAAAACTTTTTTTCTATTTTTCATTAAATAGCTGATAAAACAACCTCCCGATTTTTGGTATTTTGAGGATTTTAGCCAAATTTTCAGTGAAATGTCTGTAATTTGACAGTTTGACAGGCCCCATATAACGGTACCTCCCGATTTTCTGTATGTCGATGATTTTAGCTACATTTCTTACCAAACTATCTGTTGCTCGACATTTGAGATTCCCAGTGGTCACAAGATTTTTTACCTAAAAATTGTCAACATGTTTTGGTATAGCCTCCGGATAACGGTAACTCCCTATTTTAAGGATTTTGAGAATTTTTGCTACATTTTTTGAACGAATTACCAGTTATTTGACATTTGGGTTCCCAGTGGTCGCAAAACTTCTTCACTAACAATTTTCAATATACCTATATTGTCAATGGCCCCATATAACGGTACCTCCCGACTTTCGGTATTTTGAAAATTTTAGCTACATTTTTTAAAGAATAACCTGAAATTTGGCATTTGAGATTACCAGTGGTCACAAAACTTCTTCACCAAAAATTGTTAACATATGTCCATGTTTGGGTATAGCCTCCGCTACCTTCGGATTTGGGGTATTTTGAGAATTTTAGCTAAATTTGCAGACCCAATTAGATGTAATTTGGCATTTAGAATTCCTAGTGGTAAAGACACCTCTCGATTTCACCAGAAGTTCGAACTATGTTTGGTCAAAATATTACGAAGTCCAAATTTTGGACCGAATCGGCTGATGCGTTCGAGACTTGTCGTGTGCTCCATGCTGCCTTGGGGATTTTTACTTTTCGGGCCATTTCTCAAGAAGTGTGGACTTGCCTCTGAAAAAACTTATACTGTCCAAACCGATTTGAGAGCATTTCTTAAACTGGATTTGTCCGAAATTTTGTGTTGCAGGTACTTGAAGGAGTGGACCGATATAGCTCATATTCGAACTAAGATTTGCAGAAGTATGGACCAACTCGGTAATTGCCTCTGAGACTTATTGTTCGCTCGATTTTAGGAAAAATTTTGAACTTTTGTGGGGGAGGTATAGAAAGACGTGAACAGATATTGCCCAATTTCAAACTTAAACTAAGTTTGGAAAAGCCAAATTGTGGACCGAACCGTTCGCGTAGTGTGGCCAAATCCAATATTTTGTGCCAAAAATGCTAAAATATTTTTTTTTTTTTCAAATTACCCAAATATTTGACATGAAGTGATAAAAAGCAAGCTAGTTAAGAAAAAAATTTAAAAATTTCGTTGGTTGCAACGCCACTATAGGTAATTTAGCCTGCAAAAATTAATAGCGGTGGATATGTGGGCTTTTTATACATTTTTATTGCTTTATATGCAAAAGTAAGATAAAACCAGGGTTTCGGAGTCGAGCCATTTTTCCTTCGACTCCGACTCCGACTCCAGGCCAGTTTTTTGTCACGACTCCGACTCCGGAGTCGACTCCGAGGGTAATTTCCTATACCACTAAAAATTAATAAAATTTGCTATATTTTTCAACTTTTCCTATACTAAGACCCTATATGCTTATCTGTTCTTTTCTCTAAGACAATTTGTAATGCAATGCGATGTAAATTTGATGTTCCGTATTGAATCTGCTGTATCTTATATCAAAAAGAACAACAACAGCAGAAAGAATTTAGAAAGTTTCAGTAGATTTTGCCGAAATATATGTACGAGTATACCCTCAGATTATCAATTTAAAACAAAAACAAGTAAAAAAGTGTCAGTCGGCTTTGCCGACAGCCTGTATATATTGAAATAATTTTTCCCAAAAAACGTATGTATTTAGGGGTTTTAAAAATATTGGGAATTTGAATCGACAAAAATGTTCATTAGGATTAGAGATCAAAAGTTTTGCGGGGGAGATACTAAAAGGAATGGATCTACATTGACCATTATGGAAGTGGATTTCCAGCCACTACATATGGTGCCATAGGGGGCTTTTACACCCTTCGGGATGTTTGCTCAAGAAGTATGGACTTGCCCCTGAAAAAACGTTTACGATCGTAATTGAGGCAGCGAATGAAAGTTGCTTCAACAAAAATCAAAGTGATTCGATAGCAGGTCTTAAAGTGAACTTATCCGAAATTTTGTGTGGGAGGTACCGGATGGAGTGGACAAATATAGTTCATATTTGAACTTGATCTATATCTAGTAGATATATTAGGATGCGTAAAGTATGGACCAACTCGGCCACTCCCTTCAAGAGTTACCGTATGAACAAATTTTCCAAACATTTTTGAACTTTTGTGGGGGAGGTACCTGAAGGAGTGGACCGATATGGCTTATCTTCAAACGTAAACTATCTTTGCACGGCAGATCCGTTCTAGAGTTATCTTGCGCTCCAACCGCCTCACACGGTGTCATACTCGTTTTTTGCACCTTTCAGGCGATATTCTCAGGAAGTATGGACATTGCCCTAATAAAACTTGAACCGTCGTATGGAGGGCGGGGAATACAAGTTGCTAAAACAAAAATCAGAGCGATTCGAGAAATGGCCCTAAACTGAACTTTTCCCAAATTTTGTGTGGGAGGTACCCGAAGGAGTGGGCCGATTGAGTCCATATTGAAACATTATCTAAGTCTGGTGCACACTTTACGATGGGCAAAGTATGGACCAAATTGGTTACTCCCTTCAAGGGTTATCGTGCGCACAAATTTTCCGAACATTTTCGAACTTTTGTGGGGGAGGTACGATAAATCTTGAAGGAAGTGACCGATGTGATCCATACTTTGCACATCCTAATATATTTACCAGATATAGGTCAGGTTCGAATATGGACTATATTTTTCTATTCCTTCTGGTACCTCTCACACACAATTTCGGATAAGTTCACTTTAGGACCTGCTCTCGAATAACTTTCATTTTTGTTGAAGCGATTTGCATTCGCTACCTTCATTACGACGGTAATAGTTTTTTCAGGGCAAGTCCATATTTCTTAGGGAAACAGCCCAAAAGGTGTAGAAAATGCCTATGTCACCATATGTTGCGGTCGGAGAGCACGATAACTCTCGAACTGTTCAACCGATTTGGTTAAACATTTGGTCTTCGTCATATTATATCCAAACTTAGTTTCATGGGACAATACCGGTACACAACTTCCGGTACTTCTCCCCCATATCTAAAAAAATGTCACTAAAATGCGAGGACGATATCACTTGAATGGGGCAACCAATTTGGTCCAAACTTCGGATTTCCTAATATTTTGTCAAAATTTAGTTTAACTTCTAAAATGGCCCAAATCGGTCCTCCCTAAGGGTACCTCCCCCACAAAGGTTCAACATTTGTGTCTTAGTGCAGTTAATTCCTAATCAACATTTTGGTCGGCCAGTTCAAGTGTCCAAAAATGGCAACAAAATTATGAAGAGACCTTAAATACATTCGATCTGTCCGTAGGTGAGAGTTTCACTTCACATTGGCTGAGGGTATATATCTGTCGGCAAAGCCGACTGACACTTTTTTACTTGTTTTTTTTTTTTGTACGTCACCGTCACATATCTTTTTCGTTATATTTTGTCGAAATATGAAGAAAAAATTTTGACGGATTTATGGCAAAAAAACTCTCAACTTTTTTAGGTAAAATCGAAATTTCGCT
The DNA here is from genome assembly GCF_047663935.1 of Musca autumnalis. Taxonomy (NCBI): domain Eukaryota; kingdom Metazoa; phylum Arthropoda; class Insecta; order Diptera; family Muscidae; genus Musca; species Musca autumnalis. The sequence continues at coordinate 152,899,144 of NW_027411755.1, forward strand.
TAAGTACACGATTATTATGTTCTTAATGATTCCACAAAAACATATGCTGATCGGTTTATTCGTTTTCGAGCTACAGTGGTCACCGCAAACTGCTTTGGTAAAAACAGTGTTTCGTAGGTGGCCATTTGTCAGAAAACTGTGCAATATGTTTCAACAAAAAAAAAAAAAAAAATCTGAAAGTAGCTCAAGGTATTATAAATCAGATGAAAACAATATCTTTTGGAAAATATTGGTAGATAACTTGTAAAAATTCATGAAAAATTTCATTTTTCGTGCACAATAAGTGACCATAACCCCTTAATTGTGGACAAAATAAATTTATAATACTTTTTCCACATTATATTGTGAAGTATAAATATGTGAGATCTAAAACTAGTATTCCAGAGTGTATATAAGTTTTGTCATAAATGTGATGGTATATTAAGAAATCGATTCATATTGAAAGATGCAATTATAATTCTATTGTCATGGAACATTACTAAATATAATAAATCCTTTGCTTACAAGTTTACTCATAGATTTCCTATAAAATGAATAAATGATTTATCAAAATTTTAAAAAATAAAAACTCTTTTGATAAATGTAGAAAAAAACATTTTGCCCGGAGTCGGAGTCGAGCTTTTTTTCTCGACTCCAGACTCCGACTCCAGCAAAATTTGCTAGACTCCGACTCCAGACTCCGACTCCGAAGCCCTGGATAAAACAAAGAATTACAACATAAAATTCGGATATAGCGAACATCGGTTATAAGAAACTACGTTTATAGCGAACAAAGTTGTATGTTTTCAAAGAATTTTTCTTAATATTTGTACACACATTCAACTTCTTAAAATGACCACGATTATAACAAACAAAAATTGTTACCCCGCGAGTAGAATTTTTTACAATTTGTTAGGATTTTCAGGACCGCTTTAAAGCACAAGCGGATAGCGACGAATTTAAGCACTGTTTCAAATATTTTAACATATGATATTTAAAAGTAGGCTTTAATAAGAATTTTACAGACGAACACGTTTATAACGAACTCCGGATATAACGAACAACTTTTCTTTTTCCTACCCCCTATTCTCATTTTACCTATTTTATTCGTTCCAACCCAATGAACGCGGTTAAAACAAAAGAAAAACGGTTACAATTAACTAAAGTACTGATCCGCCAAAAGATTTTTATAAACATTGATATGTTTAAAATATTGATTCGCGAAAAGATCTTTATCAATATTATTTTTTTAAAGGACCAAATAAATCACGCAATCATGATCCCTAGTGAGAACATATTACGGCTATAAAATGTTGACCACAACACGCATGTACATTTTTAGAACACATGGTGAATATTTCTTTAAAGAAAATGTCTTTTTAGTTCAAATCGGATGCTTTTTCGTGTTTAATATTTCCTTCACCAAACAAAAAATTACAAAAATATATACATATTTTCTACAAGGAGGGCACCTTCAAAAAAGTGATATAACTCAAAAAACGCAAAAATCGCACCTTGGTAATTATGAAGTTGATTCAGAACCCTTTGCTGAAGATATTCCCGGTAGCAGAATTTCGGACAAAGTTGGACAATTTTGTAAAAGTCTATAATATAAAACAATAATTTTGTTAAAAAATAATTCTTAGGTTGAATCCAATATGACGTTTTCTTCTGCTGTAACAAACATTTTGAAGAAAATTATTTCTTAAAACAGAAAGTACACACCGCCACCATTCCACTAAATAGCATATCTTTGTATCTAATTATTACCAAACTCTTACAAATTGTGTTTAAATTCTGCTCTGAGTTTTAAAATTTTTTATTTTGTCTTCTGTTGCTGACTGCGGCAGAAGGGCAGGAGGCTTGCGTTAAACGCAAAGTAAAAACAACTACATTTATAATTGTCTCTACAATGTGGTGTTTATTTCTATAAAAAAGAAAGGAACAGTTAGTTTACAAAAATAACAAATAAAATATTTAACTCTTACCGCAGTTTTGCACCTCCTTCTTCGAAATCAAAATTAAAATGAATAAATTGCGCTCAGCGCTCACAAAGAAAATAATAAGAATGGAGGAATATGCAAAACAGCGGTTTACACTGTAAATGTCAATGATGGCATTTCACAAATGGTAACACAAAAGGGAACACAATAAAATTAACATAAAACAAGTGAGCAAAGGCTATAGTCGGGACGGGGCCGACCATGTGATACCCTACACCACTACCCCTGTGCATAAACTTTTCACTGGTAAACATTTCTTTTGGGGAATATAATCCGACTACCACCAAAAATAATATCCCTCTTTCTCTCTGGGACCCCCATAAGCAACCAAAATTTCGTGACCTGTAGCTTGATTGCAAAAAATGGAAGAATTGGATGCATTACCGACTATTGTGGTATCTTCCTTGTTTGACCACCGTCGCCAACCTGCTTTACACCAATGTAAAGGTAATATTTTCTTCTTCCATTGACAGGCTTTCCCGTTGGAATACCCCTACTAGAAGCCGATATATTCACAAAGAATAAAACTTTGAATTTGTCTCCAAATGAGTTTTTCCCCATTTCGACCCCTAAATATTATCCGACTATCACCAAAATCAATAGGCTTCTTCCTCTGTGGGGCCACATCTACCCCCAAAAATTTCGTCACTATCCGATCAAAATTCCAACTTGTAGCGTGAATACAAAAAATGGAAATATTGGGTATATTACTGAATTTTGCAATATCTCGGTTTGCTCACTTACGCCAACATACTTTGCATCAATATAAACGAGATCTTTTCTTCTTCCATTGACGCGTATTCCTTTTGGAATACTCCAACCAGAAGCGGAGGTATTCGCATAAGAAAAAAACGTTGACTTTTCTTAACATAAGTTTTTCGCTTAGTCCGACTCCTGAATATTATCCGACCATCACCAAACTTAATAGGCTTCTTCCTCTGTGGGACCCGCATCAACTCCCAAAAAATTCGTGACGATCCGATCAAAATTGCGACCTGTAGCGTGATTACAAAAAAATCGGAAAATAGGATGCATTATCGACTATTGCCATATCTCTGCTATTTGACCACCTACGACAACCTACTTTACATCGTTGTAAAGGTGATATTTTTTACTTTCCTCGCCAGGTTTTGCTTTAGATATACCTCTTAAAGAAACCGAGATATTGGCTTTGAAATAAAACGTTGACCTTTCTCCAAATAAGTGTTTGCCCATTCCGACCCCTGAATATTATCCGACCATCATCAAAATCAATAGGCTTCTTTCTCTTTGGGACCCCCATTAACCCCAAAAATTTCGTGACGATCCGATCAAAATTGCGACCTGTAGCGTGATTACAAAAAAATCGGAAAATAGGATGCATTATCGACTATTGCCATATCTCTGCTATTTGACCACCTACGACAACCTACTTTACATCGTTGTAAAGGTGATATTTTTTACTTTCCTCGCCAGGTTTTGCTTTTGATATACCTCTTAAACAAACAGAGATATTGGCTTTAAAATAAAATGTTGACTTTTTTCCAAATAAGTGTTTGCCCAGTCCGACCCCTAATTATTATCCGACCATCACCAAAATCAATAGCCTTCTTCATCTATGAGACCCCCATTAACCCTCAAATCTTCGTGACGATCCGATCAAAATTGCGTCCTGTAGCGTGATTTCCAAAAAAAATAGAAAAATTGGATGTATTACCGACTATTGCGATATCTCCGTTATTTGGTTACCAACGCCGACCTAGTTTGCATCATTGTAAAGAGGGGATCTTCTACTTTCAGAGTCAGACTTTGCTTTTGGAAAGTTTTCAACCAAAGCTGTGATATTCGTCAATATAATTAAAATCGCAAAAATGAAAATTGGGGTTTTATTTACTTCTATTGTGATATCTTCGTTGTTTGATCACCTACTTTACATCATTAAAAAGGTGATATTTTCTACTTTCATTGTCAGGGTTTGCTTTTGGTATACCCCATATAGAAGCTGAGATATTCACTTTGGAAAAAAACGTTGTCATTTTATCCACCTAAGTTTTTTGCCCTTTCCGACCCCTAAATATTATCCGACCATCACCAAAATCAATAGGCTTCTTTCCCTCCGGTACCCCTATCAAAATGCAAAATTTCGTGACGATCCGATCAAAATTGCGACCTGTAGAGTGATTACAAGGTTTAGATGGACAGACGGACAGACGGACGGACGGACGGACTGACGGACGAACACACATAGCCAGATCGACTCAGCTCGTCGAGACATTCATTTTGGTATATATAAGTATGGGTCTGCGACCATTATTTCGATGCGTTACAAACTTTTTGGCCAAAACCAACTTATAATACCCTCCCCACATAGTGGTGTAGGGTATAATGATAACACAAATAAATTGATGACACACAGTCACTGGTCGTTCTGGAACACCCCCGCCCCCGTGGAGCGATCAGCTTCACCATCATCTAAGTCCAGAACGGCTAACTTTGAAACAGCTCGCTGGAGAACTCCTGAGGAAGTTTTCACATCAGCTCGGCGAACAACACCATCTGTCCCAGTATGCAGATGAGTGACCATACCTCGCCGCCATTGATTACGTGGCAGATTTGGATCGCACACAAATACAACGTCTCCTACTTCCATCGGCTTTGTCCGCTCACACCACTTTACTCGCCTGGTTAACGTTGGCAAATATTCAACAACCCACCGCTTCCAGAATCTGTCTCGCAAACTTCTAACAATTCGCCACTGCTTCTTCAGGCGGAAGATTTGTTCATCTGGAACGTTGGCTGCAGGCGTTTGCGAAAAGTTGGTTGTTCCGAGCAAAAAATGATTCGGAGTAAGAGACTCCTCCTCATGAGGGCTTATGGGCACATGAGTCAATGGCCTAGAATTTATTATATTTTCTGCTTCAATAAGTAACGACTGCAAAATGTGTTCCTTTGGAGAGGTATCCTTCATAGTTTGTCGTAAAACTCTTTTAACACTTTGTACTAACCTCTCCCATACACCGCCTTCCGAGGGGTTTGCTGGGCAATTAAATATCCACTCAATGCCTTTCTCACTTAATTCATGTTGAATCCGATCGGCCTCAAAAACGTCATCAAATCGTTTGGACTCTTCGTTGGCTCCAATAAAATTCGTCCCGTTGTCGGACCTGATTCTTACAGGAACACCACGACGATTTATAAAATTTCTAATTGCAATTATACAGGAATTCGTTGACAAATCATGAGCTATTTCTAAATGTATAGCGCGGATTGTCAGGCATGTAAATAATGCTACCCATCTCTTTTCAGTTATTCGTCCAATCGTAACATTTATAGGCCCGAAATAATCAAGGCCAGTATACTTAAAAGGTCTGATGTAAGGCTCCAATCGATCAATAGGCAGTGGTCCCATAATGGGCGGCACAGGCTTGGCGTTGTTTTTTCGGCAAATAAAACAGCTGGCTACAATTTTCTTTAAAACTTGCCTTATTTGTGGAATCCAAAATTTTCTCCTTATCTCACATATAACTGCTTCATGATTTTGATGTTTCATCTGACAGTGATGATAAAATACAACAAGTTTCGTAAAATAGTGATCCTTAGGCAGAATAATCGGTCGTTTCACACTATATGGAAGACAGCTGGCTGCATCAATTCTTCCATAAACTCTCAATAATCCATTTTCGTCAATATAAGGAGGTTAATTTTCCAATTTATTTTCTTTTGAGACTGGCTGTCCCCTTTCAATATTTCTGATGTCTTCGGCAAATGATTCTTTTTGAACTTGACGGCATAATACGGCATCAGCTTCATTTAAATAATATGCATTTAAATCAGGTAAATCTCGAGCGCCGACTTTTTTTGCGGCAAATATCAATAAAACGAATTATTTGTCCTACCATTCTTTTTAAACGAATATATGATGAAAATCTCTCAATGTCAATAAAATTATTTTTAAAAATTAAAAGAGACACCTTAGGTCGAATTTCTTCTTCATCGACTTCATCAGGATGATGACAGGTCGGGCCATAACTTGGCCATTCTTCTTCAGAACTTTTTAGAAACGATGGTCCATTTAACCATCCTGACGAAATCGACAAATCAATATGATTATAATATCTTGTGGCATCGTCGGCTACGTTATCTTTTTTTGGTACCCATTTCCAATTATCAATTTTTGAAGATTCCAATATTTCCGCTATCCTATGGGCAACATAGGGCTTATAATTTCTATGACTGCTTGAAATCCATTTTAAAACAGTCTTTGAATCACTCCATAGGATTATCTGTTCTGGTACCAATTTGTGATCGGTTAGTATATTTTGTTTTATTCTCGTTCCTAATACTGCTGCTTGTAATTCCAGGCGGGGAATCGATACCCTTTTCAAGGGTGAACATTTTGTTTTAGAACATATAAAACTAACTCCAATTTCATTCTCAGAAGTAACAAATCTCCAATAGGCTACAGCTGCAAATGCTTCCTCACTAGCATCAACAAAAATATGTAATTCCAACTTTTTAGGCCTTCCAGGGGGAAGTAATATCGATTCTATTATGTTAATTAGCTTGTTTCTCCAATTTTGCCAAGTTACATCGATGTTCTTCGGAATCTCTTCATCCCATCCACAATCAGTTCTCCAAATGTTACGTAAAATTAATTTTCCTCCAACCATAAAGTTGCTCAAAAATCCAAGAGGATCAAACATTGACATAATGATGCTTAATACTTGGCGTTTAGTTGGTATTTTCTGTCCAGAAATAATATCAGGATCGACTTTGCTAAATTTCAGGTTAAACATAAATGTATCTGACCCCGGGTCCCAATACAGACCTAATACCTTTTCTCCCGATTCCAGGGGAGCAATAATTTTCGACGACGATAAACCATCAAGTGCCAACATGACTTCATTTGAATTTGAAAGAAATCCTCTAAGCTCGAATCCGCCATTTTTATGAATTTTTGTAACTTGCTTTGATATTTTGATAGCTTCATCCACTGAATCGAAACTATCGACAAAATCATCCATGTAGTGATGTTCACAAATTGATTCTATTGCTCTGGGATGACTGTCAGTATGTTCCTTGGCATTAGTCTTCATAACATATATGGCTGAACATGGTGAGCAGGCGGCTCCAAATGTCATGACTGTCATCTCATATTCAACAGGCGGCACATGAGGGTTACAATTTCTCCATAAAAGTCTTTGAGATATTCTGTCACTTGGCTGCATTATCACTTGATGGAACATTTCTCTAATTTCAGCACACACTGCAATATTCCCACGTCGAAAATTATAAAGTATTGTAGGCAATGATGAAATATATTGGGGACCTTTTAATAGATTGTCGTTTGATGAAGTCCCATTTACCTTGGCGGCAGCATCAAAAACTAACCTGAGCTTTTTATTCTCTTTGTTCGGGTTAATAACTCCAAAATGTGGCAAGTACCATTTTCTGCTTGATATCAGGTTGATATTTTCTGATGGGACCTCTTTTATGTATCCCTTGGCAATATATCCATTTATAACTTCTGTATAAGCAGCATACAAATTTGAGTCTCCTTTCAATTCCTTTCGACTCCTTGAAGTCGCCTAAGTGCCACAGTGTAACTATCTGGCAACTCCACATTCTCATTTTTCCATAATAATCCGGTCTGAAATCTATTACCAACTCTTTTTGTCGATTCATGAAGAATGTCCTTTGCCCTTTTATCGTCATCAGATTCTATTAAAGGGGCTGTTCGAACACCCATGTTTTCAATATTGAAGTAATCTTCCACCATTTTATGGACATGTTGATCTTCTTCCACACTTACGAAAAGGCACGACGATTTAGATGGCGATATTGATTTACAGGGACCAAAAATAACCCATCCCAATTCAGTATTACAGGCAAAGGGTCCCGATAAATCTTTAAAATTAGTAAACGTTGGCAACCCTAAAAACGCATTGTCCAAACCGATCAATAATTTTGGCACAATGTTTGAATATGGCTTCACTGGTGGATTTCGGTTGCACTTAAACGCGTCTTCAATCTCCCTTTGACTCAAACTTAGCATTGGAAGATTTAAATTTGATACTGCATAGACATTTTTCATCAGGTGGTAACTCTTTTTATCCACTCCACTCACCTTCACATTGAATGACGTCATAGGTTCCCTGGCAGACGTTCCTCCAACAACTTCTTTGGAACAACTTCTTGAACAACTTCTTCCTCGCACTCCTATTTTCTCAGCAATGTCCTTGTCCATCATGGTTATAGATGATCCATCATCAAAGAGAGCATATACATCCATACGACACTTGTTTCCATATAATGTAACAGGCAATACACGAAAAAGTAGTTTTTTATAAACTTCAGAAGAACAGCTGAGAACATTTTGTTGAGGTTCCGCCTCAGGATTCGGCAAATTAAGTTGTGGAACACAGGGGGTGCCATCATGAAGCAATTTGTTATGCTTACGCTGGCATCCTTCTACAGGACACGTTCGTTTACGACGACAGTCTCGAGTTGTATGACCCACATTCAAACAGGAAAAACAAGCACGAATCTTCTTAACTTCTTTCCATTTATCTGGTACACTCATATTTAAAAAGCGGCGACAATCATAAATCCTATGCTGGCTCCGGCAAATAGGGCATTGTATTTGTTGCTGTGTAGAATGTAATAACACACGGCGCTTTTGATCTCTATTTTCCACATCCTGCACTATGCAAATCAGATTGGCCATCTCACAAAGCCAATCGCTGAAATTAATTATCGTAGGATATGGTTGAATAGTAGTGGCAACCCTGGCCCATTCCAATTTTTTGCTCATGGGGAGCTTTGACACTAACTCTTCCAGTAGTGTAGGATTAGCAATATGTTGTTGTCCATTTACCGATTGTAAAAAGACTGCTAAATTTTTGACCTTGGTTGAAAACGGCACTAATTTTGTTAAATTGTTCTCCGAAATATATGGCAACTCTCTGGCCTGGCGTAACTGGCTATGTATAAGTTGCTCCGGTCTACCAAATCTAAAGCGAAGTTGGTTGATTATATCGTCGACGTTGTCAGGATGAATCAATAATGACTTGACTACTTCTCTGGCTTCACCCTTGAGGCATTTATGTAAACGTTGATTATTTTCCAAATTCGTGTACCCATATGCTGCCGTAGACTGGCTAAAGGCTGTGTAAAATAATGGCCAGTCTTCCGGATCACCACTAAATTCTGGCAAATCTTGAATTTTTCTTGGTATAGTTGTGGTTGAAACACTTGAATTTGGAAAATCACTTAATTGCTGTATATTTTGTAATGGCTGCCATGTTGGAAGTGAAGAAGTTGAAACAGGGCCGTTGCTGCTGGCTGCAGTTGGCGCTGCTTGCAAATGTGGCACCGCGGCAGAGGATGCGCTCGTATATATTGACAAGTTTTCAAACGCTGCGGCTGCGAATGTCGACGGCACGGTGACGCTGCTTGTTACAGGTTGAGACATGGCGGCGGTTGTATATGTGTGTGTGGTTGGCATATTTGTGTAACGGGACGAAAAAATTGTTGGCGGCATGTAATCAATGGCGGTTGCAAATGGCGTTTGCGAGGCTATAACTGATGTGAGGTTATGGTCACTTACCTGGGATGATGTGTTTCGGAGTGCGCTTTGTAGCTCCTGGCATTGGCGGTCACTGTTGATTAGCTTTACCTGCGCCTCCGATAGCTGGCTCTTCAACAGGTTGATCTGTCTTTGCATCTCTGATGGACTGGCAGGCACTGGTTGGTTGATGTTACTTCCAGCAGGCTGGCTGGTTATAATATTGTCCATCGGCACTGACTTCTGTTGTTTATTTGTTTGCTTTTGTTTTCCTTGTTGTTCCAGGGAGGAAATTGGTGCTGGCAGCACTCCTTGTGAGGTTCCTGGCTGGTCCCCACTTTTATGATTACCTCCGGCATTTTGTGTGGTTGTGTTGTTCATGGCACTGATTTGGCTTGGCTCTGGCTGAGACTGATCAGGGTGATCATTTATTCCAGCATCTTCATTAATGTTACCTTGCAGGCGAGGGCTCCGGCGTCGGGGAGGTGTGTGCTGTACCATTTTTCCAAAAATGTCCCTTATTTGTGTCCACAAAAACTTTCCACGTCAACAAATTCACTAATTTGCAATTAAATTCCAAAAAATTGCAAATATAACAGCAGCAAACGTTTTCCAATCAGAAATGTGTATATGCAATTAAATTCCCACTAATTGCATATTACAACAACAACACCAAACGTGCGAAATAAAAAATGTTGCTGACTGCGGCAGAAGGGCAGGAGGCTTGCGTTAAACGCAAAGTAAAAACATTAAACACAAATATATAAAAGTTAAATATTTTATTTGTTATTTTTGTAAACTAACTGTAGAATATATATTTTTAAATAAAATTCTTTATTGAGCTTGAGGTCAGTGTTGGTTAATTTTATTGATTCATATTTTTCACAATATTTCGCAATTTTTAAATTGCATATTCAGGGGATGATCTACAATGACATTAAAAATTGTATAAATATAAATCCTTGTATCACAGTAATTTTAAGATAAACACATTTGCAAATATTAAAGCGATTATAATTAACTTACAATACGTAAAAACTATTAACAGTCAAGTATTTCTTAAGAACTAATGTATTTTCACTACCATTGTCTGTTCTTTGTAAATATTGCACTGAAGTTACTACGTATTGCATGATCTCTTTTTTGTCAAATATCTATAACAGTAGGCTGTATTGTCAGTATCGCTCTTATAGTTTATCTTCTTCTTCGTTGGGATGTTGTTGATGTGCAGCATCTCCAAAGTTAGACGTCTGTTATAATTGTTCTCTATTTGCAGTACACGTACATTGTCGAAGTTTGGTATGTGGTTGTTAAGCTTACAGTGGTCCGCAAGCGCTGTTCTTTGGATTGTATTCTGATGTCGTAATTTTATATCAGATTTGTGTGCCGATAATCTTGTTTTTAGTTTATTTTTCGTGGTCCCCACATACACCTTTCCACATTTATCATCTTCGTTTCCATCACATTCAATTTTATATATTACGTTATGTTTGTCAAGTTTAGGAATTTTGTTTTTGGTTTGGCTGAACAGACGTCTTAATGTGTTGCCTGTTTTTTTGGGCTATATTATATTTATCATTGTCAAAGAAATTGGAATTTTGGAATCGTTCTGAAATTACTGGTACATATAACATTGTTTTATACATCTTCTCTTGTTTATTCCCTTCATAATTTCCTTCGGCTTGACGTGTTGTGCATTGTGGCACTGTAACTCCTTACACTTTGTAAAAGGTAACAAGTTCCGAATATGTGAAAAACCATAGTTCGTTTTGAAATATAAAACATGAGGTTTCAAAATTTTCATAAAAAAACTTGGAATTCTGAAAATATTATTGAAACGAAAGGTCGGCAATTTTAAAATAAAATTTTGAAAAATAAAAGTTTTTTTTTGGGAATTTATTATAAATTTTCCTATTGACCGAAGGAGCTTCGTCTAATTAAACTTCCGATGTCCATCTTCATCAATAATCTGGCGAATTAATTCAAAGAATTGCATATTCCGTTATTTGCGTTTGGAGAAGATTGTTTTACTCAAAGAGATTGTCGGAGCATATTCTGCTGTAAACCTATCAAATTTTACTCCTACCAATGGACCAATATCCCTTGAATTTGTAAATCTCTGAAACTAGCAATTTGTAACAATATTCGATTTTTGAGCCATCTGGTATTTAATTAAGCGTATGGAAACATTTCATTGTCATCATTGAGCCGAACTATTCTGGAAACATTAATCACCAGCGATGATGGTGATATGACCTGAAGATTTAATTTTTATATGCAATTATTGTATTTATTGAAGAAACGTTTTGTACAACGCAATTTTGTTGTGAAAATTTGGACTCTGCAAATCCTAGTTTTAAGAATTCACGAAGTCCTTACTACACATAATCACTAATATTAGTAGAATTATCAACATTTACTCTTAAATCTACGATGCAGCGATCGCTTCATGGCAGAAGAAAATACGTAAGTTAATCTCATATCTTATAACATACCTAAATACCACTATTAATACATTATACACTAAAATAACACAAATATCAATTGATCCTTAATCTTAATAATACATAATTTATAAAGACCACCATCAGTTTCATTCTTATTCATATCCAATTTGCAATTATTTTGGTTTCGTTCTTACTCATTATAATAAAAATGTTACTGTTAATAATGAAATCTAACTAAATACCGGTGTAATATTGATGAAACATAAGGTAATCTGGGTAAATAGGACCACGTAATATGTTGACGTCCTTTCATTCCTACTTTCTTTATCTTCCTCTATCTAAATTATCTATCTTCTTTAAAAATAAGTTATGTAACCGACAGTCCGAAAAAAAACCCTCCCATTTTCCCTGAGCAAGGCCGGAACTGAGTTTAGGACAGCGGTTTCGTTACATAATTTTTGGCGCCCAACGTGGGGCACAGCATCTTTAAACATTGGTCATTTACATCTATACCACACATTTGTACTTATACAGAATGTTGTGCCTCACATTTTCAATCGAATTGCTCTTTTGAATTTTGGAATTGCAATTTTGGCAGTATGTCAACTTTGACCAAATTCAATAAGCAAATCGATAATCCTGATTTTCGCTGGTTTGGAATATTGGAATGATGTCTTAAACACATTCTTAGCCAATCAATCAGAATAAAGGAACAGCAAGTTTTGTGCTTTGAGATTTTATAGTTTGGATCTGATTTCAAAATATACTTAAGCATATATTCTTGGTAATTATATTTGGTAATAAGTTAAAGAAAGTTTATGGAACTAACATTATATCAGGACTTGTGGTTGTGTTTCCCGTTTGCCTTATGGAGTAGTCAACTAAACGATTTGATTTAAAACTACTATCGAATATTGTATAATTTGTTTGTCGATACATTTTGCTATTAATTTTTTTTTACAATTTAAATATGCCTTTGGTTCGAAGCCCAAATGGCAGAAATGCTAATTTAATTGAGGATTCAGATATTGAAGAGGTGGTCCAACCGGAAGAAAGACAAATTGAGGAAGTTATAGCCACAGGGGTTAGGACAAGACAGCAGACTCGTCGTGAAGCTGAGACGAATCGTCCGAATACAGAGGAACAACCTGCTACTTCGGGCGGTAATACAAATAGTGATGAGATGAATCGTCCGACTACAGAGGAACAACCTGCTACTTCGGGCGGTAATACAAATAGTGATCAATATATTCAGCAAGTAGTTGAAAATTCTTTAGCAGACTTCCGCAGAGAAATGTCAGAAACTTTATGTAGGGAGTTGAGAAATGTCATGTCAAACGTTAATTTGTCTTCGGGTTACGTAGGTTCAGGAACTAGTATTAATCAAAATACTAACTCATTCGGTCCTCATGGAGGATCCGGTGGACCCATGACTAATCAGTCTGCGTTATCAGCACATGTAATCTCTGATAGTATCACCACTCCTTCTGAGAAGATAGCTAATATGATACATAACTGGCACATTACTTTTAAAGGAACACTAAATGACGTTCCCATAGAAGATTTCATATATAGGGTTAGAACTCTAGTCTCACTTCATCTGAACAATAATTTCGGTTTTCTTTGTCAACACGCACATATTTTGTTCGAAGGCAAAGCCAAGTCGTGGTTCTGGCGTTTTCATCGTCAAACCGGAGGTACGTTTTCGTGGCAGAACTTATGTGAAGGCTTAAGAAGTCAATTCCGGGACGCTTTGACCGATAGCGAAATTATGGAGGATATGCGTCGAAGAAGGCAAAGAAGTAACGAAGTTTTCGAAGACTTCTTAGACGCATTGACCTGTATGAGGGATCGACTACAGACCCCACTGACCGAACAGGAATTTGCCCAAATAGTAATACGAAATCTCCGCAATGAACTTCGATACGAATTGCTTCACGTAAACATCCCGAACCTCTCTGTTCTACGTTCAGAAGTAAGGAAACATGAGCGATTTAACGAAGAGATAAAACAGTGGCCCAATCGAAATAATAATCTTGGTTTTAGAAAACAAATTTCAGAAATTGAAGTTGATGAAGAAGAAGCAGAAGATAACGTAGATATTTTGAACATGTCAGTAATACGTTGCTGGAACTGTGAAATGGTCGGACATAAATACCAAGACTGCTTAGCACCGCGACGTATATTTTGTTATGGTTGCGGCAAACCAGATTTTTATAAACCTAGCTGTCCAAATTGCTTATCCAAGTCGAAGTCTTTAAACTCGAAAATGGATGTGAGTCTACCGAAGGATTCACATCCACGTCAAAAATTAAGGAAGTAGGAAGACAAATAAATGAAAAATTATTATTTCACAATCAGTTGAGATATACAAAAGAAACAACTCATAAAACTAAATACAAGACTCGTTCTGCAGCTAGAATGCACAAGTTTTGGAAAGCTCGTAGGGGTCTTAAGAAGCATTGCATATCTTCCATGGATATAAACAAAAATGATACTCGACCTTTTGTGAATGTTAAGGTATTTGGGAAAACATACTTATCTTTATTAGATAGCGGCGCTTCTATTACATGTTTTGGAAGTACTCTAGCGGACGAAATTATTTCGAAACAAAATTCAGACCTTATTAAATTCCATGGGGACGTTAAAACTGCAGATGGTCAGAAGCAACGAGTTGCAGGTATTGTTACTGCAGAATTAACATATGGTGATACAACAAAACCCTTAAAAATTTTAGTTATACCCAACTTAAAACAAAATTTAATTTGCGGAATTGACTTTTGGAATTTATTTAATATTAAAATTATAAGTAGTGTTTCTGAAATATCAACCGTTGAGACAAATGAGGAAAGCTTTGAATTCACTCCTTTGCAACGGCAACAGCAGGAATCGGTCATTGCAATGTTCCCTTCGTCTGAGAAAGAGGGTTTGGGCAAAACAACGTTGGTAGAACATAACATTGACACAGCAGATGCCAAGCCCATTAAGCAAAAGTTCTATCAAATTTCTCCAGCCAAAGAGAAAATTTTGTGTGAGGAAATTGATAGAATGTTAGATTTGGGCGTAATAGAAGAGGCAGACCACTCTCCATGGTCTTCACCTGGAGTACTGGTGGTAAAACCTGGTAAAGTTCGATTCTGTCTAGATTCACGCAGACTAAATGAAGTCACAGTCAAAGATGCATATCCAATGCCAAATATAGAGGGTCTATTATCGCGTTTACCACCAGTATATATTATATCTAAAATCGATCTGAAAGATGCCTTCTGGCAAGTCAGTCTTACCAAAGACTCTAAACAAAAGACCGCATTTTCTGTACCAAACCGACCTATGTATCAATTCTGTCGAATGCCGTTTGGGCTTTGTAATGCCCCTCAAACTTTATGCAGACTCATGGATAAGGTCATACATTACAAATTAAGGAACCACGTCTTCGTCTATTTAGACGATTTATTGGTGGTGTCCAACTCATTTGAGGAACATATGTCTCATTTGTTTGAAGTGGCACAAGTGCTGAGAAAAGCCGGATTGACCATAAATGTTGGTAAGAGCAGCTTCGGCCTGAAAGAAGTTAAATACTTGGGATACGTAGTTGGGAATGGATGCATTATGACTGACACAGAAAAGGTAAGAGCGATTCTGGAGTATCCAGCACCAAAGAACATCAGGCAGCTACGCCAATTTCTGGGTATGGCAGGATGGTATAGGAGGTTTTTGGAAGACTTCGCCACCATCGCGTTTCCCTTAACCGAACTACAATCGAAGAAAAGATCATTCAAGTGGACATCGATCGAGCAAGAAGCATTTGATAAATTGAAAAGCAAGCTCGCGTCTGCACCAGTGCTTGTTCACCCTGACTACAGTAAAAAGTTTATTGTGCAATGCGACGCTAGCAGCACGGGTTTAGGTGCAGTTTTAGCTCAAGTCGATGAGAACGGAGTAGAAAGGCCGATCGCATACATGTCCAAGAAGTTGAATGGTGCCCAGCGTAACTATACAGTAACTGAACTAGAGTGTTTAGCCGTAGTAGTTGCAATTAAAAAGTTCAGAATATATATAGAAGGTCATGATTTTACTGTAGTAACCGACCATGCAAGTCTGAAATGGCTTATGCGACAGAAAGATCTTAGCGGAAGATTGGCTCGGTGGGCACTTAAACTTCAAGGGTACAACTTCAACATAGAACACCGTAAAGGCAGAGAAAATGTTGTACCCGATGCGCTATCGCGAAAGTTTGAAGGCGAAAACATTGCAGAAGTGGAAACAAACGTCCTGCCTGCTATAGATTTGGAGTCAGCAGCTTTTGATTCAGCGGAGTATAAATCCCTCCGAGAAAACGTTGAACTGACAAATTTACCCGACTATTTGGTGGTCGATAAATTTGTTTATTTTAGGGTCAATTTTGATGAGAACTCTCAATGGAAATTGGTTGTTCCAAAAGAACTCAGAGAAGGTGTAATAGTGTCATGTCATAACCCCCCAACATCGGCACATACGGGCATTGCAAAGACTTTGCACAGGATCCGAAGATTCTTTTATTGGCCTGGAATGGTTGCAGATGTGCGGAAATTTATTGGTGAGTGCGAACTTTGTCAGACTTCTAAAGTACCAAATCAGAGCTTACGGCCATTAATGGGTAATATGTCGGAATCTCAGCGTCCATTCCAGAAATTGTATGTCGATTTAATCGGTCCATTTCCACGCAGCAAGAAGGGCAATATCGGCATATGCATAGTTTTGGATCATTTCTCGAAGTTTACCTTTTTGAAACCACTGAGAAAATTCAGCTCTAAGGACATAATAAAATTTTTACAGGAGGACATTTTTCACTGTTTTGGCGTGCCAGAAACTATAATTTCGGACAATGGCAGTCAATTTAAATGTAAAGAATTCCATAACTTTACAACAAGCCATGGCGTTAGCCATGTATTCACCGCCGTCCATGCTCCTCAGGCTAATGCTAGCGAGAGAGTAAATAGATGTATTAATGAGGCACTTAGATCCTATATTCGGAAAGATCAACGCGAGTGGGATGAATACCTTAGCAGTATTAACTGCTCACTCAGAAATAGCATTCATCAGTCAATAGGTATTTCCCCTTACTACGTGGTATTTGGTCAGAATATGGTCAATCACGGTGATGACTACAAAATAATGCGGAAATTGGACAATTTGTCAGACGGACCTCCGGAATTGAATAGATCGGACAGATTTTCTTATCTTAGAGATATAGTACTGGAGAAGATGAAAGTAGCATATGATAGAAATGCAAAATCTTATAACTTGCGCAGTAGGAACAGAACATTTGATATAGGACAGATTGTTACAAGAAGAAATTTCCCACAGAGTAGCATGATAAATTATTTTAATGCCAAATTAGCACCAGTAGGAATAAAAGCACGCGTATTGGATAAAATTGGAAATTGTAACTACAAGTTAGAAGATTGTGAAACCAAAAATGTAGGTGTATTTCATGCCAAGGATATTTGGTGAGATACACAATTTTTTTTTTTTTTTTTTTTTTTTTTTTTGTAATGGGTGATGTAATTTGTGGCACTGTAACTCCTTACACTTTGTAAAAGGTAACAAGTTCCGAATATGTGAAAAACCATAGTTCGTTTTGAAATATAAAACATGAGGTTTCAAAATTTTCATAAAAAAACTTGGAATTCTGAAAATATTATTGAAACGAAAGGTCGGCAATTTTAAAATAAAATTTTGAAAAATAAAAGTTTTTTTTTGGGAATTTATTATAAATTTTCCTATTGACCGAAGGAGCTTCGTCTAATTAAACTTCCGATGTCCATCTTCATCAATAATCTTGCGAATTAATTCAAAGAATTGCATATTCCGTTATTTGCGTTTGGAGAAGATTGTTTTACTCAAAGAGATTGTCGGAGCATATTCTGCTGTAAACCTATCAAATTTTACTCCTACCAATGGACCAATATCCCTTGAATTTGTAAATCTCTGAAACTAGCAATTTGTAACAATATTAGATTTTTGAGCCATCTGGTATTTAATTAAGCGTATGGAAACATTTCATTGTCATCATTGAGCCGAAATATTCTGGAAACATTAATCACCAGCGATGATGGTGATATGACCTGAAGATTTAATTTTTATATGCAATTATTGTATTTATTGAAGAAACGTTTTGTACAACGCAATTTTGTTGTGAAAATTTGGACTCTGCAAATCCTAGTTTTAAGAATTCACGAAGTCCTTACTACACATAATCACTAATATTAGTAGAATTATCAACATTTACTCTTAAATCTACGATGCAGCGATCGCTTCATGGCAGAAGAAAATACGTAAGTTAATCTCATATCTTATAACATACCTAAATACCACTATTAATACATTATACACTAAAATAACACAAATATCAATTGATCCTTAATCTTAATAATACATAATTTATAAAGACCACCATCAGTTTCATTCTTATTCATATCCAATTTGCAATTATTTTGGTTTCGTTCTTACTCATTATAATAAAAATGTTACTGTTAATAATGAAATCTAACTAAATACCGGTGTAATATTGATGAAACATAAGGTAATCTGGGTAAATAGGACCACGTAATATGTTGACGTCCTTTCATTCCTACTTTCTTTATCTTCCTCTATCTAAATTATCTATCTTCTTTAAAAATAAGTTATGTAACCGACAGTCCGAAAAAAAACCCTCCCATTTTCCCTGAGCAAGGCCGGAACTGAGTTTAGGACAGCGGTTTCGTTACAGCATTTGTTTATTAAGTTCTCAATTAAAGATTCAGGGAAACTGTTTTTGGTTAGTATTTCCATTATTTTATTTTTGTTATTTTTATGGAACTTGGCATCGCTCACATTAAGGACTCTGTTTATGAGGTTACGGGCTGTATTTATGATCATACGTTTTGGATGTTTAGAGTGGTAGTTTATAATCCGACCAGATGCCGTCGGGTTTTGGTACCAATCTATTTCTAAGTTATCGTTAACTCTTTTTATCAGCATGTCTAAGTAAGCAATGGAATCATTGTCCTCTTCTTCCATTGTAAATTTTATATTTTTATTAAAGCTATTTAATGTCCTTAATGTATCTTCTATTGCACATTTTTCTATAATAACAAATAAATCATCGACATATTTCGTCAATATTGCTGGTTTCGTCATTAATTTTCCCATACAGTCGTCAAGTAGTTTCTCCATAACAATATCTGCCACATTTTATCGTCGTATTGAAAGTACCGATTGTCTTTAATGCAAAATTTCAGAATATTTAAGAATAGGCTCTGAGACATATTCGTATATTCCTTTATTACATCCCACTTTTCTTCAATTATAGATAGACCCAAATCTACAGGAATGCTAGGGAATAGAGAGACCACATCGAACGAAACCATCTTTTCATTCTCCTTAATAGTCACGTTTTGTATTTTCTTTTTAAATTGCAATGAGTCTTTTACGTTGTATTTTGAATTCTTCGTTAAGTTTTTTAAAATATTTACTACGTACTTGCATAATTCTATTGAAGGCGAGTTGATAGAAGAACATATAGGTCTCAGTGGGTAGTCCTGTTTATGAATCTTGGGTAGTCCATATATCCTAGGCGCTGTTGCCACGTCCGTTTTTAACCTCTTCCGTTCTGTCGCTGAAATTATATTGTTCTTATATAATTCTTCCACCAGTTCATTGTTCTTTTTACTCAGATTTGTTGTTGGATCTTTATTTAACCTTTGGTACGTCATAATATCTGAGAGTATTCCCATCATCCTCTGTTTATATTCATCCTTCTTCATTGCAACCGTAACATTACCTTTATCCGCGTTTAATATCAAAATATTTTTATTTTGCCTGAGAAATTTTTCGCTGCGTTCCACTGTCCTGTTGATAAATTTGTCTATTTTGCTCTCTCTCATCTTGTTTATATGGGTGTCCAGCATTGTTGTAAATTTCGTTCGTATGATTTCTTGTTGTTCTTTATCGTTGCTCGTTTGTATAATGTCCTCTACATCAGCAATAAACTTGAAGAGCGGAAAGTTGGACTTTTTTGTTGGTAGATTGAATTTATCTCCCAATGAGAGTAACCACTTGACGTCATGTGGAAATTCTATGTTCGTTTTGTTAACGAACCAATTATCATTATTTTGTATGTTTAATTCTCTAATTTGCTCTTCTTGCAATTTGTCAAATTTTTCTTTTTGTATGTTTCTTGTTTTGTTTTGGATTCTTGTGGTAATAATATCTTCTCTGTTTCGTATGTTTTCTAGTTCTTCTATTGACATTTGTTTCTGCATTGATTTGTATATCGTTTGTATTTCTTTATTCTTATAGTCAACTTCATCGTGTGTTTGTTTTATTATTAAATTGAGTATTTTATTTTGAAAAATGTCAACGTGTTTTCGTAATAAATTTTGAATGTGATGGTTATGTTGGGCTTTAAAAAGCGATTGTATGGTTTTCATCGAATTCTTCATGAATTTTGGAATGATTCCATAGTTTCGACATGTTATTAGAAAAGTTAAGGTTGTTTTTAATTATGTTACTTTTACCTTAAGATTCTTGTGTCTGTTAATACTGTGCCGTATGTTGTTGTTCCGTTGTGTGTTGTAGATCATGTTTGGTATTCCTTTTAGGCGTGCTCTCCTTATTGAAATTTTATATATTTGTGTTTATTCGACCTTTTGAATATATATTTTTAAATAAAATTCTTTATTGAGCTTGAGGTCAGTGTTGGTTAATTTTATTGATTCATATTTTTCCCAATATTTCGCAATTTTTAAATTGCATCTTCAGGGGATGATCTACAATGACATTAAAATTTGTATAAATATAAATCCTTGTATCACAGTAATTTTAAGATAAACACATTTGCAAATATTAAAGCGATTATAATTAACTTACAATACGTATTTGGGTCTATCTATAATTGAAGAAAAGTGGGATGTAATAAAGGAATATACGAATATGTCTCAGAGCCTATTCTTAAATATTCTGAAATTTTGCATTAAAGACAATCGGTACTTTCAATACGACGATTAAATATATAAGCAAAAGAAAGGATTACCGATGGGGTCACCGGCTTCTCCGATTGTGGCAGATATTGTTATGGAGAAACTACTTGACGACTGTATGGGAAAATTAATGACGAAACCAGCAATATTGACGAAATATGTCGATGATTTATTTGTTATTATAGAAAAATGTGCAATAGAAGATACATTAAGGACATTAAATAGCTTTAATAAAAATATAAAATTTACAATGGAAGAAGAGGACAATGATTCCATTGCTTACTTAGACATGCTGATAAAAAGAGTTAACGATAACTTAGAAATAGATTGGTACCAAAACCCGACGGCATCTGGTCGGATTATAAACTACCACTCTAAACATCCAAAACGTATGATCATAAATACAGCCCGTAACCTCATAAACAGAGTAGTTAATGTGAGCGATGCCAAGTTCCATAAAAATAACAAAAATAAAATAATGGAAATACTAACCAAAAACAGTTTCCCTGAATCTTTAATTGAGAACTTAATAAACAAATGCACAACACGTCAAGCCGAAGGAAATTATGAAGGGAATAAACAAGAGAAGATATATAAAACAATGTTATATGTACCAGTAATTTCAGAACGATTCCAAAATTCCAATTTCTTTGACAATGATAAATATAATATAGCCCAAAAAACAGGCAACACATTAAAACGTCTGTTCAGCCAAACCAAAAACAAAATTCCTAAACTTGACAAACATAACGTAATATATAAAATTGAATGTGATGGAAACGAAGATGATAAATGTGGAAAGGTGTATGTGGGGACCACGAAAAATAAACTAAAAACAAGATTATCGGCACACAAATCTGATATAAAATTACGACATCAGAATACAATCCAAAGAACAGCGCTTGCGGACCACTGTAAGTTTAACAACCACATACCAAATTTCGACAATGTACGTGTACTGCAAATAGAGAACAATTATAACAGACGTCTAACTTTGGAGATGCTGCACATCAACAACATCCCAACGAAGAAGAAGATAAACTATAAGAGCGATACTGACAATACAGCCTACTGTTATAGATATTTGACAAAAAAGAGATCATGCAATACGTAGTAACTTCAGTGCAATATTTACAAAGAACAGACAATGGTAGTGAAAATACATTAGTTCTTAAGAAATACTTGACTGTTAATAGTTTTTACGTATTGTAAGTTAATTATAATCGCTTTAATATTTGCAAATGTGTTTATCTTAAAATTACTGTGATACAAGGATTTATATTTATACAATTTTTAATGTCATTGTAGATCATCCCCTGAAGATGCAATTTAAAAATTGCGAAATATTGGGAAAAATATGAATCAATAAAATTAACCAACACTGACCTCAAGCTCAATAAAGAATTTTATTTAAAAATAAAATATTTAACTCTTACCGCAGTTTTGCACCTCCTTCTTCGAAATCAAAATTAAAATGAATAAATTGCGCTCAGCGCTCACAAAGAAAATTATAAGAATGGAGGAATATGCAAAACAGCGGTTTACACTGTAAATGTCAATGATGACTAGACATCGGATTTTAGCATGTTTTTTATTTCTTATCCGATTGGACTCAAATTTTGGATCTAGGCGTTTTGAGGGTCAATTTTTCGATATTTGGGGTCATATCAAAAATATGCAAAAAATATGCAAAATATATGCAAAAAATATGCAAAATATATGCAAAAAATATGCAAAAAATATGCAAAATATGCAAAAAATATGCTAAATATGCAAGTGTGTTTTTTGACAAAAATCGTCAATTATATTTGGAAAATCATCAAAAAAGCATTCAAAATTAAGTTTTTTGACATTTAACATAGTTTTTTGCAGATTATTATGTTATTGAGATATTCCGCCACAGCAATAAATCTAGACTAACAAGACTTTAATCAGTTTTCACAAGGTGAGAAAATGTCAAATAACCCAGCATTCCTATTACAACATAATTTGCCTACTATACAAATGTAGATAGATAATGGAAAAATTTCAAAAACTCAATCAGAAATGTCAAAATCAACGTATCCAAATATGGTGATAGTTTCAAATCGGCCAAAATTGTCTAGCAGAAAAACAAAGGAGCTAGAGTTAGTCATCGCTATTTTTGTTTAGATAAAATTTTTTTTTTTTTTTCTAGTTTTTGGAAATAGGGTTCGTTTCTTAGCGCAAAATGGGAAAAAGGTTCTGGAATATAACTATAATTAGAAGTATACGTTTTGAATATCCACATATTAGATTTGAATATATTTTATAGTGTTTAGTCCTATATTTGCGGTCAAAAAGCTTCTTTGGACAAATGCTCTAACTGCCGCTTTAATATTGATGACATGGTTTTAGTTTAATGCACTAAAAATACATAATTTTATATGTATATTGTACGCATACAACCGCTTAATGCAGAATTGGGAAATGTTCACTCCTCGGCGAAAAGTAATGCTTTATTTTTGATTCACTTTTGGCATTTTTGTTGAGATGTGCATTATTTTATTGTTGTAAAATAATTTCAGCTTAATCTCGGGTTTTGTTGTTTTCAAATTTTTAAAAACAACAAGTTTTATTTATAGTGGGATGTGGTTAAAATTGATGTGAAGAACACCAAATGATTAGTGCAAAATGACATTACTCAGAAAAACCACACATTGGCTGGTAGTGGTAAAATAAGTCAAGCCCTTGGAATTATCTTTAACATGGCAAAACCACTCAGATATTTCTGCTAGAAAAGCATTTGGAATGCTAAAAAATATAGTTCTTTCATTCCTGCTACAGGAAAGCAATTTTGATAACACAGTCGAAAAGAAATTATACAATTAATTAACTTACCCCCAGTTTTTGTAACTTATTTTTGTTCGTTCGTCTATATTCGTAATAATTTAGGCATCCATAGCTCAGCCCACAGGTGACATACAGACTTAATTTTTTGTATATGAGTTCCATATATATATATAAGAATTCCTCATTTAAAAATCAGCGCTCTGAATTTGCGCTAAGGCAAGTAAATCAATATACAAATTTTGACAATTCGTGTGAGAAGAATAACAAATTTTACAAAAACAGGGGGTTATACCTGACCGTGTACTCGATAATTTGAACTAATTATTACAAATGTTTCGAATTTGGACAGTTGTTTAATGGAGGAGTTGCTGTATACATTTTTTCAGCAACATTTAGAAAAAATTGTCGAGTACAAGGATATAACACCTTTTATAACACATTAGTCTTGTTGTCTAGGATATAAATAAAATATTAAGAAAAATATTCGCCGCAATATTGTCATTAAAGTTGTCAAAGGCACTATACACCTAAAAGGCAAAGATTTCAAGGAATCTTAATTTTCAGAAAAAATGAAATTTCAAACCTGTCCCGTGTTTTGCTTACATCCTGATGTATACTTTAAAAACGTCATATTTCTAGCTCTACTTTCACAATCTGATTGGCGTTTTCTGTAATTTGGGAAAATTGTGTTTTGTTGCATGGTAAATTTGTAAAAAGTAAGGAAAGGAACAATTACGGGCAATGCCAATAAAAATGTCCGGATTGACGTATAGAAAAATCTCACTATTTTTAACACTTAGAGTACTACCACGAATTATTTAATCATAGAAAATAAATTATTTTCTTTACTATTCGTTAATCCGCACAATTTGAAAGCCGAAACCTGTGGTGTAGGGATTATCGAGATTATACTGTATATATGGGTGCAATATCCAAATCTGAATCGATTCTTACCAAAATAAACAAGGATCGCCCTAGGGCAAAAAAATCTCCAATTTTTATGCGAATTGGTCTATAAATGTGACCTGTACTTTGTTTTCAAAATGACTTGGCCAGATGGATAAGTGCGAATCTATGCAGATAATAAAAAGGAACTGTGGGTCTATTTTGTTTCCTTTTGCATGTTGCAAACTCATTCACTAAGACATAATACCCTTAGGGTATTAAAATATTGTTATCAGTGCAATCATGAATAAAAATTCCGTGCATAATTTGTTTCCTTTCCCAAATGTCACAATTTTTTTCCATATTTATGCCCAAAAAGGGAATATTTTTGTCGATTCGACTAGAATATGCCATCATGAAGCGAATCTAGTAGCTTTCAACTTTTAACAAATATTGATTTTAAAAGAGTTTCTAAAATTATTTTCCGTGCGGAAAATTCGGAGGGAAATATTCATGATTGCCCTGTATATGTTTTTATATGTTATATGTTTTTAGTAAAATATGAAAGATTTTATGTTAGTCCCAATTTACATTGGGCGAGTTTACTTGCGGCAATTGTCAGTTTGTGGGTGAGAGAGGGTGCTGAGAGGCAAAGGGTTACCATATGCCTCACCTCTCTCTCCTACAAAATGACAATTGCCGCAAGTAAACTCGCCCAATGTAAATTGGGACTAATATTCAATATTGTCTTAGTCTTAATTTCTAGCTCATGTGATATTCTGTCAAACAATTTGGCCGAGCAGAAACCATCAACATATTTGGATACGTTCATTTTGACATTTCTGATTGAGTTTTTGAACAAATTTGTATTAGAAAGCAACTTATGTTGTAATAAGAAGGCTGGGTTATAGAAAATTTTCTAAGTCTTTTAGTCCAGATTTATTGCTGTGGCGGAATAATAAATAATAACATAATAATCTGCTAAGAAATCGACGTTTAACGACAATAAACTTAATTTAGAACACTTTTTGATGATTTTCCAAATTTAATTTGACGACTTTCGTCAAAAAAATTAGTTGCATATTTTGCATATTTTTTGCATATTTTGCATATTTTTTGCATATTTTGCATATTTTTTGCATATTTTGCATATTTTTTGCATATTATGCATATTTTTTGCATATTTTGTGCATATGCAAAATATGCAAATATGCAAAAAAATAAAAAATATGAGCCTGTCATTGCATTCAGTTTTCTTCAAAACGAATTTTGGTTCAATCAGAATTTTCGTATCTTTATTAATAAAAAATATGCAAATATGCAAAATCCGATGTCTAATGATGACATTTAACAAATAAATGGTAACACAAAAGGCAAAGACATAAAGTAATAAAGACCTGACAAAATGCATGCAACAAAAAAATGTTTACGAAACTATGTATAGAAACATTACCCTTAACAGGTTGCAGTTAATTCAAAATCGCAACCAAGGAGGAACATTTCATGTAATGGTATCAGAAACGAAATTTAAGAATTCAAGGATCTATTCAAGAATAATTCCATGTCAATTGGATCGGTAAATTCGGTTAAATACGTAAAAATGTATAAAAGAAAAAAATGTTATATCACCATATCGTAACATAACATTATGTTAAATTCAAAAGCCATTCACTAAAGAATGATAGCAAAAGAAATGTCTTATCTTGTTGTATTTATGTCTTTGCAAAAGGGAACACAATAAAATTAACATAAAATGATAACACAAATAAATTGATGACACACAGTCACTGGTCGTTCTGGAACATGTTCGAAATTTTGATTTTAACTTCGAATTACACCGCGAGTTTTGAATATTTTTGAAAACAAATTGCACATGCATAGAATTTGACATTTTCTTTCTTCGAATCAAATTAGAAAACTCGCGTTATTAAAAGTGCAAAAATCGACTTTTTGTCTAAAACCCTTTCCAAATTACCTATAGTGCAACGTTATATTTGAAGTACCGGTACCTATAAAATGACCTTTTTTCTTTAAAAAATATTCAAAAACGGCAAGGAAATGCCCGATTTTGTGTGGGCCATATTATCACGAGTTATTGTAATTGTTTTAATGGATCTTTTTGCTATCAGATAGTACGAAAAATGAACTATCAAAGTGTGCTTAGAAGCAATGGTATTTGGGTTACAGTTTTGTAGAACAATCGCATTTGTTTCGGAACCGTTTTTACGCCAATATTTTTAATTAGTTATTTTTCACGAGAATATAACTAAAAGGTTCCACGGGGTTCCACTATTCTAATGGTACAGAAATTTAGATAAGCTTTCGAACTATCAATTTCTCTATAGATTAATTGCGACTAACTGCGACGCCGGGGAATAGACCCCCCTATAACGGTACCGCCCGATTTAACGTATTTTCAGAATTTTATTTACAGTAATCAGCCGATTTAGCTAAAATTGAAATATAACGTTTTCTACGAATAGAGATACTCTACAAAAATTACCAAAAATTCTGAATATAGGTGCACATCTTGATGTAGCCCCCAAATAACGATACCTCCCATTTAAAAGTTTTTTAAGGTTTCTGGCCACATCCCTGCAAAAAAGTCTTAATGTAGGCCCACGTTTTGATGTAGGTCCCATATAACGGTTAAAAATTAAACAAGTAAAAAAGCGTTAAGTTCGGCCAGGCCGAACTTTTCATACCCTCCACCATAAAATATTCTGAACTAAAATGGAATAATTAGCTTTCATTCCTGTCCCCAATTTTAAGTGGGTACGTTAAAATGTCAGATAATGTACATAAAATGCTTCATTCGGGAGGCCCTTTTTTATGGTGTCTATATCTAACTATGTATGTTGACAATTTTTGGTGGGCTAGAAATTGGGAGGTACCGTTATATAGGGGTTATAATAAAACATGGATCTATGTTGACAGTTTTGATGGGAGCCTTTAATGTCAAATAACTCCTAATTCGGTTAAAAATTGCAGCTAGAATCCTCAAAATACCGAAGATCGGTACATAACGTGGGAACTTCAAATGCCATTAACAGCTAGTTCGGAGGTATGTGGGCTATACGAAAATATGAACTTAAATGAAAAATTTTTGTTGCAGAATTTTTGTTGGCTTTTAAATTTCAAATTACAGAAAGTTCATCCAAAAAATAAAGCTAAGGTACGGAAAATAGGGAGGTTTGTTTTGGGGCTATACCAAAACATCGACCTACGTTGGTTAAACATTTTAAGTAAAATCCTCAAAGTACCGAAAATCGGGAAGTATCGTTATATTGGGGCTATGTTGGAAATTGTTGATGCAGATGTGTGGTGACCACTACAACCTTCAAATGTCAAATTACAGTTATTTCGGTTAAAAATTGTAGCTAAAATTGCAAAATTACTGAAAATTGGGAGGTACCGTTATATGGGAGCTATATCCGAACATGGACCTATGTTGACATTTTTTTATGGAGAGGTGTTGTGACCACTAAGAACTTCAAATGTCAAATTACTCCTAGTTCGTTTTAATATTGTAGCTAAAATAATTAAATTACTGAAAATCGGGAGGTACTTTTATATGGGAGCTTTATCAATACATCGACCTTTCTTGACAATTTTTGGCGGAGAGGTGTGGTGACCACTAAGAATTTCAAATGTCAAATGTTCAAATTACAGATAATTCGGTTAAAATTCTCAAAATACCGAAAATCAGGAGGTACCGTTATATGGGGCTATACCAAAACATGGACCTATGTTCATAATTTTTTTCGAATATAAGTTTTTTGGTCACTAAGAACCCTAAATATCAAATTATAGCTAATTCGGTCTAGAAATGTGACTTAAAACGTCAAAAGACCTGAAATCAGGCGGTAACGTTATATGGGGGCTATTCCAAAACATGGACCTATGTCCACTAGTTTTGTTATATAAGTTTATTGAAACTTAAGAACCCTAAATGTCAATTTATTGCTAAATCGGCCTGAAAATGTAGCTAAAAACGTCAAAATACCGTAAATCGGGGGTACCGTTATATGGGAGCTATACCAAAACGTGGACCTATGTCCACAACTTTTGTTATATAAGTTAATTGACACTTAAGAACCCTAAATGTCAAATTATAGCTAAATCGGTATGAAAATGTAGCTAAAAACGTCAAAATACCGGGGGGCTATACCAAAACGTGGACCGATATAGCCCATCATCGAACTTGACCTGCCTGCAAACAAAAGACACATTTTCTCAAAATGTCAGAGAATTTTGGTGGAGAGGTGTGGTGACCACTAAGAACTTCAAATGTCAATGTTCGAATTACAGCTAATTCGGTTAAAACTTGTAGGTAACAAGTAAAAAAGCATTAAGTTCGGCCGGGCCGAACTTTTCATACCCTCCACCATAAAATATTCTGAACTAAAATGGAATAATTAGTTTTAATTCCTGTCCCCAACTTTAAGTGAGTACGTTAAAATGACAGATAATGTACATAAAATGTTTCATTCG
This sequence comes from Musca autumnalis, assembly GCF_047663935.1. NCBI lineage: Eukaryota > Metazoa > Arthropoda > Insecta > Diptera > Muscidae > Musca > Musca autumnalis. The sequence continues at coordinate 152,928,311 of NW_027411755.1, forward strand.
GTAGGCCCTTTTTTATGGTGCCTATATCGAACTATGTATGTTGACATGTTTATAATAAAACATGGACCTATGTTGACAATTTTTGATGGGAGCCTTTAATGTCAAATAACTCCTAATTCGGTTAAAAATTGTAGCTAGAATCCTCAAAATACCGAAAATCGGTACATAACGTTATATGGGGGCTATACCAAAACGTGGACCTAAGTCCACAACTTTTGTTGTATAAGTTTATTGACACTTAATAACCCTAAATGTCACATTATAGATAAATCGGTCTGAAAATGTAGCTAAAAACGTCAAAATTCCGTAAATCGGGGGGTACCGTTATATGGGGGCTATACCAAAACGTAAACCTATGTCCACAACATTTGTTATATAAGTTTATTGACACTTAAGAACCCTAAATGTCAAATTAGAGCTAAATCGGTCTGAAAATGTAGCTAAAAACGTCAAAATACCGTAAATCGAGGGTTCCGTTATATGGGGGCTATACCAAAACGTGGACCTATGTCCACAACTTTTGTTGTATAAGTTTACTAACACTTAAGAACCCTAAATGTTAAATTATAGCTACATCGGTCTGAAAATGTAGATAAAAACCTCAAAATATCGTAAATCGGGGTGTACCGTTATATGGGGGCTATACCAAAACATGGACCTATGTCCACAACTTTTGTTATATAAGTTTACTGACACTTAAGAACCCTAAATGTCAAATTATAGCTACATCGGTCTGAAAATGTAGCTAAAAACGTCAAAATACCGTAAATCGGGGGGTAACGTTATATAGGGGCTATACCAAAACGTGGACCTATGTCCACAAGTTTTCTTACATAAGTTTATTGGCACTTAAGAACCCCAAATGCCAAATTATAGCTAAATCGGTTTGAAAATGTAGCTAAAAACGTCAAAATACCGTAAATCGGGGGGTACCGTTATATGGGGGCTATACCAAAACGTGGACCTATGTACACAAGTTTTGTTTTATAAGTTTATTGACACTTAAGAACCCTAAATGTCAAATTATAGCTAAATCGGTCTGAAAATGTAGCTAAAACCGACAAAATACCGTAAATCGGGGGTACCGTTATATGGGGGCTATACCAAAACCTGGACCGATATAGCCCATCATCGAACTTGATCTGCCTGCAAACAAAAGACGCATTTTCCCAAAATTTCAGCGTCCTATCTCCATTTTTGTGGATGCTAGAGTGATTACCACAGACGGACGGACGGACGGACGTGCACAGATCGACTCAGAATTTTACCCTGATCAAGAATATATATACTTTATAGGGTCGCAAATGAGTATTTCAATGCGTTACAAACGGAAAAACAAACTTAATATACCCTCCATACTATGGGTATAAAAATCCCAAAATACCGAAAATCGGGAGGTACCGTTATATGGGGCTATACCAAAACATGTACCTATGTTCATAATTTTTTCGAATATAAGTTTTTTGGTCACTAAGAACTCTAAATATCAAATTATAACTAATTCGGTCTAGAAATGTGACTTAAAACGTCAAAATACCTGAAATCGGGTGGTAACGTTATATGGGGGCTATTCCAAAACATAGACCTATGTCCACTAGTTTTGTTATATAAGTTTATTGACACTTAAGAACCCTAAATGTCAATTTATTGCTAAATCGGTCTGAAAATTTAGCTAAAAACGTCGAAATACCGTAAATCGGGGGTTACCGTTATATGGAGGCTATACCAAAACGTGGACCTATGTCCACAAGTTTTGTTATATAAGTTTGTTGGCACTTAAGAACCCTTAATGTCAAATTATAGCTAAATCGGTCTGAAAATGTAGCTAAAAACGTCAAAATACCGTAAATCGGGGGTTACCGTTATATGGAGGCTATACCAAAACGTGGACCTATGTCCACAAGTTTTGTTATATAAGTTTGTTGGCACTTAAGAACCCTTAATGTCAAATTATAGCTAAATCGGTCTGAAAATGTAGCTAAAAACGTCAAAGTACCGTAAATCGGGGGGTACCGTTATATGGGGGCTATACCAAAACGTGGACCTATGTCCACAAGTTTTCTTATATAAGTTTATTGGCATCTAAGAACCCTAAATGTCAAATTATAGCTAAATAGGTCTGAAAATGTAGCTAAAAACGTCAAAATACCGTAAATCGGGGGGTACCGTTATATGGGGGCTATACCAACACGTGGACCTATGTCCACAAGTTTTGTTATATAACTTTATTGCCACTGAAGAACCCTAAATGCCAAATTATAGCTACATCGGTCTGAAAATGTAGCTAAAAACGTCAAAATACCGTAAATCGGGGGGTACCAGTATATGGGGGCTATACCAAAACGTGGACCTATGTCCACAAGTTTTGTTATATAAGTTTATTGACACTTAAGAACCCTAAATGTCAAATTTTAGCTAAATCGGTCTGAAAATGTAGCTAAAAACATCAAAATACCATAAATCGGGGGGTACCGTTATATGGGGGCTATACCAAAACGTTTACCGATATAGCCCATCATCGAACTTGACCTGCCTGCAAACAAAAGACGCATTTTCCCAAAATTTCAGCGTCCTATCTCCATTTTTGTGGATGCTAGAGTGATTACCACAGACGGACGGACGTGCACAGATCGACTGATCAAGAATATATATACTTTATAGGGTCGCAAATGAGTATTTCAATGCGTTACAAACGGAAAAACAAACTTAATATACCCTCCATACTATGGTGGAGGGTATAAAAATTTATGCATTTTTGGTAACTCGCAAAATAAAAGATCTCCTTTCGATGACGTCTCCTCCAATTTTCATATTTCTATCTTCATTAGTTTAGAAAATATTGTTTTTTTTTTTTTTTTTTTTTTTTGCACAAAAACTCTATTTTGCAGTGTGTTCTCGTTAGCATAAATGCTTAGGCCCTAAGCCTTAGGGCATAATGAACTAATTACAATGAAGAACTTGCATGCAGTCGGTGCGGGAACTTTTGTAACGGAGGAGGAATTGCAATAATACACATCGTAATATGTTTTCATGCTCTACACGCCTATGTGGTGGTATTTTTGATATTTTCAAAAAATACAAAAAAGTTAAATCCCTAATAAGCTATTAACATTGCTTTTTTGCATTATTTTATATATATATCAAAAATTATTAGAGTTTTTAATATTGATATTTTTATTTGCCCTTGAAGCTCCATACATTTTTTGTCCACAGTAAATAAGTGCCTATTTTCAAAAAGGAAATTAAATAAACTGTCAAAAAAATAAAAGTTCAAAGTTTTTTTTTTATGAAATTATTGTTTCATTTCTATTTTCCTTTGCTGATGGCCATGATGATCAATAACAACAACCTACAAATGTTATTGTTAAATTACAAAATAATACACAAACAAAATTATTTAAAAAATCCAAATGATTTTTTAACATTAATATAATGGTATTTTTCAGAGATAACGGTCATATTTTAGTGGGGGAAAATGTTACGTTATCTCTGATGACTGAAGTTATGGGGTGGAAAATTTCACAAAATGCATAACTTGCCCGTGAAATATACATTAATTATTTATGATGAACTACACAAAGAACGCCTATATAAAGTGGCAAACTCTGTTCGGTCTTCACCAGTTGTAGCCGATTAACAATACAAACGAGTTAATTATTTTTTAGTTTGTTTTTATATTTTCAAATCCGAAAAACAAAATGTTGTCGAATATAAATTTCAAAGTTTTCATTTTTGCTGTAATCTTGGAGGCTGTTTTGGCATGTGTAAGTAAATTTGAATGGATGTGTTGTTATACACCATCGAGCAAAACATATTGTATAGGGTATTCAAAGTCCTTCAATTAATTGTTAATCAATCCTTATTCAGATATCTTAAACTTTGTCCGAGTACTCACAAAAGTGATGTCACTTATTTAAACAAATTTTTATTGTGTTTAAACCTGGCGTTGTTTTCATTCGAACCTCATTAGCTTTCGAACTTATATTTTAACTTCGTTTTGTACAAAAAAAAGGTAAAAAATGTATGATTAAGCGCAATTTAAAGGCTGTTCCAGAATGGTTTTGGCATTTTTACCAAATCGGTGTAACCGTCCTTTTTATTATATTACATATTACAATGATATATATTTTGTTCGTGGGAAAGTCCATGCTGACAGAGATAATGCCCCAAAAGCTCTAAAATTACGTCCAGCATAAAATAAAATGTCTGAGGAGCAAAATAACTTACGAACGGAGTATCCGATTTGACAGAATCGTAATATTTCTTTGTGTATTTTTTTTACCGAAAGTAGTCATTGTGGCCCGGTTTAAAACGATATAATATCCATTCTTTCTAACATAATGCCTCCAAGCTCTACATACTTCCCTCAACGGTTGACACTCACTGTTCTGCAAACCCGCAGGGTTAGATTTCCAGGTCGAACAATATTGCATTGTCAACGGTGGCAAAAATACCCCTCAACGAATTATTGGCAACATTTACTGTGTATTTTAGCCATGTAAAACTTCTCTACAAGGGGTGACGTTCGGACTTGACTATAAAAAAGTAGGCCCCATATCAATGAACTAATAAATCGGGGTGCGCTTATAGATTTGAGAAAAATCTCCCTTGTCACTTCTGGGATGTTTGTGGGAACTATACTTCCCTCTATGACGACCCGAAAGTTCCAAAAACCATGCACTAATGGAGTTCTTGTAATATATTAATGATAATTGATTTTATTTGTGTTGTTGTTGTAGCAACGCATATATGTTCGTTCGTGTATTATTTCAGTTATCAAGTTCCTCTGTATCCAGACTCAAGAATTCTGCAGCTGTCGTTCTTCTGCTGCGATGGATGGGGGATGGTTTCCAAGTACGGCATTCACACTGTATCTTCGTACTGCATGCGCAACCATGTTGGTGTGAATGCGATTCAAGCCTGCCTGATAGGCTCGTTGATCTAGCGGTTCTCTTTTATACCTTTGGACCTCTCTCTCTAGATCATGAAGGTCTCTCCTGACGTGCCTGGGTGGGGGGAGCCTGTCCATTAAATCGTGACAGGGATGCTCACTGCGGTAACACCCAAGCAGGTACTGCATCGACAACATCTTATTGTGCTGACGCACCGGTAAAACCTTCGCCTCCTCATGAAGATGGTCCACTGGTGCCATGAGGAGGCACCCTGTTGCAGTCCTCAGGGCGGTATTCTGGCAGGTTTGAATCTTCTTCCACTGCGATGCGCTAACCTTTGCGGACCACGCTGGCGCCGCATAGCTTACCACAGACCGGCCTATTGCATTGTAGGTGGTCAACAAGGTTTCTTTATCAGCACCCCAAGTGCTGCCAGCCAGCGACTTGAGAACCTTGTTCCTACTTCTGATCTTATTGCAAATAGCTGTGGCATGCGCGGACGACTTGAACATGCTATCGAACGTTACGCCCAGTATTTTAGGGTAGTTAGTGGTCGGAATCAGTGCTCCATCGACCAATATGTTCAGTGGGAGCCTCATCTCAGCCGTCCATGTGGTGAACAGCGTGGCTGTGGATTTAGCGGCGGATATTTTCATATTCCTCAGATGGAAGAACTGCACTAGGTCAGCTATATAGACATTTAACCTATCACATATGTCATCGACGATAGGACCCCACGCCAAGATCGTACAATCATCCGCATACATCACGATCTCTATGCCGTCTGGAGGGTGTGGAATTTCAGAAAGGTAGAGGTTAAACAGTTCCGGAGATATCACCCCTCCTTGGGGAACTCCCTGTTTCACTCTACGGGTTTTGGACTTCTTGTTTCTGAATTCTACAAACGACTGGCGTCCACACATATAGTTGATTACCCAACGTTTCAAACTTGGCTGGAGATTAGTTTTCTCTATATCCTCGAACAGCTTGGCATGGTTGACGGTATCGAAGGCCTTCGATAGGTCAAGAGCCACCATGACTGTTCGGTCGCACGGCCTTTTCTAGTTCAGTCCTCTACTGATATGTATGGATATGGCGTCTAATGCTGTTGTAGTACTATGCATTTCCCGAAATCCATGTTGATGTTGGGCAACTGGAAAACACCTTCTCATCGTGGGGAGGAGTAGCGCCTCTAGGATCTTTGCTACTGGCGACAGGAGTGAAATCGGCCTGTACGATTCATCTCTGCTGGCATCCTTGCCAGGCTTCAGTAGCGGGACCACCCTGCCAACTTTCCAGGCATCCGGTACAACATGGGTGGCTAACGATAGGTTGAGAACACTTGTTAAATACTCAACTCCAGGTTCATCCAGCTGCTTAAGCATTACCATCGATATTCGGTGCGGGCCCAACGCTTTGGATGATTTAGCGTTTCGGATGGCATCTGCAACATCGCTCATCGTAAATTGTGGTGGTACCTCCTCGGGTGGAAGAGTACTTCTTATACGGCGTAGCACACTTCTCTTCGCCCTATCACTCTCGGGGTGCTCTATGAACTGCCGGTTAAAATAACACGCGAACCTCTTTGGGCCAGTTACTGTCACGCCGTTGAAAGTAACAGCCGTTCTGTCATCCTTCTTTTCCGGACTCGAGAGTGATTTAACCGTTGCCCACATTTTACTTATTCCTGCACCAATGTTGCATTGCTTCAGATGGTCTAGCCACTTTTTCCGCTTATGTTCGCCCACTAGCCTGTTGACTTCAAGAGTAAGTTCTCTAACTCTTGGGTCTTCGGGGTTCGTACGACGAAGCTCATCACGTTCATTTCAGGAAAGTACGGCGTTCAGAGGTTATGAAGTCGGGCGGTCTGTTTACGGAGACGATGATAGGGAGGTGGTCCGAACTAAGGGAAATGACGGATTGCCAGGATACGTCATTTATCAGACCTGGTGCCACAATGGTGATATCTGGCGAGCTGTGGCAGTTTCCTCTTATCCTCGTAGGAGCGTCTTCATTCACCGTGCAAAACGTGGAGCTATCGATTTGCTCTGCCAGCGCTGTACCCCGCTGGTCATTACCTAGGACGGAGTGCAAAAGCTCATGATGAGCATTGAAGTCCCCTAGCACCAGACGGTTATCGCCCTCTAACAGCAAACTGATATTGGGCATATAACGTCGGGCACAGCTATTCATCGGCGGTATGTACACATTAAGCAGCTCTACCTCGGCAGTACCACACTTTACTGCTACCCCCATACACTCCATGTATGGGTCACTAGAGCCAAGCTCAAGCGAGATAGGTCTGTACTGGACAGACTGGTGTATTAGGAAGGCAAGTCCTCCTCCTCCGCTTCTTGTGCGATCCTTCCGCAAAACGTTGTAACCATCACAACGTAAGCTACAGGTGGCGGTGAGCTTTGTTTCCTGGATCGCGGCGACCATGATGTTTTTCCGACTCATAAAGTCCACAATTTCACTGACCTTATTGCGGAGACCGTTGCAATTGAATTGCAGGAATGATGCATTTCCGGGCCGTTGAACAACAACATGTGGTGTTAGATGCTGCATTTGTTGTTGTTGTTGGGGAGACTGCGGGGGCGTCTCGTATTCCGACGACGACGAAGAGTCAGACGACGACGTAGAAGACGCACTGGGTGATGCGCTGACGCAGCAAGCAGCAACATACCTGTCGCTGTAATCCCGGGTGCTACTAAGCCCAGAGCACCCACGAAAATGCACCCATTCCATACATCCATTACAACTCACCATTGTTGAGTTCCGTTTGCAAGATCCGCATCCACCACATGGATGCGGATCTTGCAAACGGAACAGATCCATACTGGCCCGGGGTTCATTTCTATCCCGGCACGGACCAGAAGAGCTCGGAGCAGGCATTCCGGGATAAATTGCCGCTCCCATGGTGAAAAAAATACACGAACACAAACACATAATTGTTGAGGTGACGGCCCCTGGTCGAAGATTCCTCCGAGTCAATCCGGTGCATAGAACCGGCCGTCGCGGGATTGTTTTATTTGTGTAGACTGTTTCGATTGGATCTGTCAGTGAAGTAATTAGGCCCACTTATGATAATAACAGTTCGGACACGCTCTAAAGTACGCAATGATCTTTCGACTACTTTGCATGCTCATTGGCATTTGTGATCATCATTAATCTGTTACAATACACAACGTTTTTTGTCACCTACAAAATTGGGGATTTAAGAATTTGTTGCTAAATGTCCACGTTTTGATATAGACACCACTAGATGATACCTCAGATTTTTGTTATTTTTAAGGTTTAAGAAATAGCTCATAATTGGTATTTCATATTCTTTGAGAATACAAAACTTTCCCAAAAAAAATTGTCAGTATAAGTCCAAGTTTCGATAGAATGGTACCTCACAATTTTCGGTATTTTCAAGGTTTTGTCTCATTATCGCGCCAAAGTGGCTGAAGTTTTGTATTTAGTGTTCGGTGGGAGCATTAAATATATCCCCAGAAATTCGACGCTATAATTCCACGTTTTGATATAGCCCCTATGTGAAGGTACCTCCCGATTTTCGGTATTTTCAGGGTGTTTGCCTCATTGTCGCACTAAAATGGCTGATAATTCGTATTTAGTCTTCGTTGGGAGCATTAAACCTATCTCCAGAAATTTGCCGTTATAGGTCCACGTTTTGATATAGCTATGGGTGCTAACGGTACCTCCCGAAGTAACCGAATTGATCATAACTTTGCACATGGTAATATTGCTTTCAGTCCACTGCTTCGGGTACCTCCCACACAAAGTTCTGAAAAAGTGAAGTTTAAAATCTCCTCTCGGATTGTTTTGAATATTTTTGGTGCATATTTTCCTTTCTGTGACAAATCCATACTTCCTGACATAATGGCCTAAAAGCTCCAAGAAACCTTGACGGCACCAACTAACTCGCGCAGTTTGTTTCTGATTGCACGTCCTATTATTTCATCTGTAGTGCGATTCTCTAACTCATTTTTTGATTTACCGACAAAAATCAGTAACTTTAAAACTCAAAATTATTAATGAAAAGTTCAAATAAAAGTTGACAACACTGTAGCTATCGGTAGGACTTTACGACTACTTTTTATTGGTCGCTAACTTACCGTATAATATCGTTAATTACCGAAATAATAAGCATTTTAATTTTACCGATTCTTGTCTGTAACTGCAAAAATGTGTTAGAGAATCGCACTACTGGTCATGTCTTACTTTGGAATATGGACAATATCGGTCCCGTCCTTCGTCTACCTCCCATACAAAATTTGGAAAAAGTGCAGTTTAACAGCTCATCTCGGATCGTTTTGAAATGTTTTCCAAAAAGTTCTTCTTGTGGGCCGTGTTACGACGGCACATTTTTGGGGGCAAGTCCATACTTCCTGAGATAAAGACAAAAAAGCCTGCCGGCCCCAACTAAACTGGATACTACCTAAGATAACCCTCAAAGAGAGAAACCGATTTTGTCCAACGTTGTTCATCTTTTTATTCCTTACAGTCTCGAATTATGTCCGAATATCGACGTCATCAGACCTCTCTTTCGGATACCTCCAACACAAAGTTTATAAAGAGAGTAGTTTAAGGGCTCGTCTGGGATTTTTTCTAAATTGTTGGCAAGTTGTTTTTTATGCGGTCCCAATTAAAACGGTACAATTTTTTCGGGCCAAATTCATACTTCCTGAAAAATTGGCCCAACAATACAAAAAACACCTATAGTAGTATTGTATTTGCTTCATTTCTTTAGGTTCGAGGCTGAGGGTATACATCTGATGAAACAGCTGACTGATACTTTCTTACTTGTCTCTTTGCAATTTTGGCATAAAAATCGCCTAGAATAATTTTAAATGTGATTGGCAGGACAACAGTTTTATAATTCTTTTAAGCGCTCGTAAAATATATCTTTGGTCTGTTCGCCATTGTCTTCAGTGGGAGCATGAGCGCAAATAAAGCTGATGTTGAAGAATTTTGCTTTTATCGGTATTGTCTTTCATTCACTGGGGTGAAGCTGGAGACTAGATGTTTAAAGCTCCGGCCAACTACAAATCCGCAACCAATCTTATGTCATGGGAGCTATACTCGTAATACAGTGCGTCACCTTTAGGTGTTGTTGTGATGCCTTTCCCAATCCATCGTATTTCCTGTATGGTAGTAATGTCGGTCTTGTATTTTTCAAGCACATCTGTCAAGGCGTAAACTGCTCCTCTTCTATAAAGAGTCGAAACATTCAAGTGCAGATTCGCAGATAATGGTCATTTAAACATTTGCGGGGTCAACTTTAGCAGGGTTTGTTTTTTTATACCCTCCACCATAATATGGAGGGTATAATTAAATTTGTCATCGAAGACCCTATAAAATATATATATTCTTGATTAGGGTAAAATTGTAAGTCGATATAACCATGTCCATCTGTCCCTCCGTCCGTACGTCTGTTGAAATCATGATACAGCTCACAATTTTTAAGATAGAGCTTTGTAATTTGGGACAGAAGTTTCTATTACTCCTAGGATGTTTGGTGTTGCAAATGGGCTATATCGGTCCATGTTTTGATATAGCCCCCATAGAACGGTACTACCCGATTTTCTGTATTTTAAAGGTTTTAGACACAATATACCACAGAAATGGCTGAAATTTGGTACTTAGTCTTCGTTGGGGGTATAAAAATTTCTCCTCAGAAATTTGTCGGCATAGGTTCACGCCTTCATATAGCCCCCATAGAACGGTACATCCCGATTGTCGGTATTTTGAAGGTTGTGGCCTCAATATTCTTCCGAAATGGCTGAAATTTGGTACTGATTCTTCGTTATGGGTATAAAACTTTCCTTCAGAAAATTTGTCGGTACAGGTCCTCGCCTTAATATAGCCCCCGTAGAACGGTACCTCCCGATTTTCGGTATTTTGAAGGTTGTGGCCACAATAATCCATCGAAATGGCTGAAATTTGGTATTTAGTCTTCGTTTAGGGTATTTAACTTTCCCCTCTAAATTTGTCGGTATAGGTAGGTATAGGTATAGAACGGTACCTCCCGATTTTTGGTATTTTGAAGGTTGCTGCCAAAATAACCCACAAAAATCGCTGAAATTTTGTATTTAGTCTTCGTTGGGGGGAATTCAACTTTTCCCTACAATAGTCGGTATAGGTCCACGCCTTCATATAGCCCCCATAGAATGGAATTCGAAATTTTGAAGATTGTAGCCTCAATATTCCACCAACATGGCTGAAATTTGGTATTTGGTGTACATACCTTGGAGGTGAAAACCGTTCCGACTGGTCCACGTTTCGATTTCTAGAAGAGAATTAACAGTATAGGTCCACGCCCTCCTATACCCTTTATTGAAGCGTACCTCTTGATTTTCGGTATTTTGAAGGTTTAAGCCACATTATCTTACGGAAATATCAAAAGTTTGGTATTTAGTCTTCCATGAGTCTAAAAACTTTCCGTCAGGAATTTTGATATAGTCCCCATAGAACGGAACCTAGCGAATTTCTTTTTTTGAAGGTTTCCCATATTGTTTTTGGTATTTAGTCTTCTTCAAAAACGAAAGGAAACTAATTGTTCCATTTTACTTAAATACAACTCGTGGTGGAGGGTGTTACAAGTTCGGTCCGGCTGAACTTAACGCCGTTCTTACTTGTTTTTCTTATTTCGTACTATTTCTTCGAATTTAACCTGTTCTATTTCTATTTTTTCGATACAAATAGTTATCACAGGCATGACCTAACAATTTTTCAAACATATTGTCATCCCATAAAACTAGTTGATAAGATTTTTATATTAGTTGCATTTAATTTCAATATACATTTTCCATAAAAAAATTTTTAAAATATTTACTTCTGATTGTTCTGGTATAACTCAAAATACAACAATGTCAAGAAGCAGCAAAAAGTTGTTTTTTACCACGTTCTCCTAACTTCTAACTTTATATATTGTTGTTGTGATCATACATATTTTTAAAGGGACAAATGACGTGATTAAACCAATAGTCTTTATTGTCCAAACGGTCAACTTAGGATAGGTTGAAAAGAGGGGCCATGCAAATCGCCACATGCTCATATGGACATACATTTAAACTAATGTAGGTTTGGTGTGAACTCTAGACTATTGTTTAATACGACAAAAACTATGGTTGAAGGGGCAATATTACATGCTGAGCCTGACAATATCTTTAAAATACATATTTCGATTTTCAAATATTGTCAGAACAACTTGGGTGCATTGATATTTATACTGAGATTGTTTTTAAAATTTCACCGAAGACTTTAAATGAGGTTCACTTAAAGATCTTGCACTGAGGAACATAAAGTCTTCCATAGTCATTTGATACTTTACCTTTTAGTGCATTATTTTATTTAAGTTTCCTCCTAAATTTTCAATCATGATTTCATTTATAATTTAAATTTATTTTCTTTATTTCTTCTTTTAAGAACGGGTTTAAGGCCAATCTTATTAAGGCAGAAAATTGTGCCGGTGAAGATGCTATCATAAAAATGGATTCCGATTTCACCGTTAAACTGAATAAAAAATGTGAAATTGTACCCACCGGCTGTATTTCAAATAAGGCTTTCAATACAGCCGTTTCAAAGTTTAAAGTTACCAAAGATGGTATGGTACTTAAAGAGGGTAAAATGGATTTGTGCAGTATGGCTGATAGTGCACCAGCTGAAGTAAAGGATTATCTGAAGGTGTTTGGTGCTCCATCATCATGTCCCGTCGAAGAGGTATTTAAAGCAGATCTCAAAAATAAATCACCTGTTATTTAATAATAACAATTTGCGTTTTTTTTTCTTTTTCAGGCCAAAGTTTGTGCCCATGATCACAAAATCGATTTATCCAAATACAAAGCCCTCTTGGCCGTTGCCCGCGGTCACATTGTTGTCGATTCAGATATTACCCATGATACTGTAAGTAATTTTACTGTTAAGGCCAAGCATTATTTGTCAATGAAATCTTCCAATTGCTTCGTTTATTTTCTAGGGTAAATCCTGCTTCCACATTGAATTGGAAATAACAAATTAATTGCAATATTCACGATTTACGTTTTGGAGGAGTTGGTTGGTGGTATATTCAGTATTTATTTATTCATTATTATGGTATTAATATTTTTAATGTTAAATGTAAATAAAATGGAATGGACCAATTAATTTAAATAGTTTTATTTTCCAACTACAATATTTCCCCCCGAACATCCCATAAAGTACACAAAAAATACTGCATTTTAGGAACAGTGTTCATAACCTTGGCAAATTCAAATTTCTGCATTTCATGAACGCCTTTCATAAAGCAAAAAATAGTGGTTTCTTCTGAGAGATTGAAAAACAAATTTATTCTAATGATTTTCACTGTAGTTGGGTTATCGTCTTGTGAGCATAGCAGAACAATATGAACCACATGTTGAGTCTATAAGCACTAGGTTCAGATATTAGATGTTGCCTTTATATTAAAGAAATTAAAATATTGTAGATGGGAACTATATCGTACACCAAACGCACTGTAGTTTAGCTTTACGCTAAACTACCACCGTCGGTTGTGTGTTGTTATGGTTTGTTGATATAGTCTTAATGTGATGGTGAGACGATGGTGGGGGTTATGTTGTGGTTTGTTGATATGTGATGGTGAGACGATGAGACCATTCAAAAGAAAAAGAGAACAATGTTGAGAGTTTTTGCCAAACAAAAGAGGAAATATGAGAGCAAATAATGGAAATGCAGGGAAAGATAGGAATGCGATTTTGCATCTCATGAAAATCTTAAATATTTTTGAAAAAATAGTGGCTTTCAGATGGATATAAAAAACGACACTTGTATCTTATGTGAGGTAACTGTATAGTATGAAGAAACTGCATCACGGACGAAAACATGTAAAAATGAAATATTATTTCTGTGTAGGTGGAGGCTCCAAAGGTCGAAAAATGCTGTCGGTCTATTCTACTTTAGCTCAATGAGAACTTTTATATTTAACAAATAAAAAGTCGTTATGTTAGGTCACGCCGAACATTTTATACCCTCCACCATCAAATATTCTTAACAAAAATGGAATAAATGGTTTCCTTTCCTGTTCACATCTTTGGGTCGTGACCACAGAGAACCTCAAATGTCAAATTTTTGCTAGTTCGGTTAAAATTTTTAGCTAAAACCTTAAAAATACCGAAAATCGGCAGGTACCTTTATATGGGGGCTATACCACAACATAGACCCTTTGTTGACAATTTTTGGTTGAGAAGTGGTGAAACCACTAAGAACCTTAAATGTAAAATTTCAGCTAGTTTGGTTAAACATTGTAGCCAAAAATCCTCAAAATTCCGAAAATAGGGAGGTACCGTTATATAGAGGCTATGTTAACACATGGACCTATGTTGACAATTTTTTGTGAAGAAGTTTCGTGATCACAGATATACCTTAAATATCAAGTTACAGCCTGTTCGCTTAAAAGTTTTACCTAAAACACTTAAAATATCGAAAATAGATAGGTACGGTTCTATTTAGCCCATGCCAAAAGATAATAATAGTTTTTGATGGAGAAGTGTTGTGATTAGTAGTCAACCTAAAATGTCAAATTACAGCAAGTTTGGTAAAAATGTTAGCCAAAATCCTGAAAATACCGAAAATCGGGTGGTACGGTTATATAGAGGGCTATACTAAAACATGGACCTATGTTGACGATTTTTAATGAAGAAGTTTCGTGACCGCAGATAACCTCAAATGTCAAATTACAGCTAGTTTGGTTAAAAATTACAGCTAAAACCCTAAAAATACGGAAAATCGGGAGGTACCGTTATATCGGGGTATACCAAAACATGGACCTATGATGACGATTTTTTGTGAAGAAGTTTCGTGACGACAGGGAGCCTCAAATGTCAAATTACAGCTAGTTCGGTTGAAAATTGTAGCTAAAATCCTCAAAATACCGAAAATCGGGAGGTACCGTTATATGGGGGCTGTACCAAAATATGGACCAATGTTGTCGATTTTTAGTGAAGATGTTTCGTGACTACAGATAAAACCCTCAAAATGCCGAGAATCGGGAGGTACCGTTATATGGGGGCTATACCAAAACATGGATCTATGCTGACAATTTTTAGTGAATCACAGATAACCTCAAATGTCAAATTACAGCTAGTTCGGTTAAAAGTTGTGGCTAAAATCCTCAAAATACCGAAAATCTGGAAGTACCGTTATGAAAATGACACTCTCGTGCAAAAATATAGCGTTTTAGCTCAATTTTTGTGGACGCTAGAGTGATTACAACAAATGGACAGACGGACATGTCTATATCGACTTTTATCCTGATCAAGAATATATGTATATACTTTATAAGGTCGCAAATTATTACTTCAATGGTGGAGTGTATAAAAATTAGGGGATAAAAATAGGTTTGTTCTTACAAATGAACAAAGCTCGCCATAGAAGCCAGGAATAAATGTTTTGTGAGTCATTGCCCCACGAACGACTTACCTCTCGTGACTTCAACCTGTACATGGATGTGTGGCCCCCACCAAAACCAAACCAAGAACACGGTGAACAGAGTTAGGTCAACGAGGAACCACATCCCAAGGTCAAGAGACCCAGGACTCGTGAGGCCAAACTTCATTTTGGTCTAGCATGGCTAAAGTTCCGTTTAGCCCAAATATAACAAGGGGGAGGTTATTGATAAAAACCCTTATAAAGACGAATCCCTCATTATTGTCTGAAAAGTATGCAATGATTGTTTCTTTTCCGACCACCGCACAGTGCGAAATATGGGAAGTTTAGTGGAACTTTAAGGAATTTTGAAAGTACATAAAATTAATTAAATTTTAATTGAATTCGTAAGCTAAGTACTCCACTGCAAATGGCCCATACTCAGTTTGGAGTGGCGCGGACAAATGGTAAGTCAGTATTAGGCCGGGGCGATTTGAAAACCTTAATGGGCCCTTCGCGTTTCTGATTCCTGGGGTTGAACTGAGTAAAAAAGTCTACTGGACCATATGTCTACGATGAAAATCGAGCCTCCCGATTTTGAATTTAAGTTTTTTATCTACGTTTTTTTGACATCTTGGCATATAACAGCCAAACCATTGAGATTTTCGATCCAACACAAAGACAAACATTGTAGCCAAGACAGTAGTTAAGAACTCTCTAATACATCGCAAAAGCATTGGAACGCTCCTTCAGGCAGTTTTGGCCTTAAGAATGTGCAAACTTTTCGGAAAATGTCGATAAATGACATTGTGCTACAAAATTTGACCCGAAAAATATTCAAGTGTTCTGATGCAAAATTATATCGTTTTGGGATCCATGGACAACGACAATGCCTTTATTTCGTTTGGGTCACTTCGTTTTATTTTTTTACAACGGTTTCTCATAATTTTCAAAAATATAAAGTTTTTTTGTTTTGTTCAATATTTATTTTGAAAATTATGAGAAATTCCTTTATAGGTTTTTTGTGGGGGTTTTCAGACATAAACCACTATAACTTAGCCATTTGTTAACCGATTTAAAACAATATTAGCTGATTCAAATGACATTATTCACCCCTTTAAAAGGAAGAAGGATCAAAAGAAATCCGTTGTGGAAAAAATAAGATATGCCCGTTTAAATTTGAAAATGTAAGAAACCCAAATTTTCACTACTTTTACCGTTATAAAAAAATATAACGAAGTGACCCAAACGAAATAAAGGCATTGTCGTTGTCCATGGATCCCAAAACGTTATAATTTTGCATCAGAACACTTGAATATTTTTCGGGTCAAATTTTGTAGCACAATGTCATTTATCGACATTTTCCGAAAAGTTTGCACATTCTTAAGGCCAAAACTGCCTGAAGGAGCGTTCCAATGCTTTTGCGATGTATTAGAGAGTTCTTAACTACTGTCTTGGCTACAATGTTTGTCTTTGTGTTGGATCGAAAATCTCAATGGTTTGGCTGTTGTATGCCAAAATATCCAAAAAACGTCAGTAAAAAATTTAAAGTCAAAATCGGGAGGCTCGATTTTCACGGTAGATATATGGTCCAGTGGACTTTTTTGCTCAGTTCAATCCCAGGAATCAGAAACGCGAAGGGCTCATTAAAGTTTTTTTCCTTCCACACAAATCGCCCCACCCTAGTCAGTATGCCATAATTTAGTTTTCTTAATATTTTACAAAACAATTATAATAGTTTACTCTTTAAAAAAATGCAAAAACTCTTATTGTTTTCGTGCAATTTTAATCGGAAAGAAGTGCTTTTTTGAAATATTCAAAATTTTTTTTTTTTATTTTCCGTGGATATTTCAAAAGTGAGTCCCGTACATTCCCGTTTTAAGATATATATGATCTGAAAGATTGGGGTCTCCTCTGTTTGCAAAGCCATAAAACAGCTGCGGTAACGTGCGGTCTTCGGAGAAATTTCATTTAATTGCATTTGCTAAAGTTGAAGGTAAACGCGGCGATGAACGCCGTTATTGACTACGTTTTGAAGAAATGGACTCACTAATTTTAACAAATTATGATTTCTGTCAAATTAAGAGTCTTCTCGAAATTGTTCATAGTTTTGACCTGTAAATGTTGGTAATTTATATATAGTGCAACATTTTTGAATGCTGTGGTGCAAATACCAATATACGTTAAAAATTGTAACGCAGTTCCAACCTGAACTTGATCTGAGAGACATTATTAAAAAAAATTAATGGTACAGACCTGCTAAATAGCCATTAGATACAAATGAAAACAAAAAATTATTGACATTTTACTCCTTAATGGATGTGCAGGGTTTTATGTGAGGAGGATTTTTATTCGCTAACATCTTAAAACTGCATCTTAATTTGCATCAAAATCTGTTGCAATTTGTGTCTTCAACATTTAAAATACCTAATATGAGGGAACCCGTCATATGGGTGCTATGCCAAAAACGCGTACCTACAATGTTAATATTTCGCACAGAGGTTTTCTATCTACGAAGAACATAAAATGCCAAAATACAACCAAAAATTTTGGAAAATGTGTCTGTAAGATTTAAAATATGTCCCATCGACCGGTACCGTTCAATAGGGTCTATACCAAAACGCGAACCTATATTGAAAATATTTTGTACATAAGATTTCTATCCGCTGAAAACTCAATATACCAATTTGCAGCAAAATGATTGAAAATTGAATGTAAAACGTAAAAACGACAGCCGCCGTTACATGAACGCTACGGGAAACCGCGGTCCTATGTGGCCCAATTTGAGCCCCATACTACCCACTAATAAAAGAAATGTTTTTGCAAAATTTTAGGAATCTACGCCCTTTACTTTAAAAGTTATTAGTAAAGTTCCGCTAAAGTGCTCATATTTCGCACTGTGCACCGCCAAATACTGTTCCAAGTCGAAGCCATTCGGCAATCACCACATAGGAATCCAAGGGAAACTGACCGGGACAAATTCACTAAATTAGCAAACTAAAAGCAGGACACATTGCACTGTCCTACAACGGTAGCAGAGGTTGATAATGCATGAGAAGCATATTAGACAGATTCTTGTGGATAGTCAAGAGCCCCCTGTCCACTAACTCTTCCTGGTAGGAGAAGTCAGCAGGTTTGGTGCTCAATGGATTTTGCTATTCTCCGGAAGATCAGTAGAAGGCCTTACAACAAAGTCCACAGATTGGGAGAACTGTAAGGTGTATTTCAATAAGTGCAACAGCGAAATTGAGTAAGCTAAACGCGGATCGATAGAGGGAGTTAAGGATCGAAGGATTCCAAAACCATCGGTAATATCAAACTGGATATTCGACATGGTCAAACTCTGGTCTAGAGTCTCTGAAACTTCTAGCCAATACTCATTTCCCGAACTATATGGACGTACCATATCAGTTGTCGTCGGGAATAAATGTCGGCCATAAATTGCATGGGCAATAAACACCTTCATACCCTTTAAATCACCCACGCCAGACATCATCATACCTGCAATGCCGCCGGAGGGATTTTTAATTAAATCGCGGTTAAATTTACATTTTAGGTTTTTGTTGTCTCTCTGAAGTTGTTATTGGCAAAAGAGAGCGGGATTCGTAGAAATGCCAACATTTCGAGGGATGTGTGAAGTGATGAATGAACGGCCGGTCAGGGGCGATGGCTAGAATCAATTACCGCATCGAGTGCAGGCAATCGTAAAAAAAAACCTATCATTATACAACAGTTATTTTTGGTAAGATATGAGTAATTGTCATCATTTCATGGTACATTTAACACACCAAAAAATGTATGTATAAAGCCCATTGTCATTATTTGGTGTTTGTTTGATTTGTATTCTTTAATGGTATTAATTAAATGTAATGATTAAAATAATTTTTTGACAAAATTATAGATATCGTTTCCTATTTTAATTATGATGATATTGACAAATTTTGGTATAAAAAGTTCATCGCCAAAATAATAATGCGCAAACGTTTATCAGTTCTTCAGTGAAAGTGTCGTTTAATTAACATCATTGTTTTTGATATAAAAGTGAACATGTTATCGAAAGAAGTCCTTAGTGTTTTTCTACTTGCAATGGTATTGGAAGTAACCTTGGCCTGTGTAAGTTTTCACTTAATAACAAGTAAAAAAAATTGCAACCTGTAGCGTGATTGCAAAAAAATTGAGAAATTGGATGCATTACCGACTATTGTGGTATCTCCCTTGTTTGACCACCTTCGCCAACCTACTTTACACCAATGTAAAGGTAATATTTTCTTATTCCATTGACAGGCTTTGCCGTTGGAATATCCCTACTAGAAGCCGAGATATTCACAAAGAATAAAACTTTGAATTTGTCTACACATAAGTTTTTCCGCATTCCGACCCCTAAATATTATCCACTTATCACCAAAATCAAAAGGCTTCTTCCTCTGTTTTTGAAAAAAAATTACGCACCAAAATTTCGTGTTTGGGTGCAGATTACTGTGATCCTGTGAGGGCTACACCCTCATGTTATACATTAAACAAGTGAGCCAAGGCTATAGTCGGGTCGGGGCCGACTATGTGATACCCTACACCACTACCCCTGTTCATAAGCTTTTGACTACTAAAATTCAAAATATTAAAATTGGCATAGCTTAGCGCTTTTGCTCTGAATGTCTTCATTAACACAGGTCAATTTTTTTGAAACGCATTTAAGTGCATCAACAGTACAACCCAAATAAAAAATGGAAAAGTGGGATGTATGCCAACCATCAATAGGCTTCTTTCTCTGTTAGACCCCCATCAACCCCCATCGTGAGGATCCGATCAAAATTTCGCAGTGTGATTGCACAAAAATGGAAAGAGGGATGGATTACCGACTATTGCGATATCTCTTTTGTTTGACCACCTATGACAACATACTTCACATCGTTGTAAAGTTGATATTTTCTTCTTTCCTTGCCAGGTTTTGCTTTCGATATACCTCCTACATATCTCCGTTATGTGGCCACCTACGCTAACCAACTTTGCATCACTGTAAAAGATGGGATTTTTTACTTTCACAGTCAGACTTTGTGTTTGGAAGATCCCAAGCCGAAGCTGTGATATTCGTCATTATTATTAAAATCGCAAAAATAAAAAGTTGGGTTCTATTAGCGGCTATTGCGATATATTCGTTGTTTGATCACCTACGAGAGCCTACTTTGCATCATTCGAAAGACGATATTTTCTACTTTCATGGCCAGGCCATGTTTTTGGTATACCCCATATTGAAGCTGAGATATTCGCTTAGGAAAAAAACGTTGTCTTTTTCTCCCATTACGAACCCTATATATTATCCGACCATCACCAAAATCAATAGGCTTCTTCATCTGTGTGACCCCCATTAACCCTCAAAATTTCGTGACGATCCGATCAAAATTGCGACCTGTAGCGTGATTTTCAAAAAAAAGTGGAGAAATGGGATGTATTATCGACTATTGCAATATCTCCGTTATTTGGTCACCTGCGCCGACCTAGTTTACATCATTGTACAGATGGGATCTTCTACTTTCATAGCCAGGCTTTGCTTTTGGAAAGTCCCCAACCAAAGCTGTGATATTCGTCATTATAATTAAAATCGCAAAAATGAAAATTTGGGTTAGAAAGGTGATATTTTCTACTTTTATTGTCAGGTTTTGCTTTTCGTATACCCCGTATAGAAGCTGAGATATTCGCTTTGGAAAAAAAACGTTGTGTTTTTTTTCCACATACGTTTTTTGTCCATTCCGACCCCTAAATATTATCCGACCATCACCAAAATCATTAGGCTTCTTCCCCTCCGGGACCCCATCTATATCCAAAATTTCGTGACGATCCGATCAAAATTGCGACCTGTAGCGTGATTACAAGTTTTAGATGGACAGACTGACAGACGGACGGACGGACGGACTGACGGACGGTCGATGCGTTACAATCTTTTTGGCCAAAACCAACTTATAATACCCTCCCCATATAGTGGTGTAGGGTATAAAAATGCGAAATTGTGAGTAGTACAATCAAATAATAAGCTTTTAGGGAAATCCGTGGGCGTCCCGATTATAGAAAAAATTCAAAAAACCCAATTTTTCAGTCTTCAAAATGTCGGCATCCGTTTGAGGTAGATACAGTGGATATATTAAAAAATCATACATTAGAAACTTCAACTCTGAAGTGTACTCTTTAACTTCTCTTTTGAGCAGTAAGCTCTACATTGTGTTGTAAAACCACCAATTGAAAAATAACATAATGAAACTTGTTTTCTTCAACGATTTTTTCCGATTTTTTTTTTACATTAGCACGACCAAAGCTTCCGCTCAAATTATTATTTTAAGAAACCCCTCGGTGAATCGGGCTAAAACAGTTTATTTTACCGAAATGGGGTTAAAAGTTATGGTATAGTACCTCCGATCATCGGTACCTCCCGATTTTCAGTATTTTGAAGGGTGTGTCCTTTTCACCCCACCGAAATTACTGAAATTTGGTAGTAAGTCTTCGTTGGGAGTGAAAAAATTTCCTCCTAAAATTTGTTGGTTAAGGTCCACGTCTTCATATAGGCCCCTTAGAACGGTACATCCTGATTTTCGGTATTTTCAAGGTTGTGTCCTCAATATCCCACCGAAATGGTATTAAGGCTTTGTTGGGGGTTTAAAACTTTCCACCTGAAATTTGTCGGTATAGGTCCACGTCTTCATATAGCCCCCATAGAATGGTACCTCCCGATTTTCGGTATTTTGAAGGGTGTGTCCTTTACACCCCACCGAAATTACTGAAATTTGGTAGTAAGTCTTCGTTGGGAGTGAAAAAATTTCCTCCTAAAATTTGTCGGTATAGATCCACGTCTTCATATAACCCCCATAGAACGATACCTGCCGATTTTCGGTATTTTGAAGGTTATGGCCTCATTAACACGCCAAAAGAGCTGAAATTTGGTATTTAGTCTTCGTTGATGGTGTAAAACTTTCCACCTGTTGGTATGTGGCCACGTTTTCGTATAGCCCCCATAGAACAGTACCTCCCGATGTTCGTTGTTTTGAAGGTTGTGGCCTCAATATCCCACGAAATGCCCGTATATATTTAGTTTTCGTTGGTGGTATACAACTTTCCACCTGAAATTTTTCTATATGTATAGGCGCTCATCTTCATATAGCCCCAATAGAACGGTTCCTCCCGATATTCAGTATGTATTTTGAAGAGTGTGGCCTCAATATCCCACAGAAACGTCTTCATGTAGCCCCTAAAGAACAGTACCCTCCGATTTTCGGTGTTTTGAAAGTTTTAACCACTTTATACAACCGGTGTTTAAGTAAGAATTAATATATTTCAGTTTAATTTGCATTGTTTGGAAATGCTCGTTTGTCGCTTTACTTTCATTGTGTTTGA
Organism: Musca autumnalis; assembly: GCF_047663935.1. Taxonomy (NCBI): domain Eukaryota; kingdom Metazoa; phylum Arthropoda; class Insecta; order Diptera; family Muscidae; genus Musca; species Musca autumnalis. The sequence goes on from NW_027411755.1 coordinate 152,950,987, forward strand.
TTCACTCAATCGCTAGAAAACTGCCTACTCCTTTTTTGTAACAACATTGATATGTCATCTAGGAGTTTTCTAACGAGTGTTGTTTTTGCGCCTACGCGACCTTTCGGCATTATTATTGACACTTCGTTTTCGATCGCCATCCGTAACACAGGTAATCTGTTCGCCTTGCTACTTTCCCTTTATTTAATTATATTTATTTATTTACTCAATAAAGCGTCTGCTTTTATATTCTTTGAAACTAAAACGATCGTGTTTTTATTTCTCTTTTTCGAAACGCAATTTCGGCGCCTTTACAACCGGAATACCTGAAATTTGGTATTTAGTTTTCGCCAAATATACAAGACATTTCTACAGGTACAAAAGATCCTTTGCAAAAAATCAGACAGTATAGGTTCACGTTATTGTATAGCCCCATGGGTGCCCGTACATAGCTCCCAAAATGCTTTTGGGCGTTATGTCGTTAGGGTTTGCGGACATAACTCCCAACGATTTTTTTCTTAATTTCAAAATTATTTCTTTGCTTAATTTTGGCATTTGTAATAATAATACCGCGATTTTTTCAAAAATATTTTCGGCTGCGGCGCTTTTTGTTTTTCAGAAAGTGTTTGCAAATTTTGACAAAACTTTTTATTTTTACCTGCTTTTCGTCTTCCAGAAAGTGTTTGCAAATCTTAACAAAACTTTTTTTGTAAAAAATCCCGGATGTTTTTAAATATTTCCGCCTGCGACGCTTTTCGTTTTTCAGAAAGTACTTGCAAATTTTAACAAAACCTTTTTATTTTCCTGCAGGCAGAATTTTTCATTTAAAATAGGATTGACGGCAAATTTTGAATATAATTCGATATGAATTGGCTACTACTCAATTTGTACTTAATTTTCTTAAAAACTTTAAATCAATTATAAATTATATTATGAAATGAAAAATGTATATGAACTTAAAGTTAGCTTCCAAAAAATTTGGATGTTATGACCGCAAATCAAGACGGACATAACTCCAAAAATCGTTTTGGACCCTGTCCGGTTCTTGCCTTTATATTCCAGCTATAACATAAGATTCTAAATGATTTATCTATATCATATTATTATATTAACATTTCATTTCAGAATGGTTACAAAGTCAAAATTTTGAAAACAGAAAACTGTGTAGAAGACCCGGTTATAACTGCCGATCCGGAATTTACTATTAAACTGAATAAGAAATGTGAGCTCATACCGACTGGTTGTGTTGTTAATAAAGCCTTCAAAACATCCATTGCCAAATATAAAGTTACTAAAGATGGAATTCTTGTTAAAGAAGGCAAAGTCGATGTCTGCGGCATGGCTGACAAGGTTCCAGATAATATTATAAAATATGCGGAAGTTTTTGGTGCACCAACATCGTGTCCTGTCAAAGAGGTAATAAATCGAAAATATGTTTGTAAATATGAATATACATATGTATATCGTAACTAATATCTGTGTATTTTTAGGCAAAAATTTGTGCCGAGGACAGAAAAATTGACATAACTCCATTCAAATCCCTATTGGGTCTTGCTCGCGGGGTTATTGCTGTGCACACAGAACTAACACATGATACTGTAAGTAGATAATTTGTATGACTGGCAATGACTCTTCTATATAATAAACATTATAAATATTTGATTCTCTTTCTAGGGTAAATCGTGTATAAATGTCGAATTTGAAGTCTCTAAGTAATAATTTTCATTTGTGATGCAGATATAACCGATATGTTGTATGTTATATGTGTATGTTATGTTATTGAGTTAATAAAATTCAAAATATTAAAAGCTTACAAATTGATAAAATGCAACTTAATATAACCAAACTTAAGTGGTTACAGGCACTTGCTATTAGAAAAATGCTACAATTTTTTTTCGTTAAAATCGAAATTTTGACAGTTCACATTTTTTTAAATGGATATTTTTTATTATTTTCTCGTTGGTGTTGAGCTTAAGTGACAAAGGAAAACCGGCTATTCTAACAATGCTTCGAAACTTATACTTATACCGAAGCTATAGTAATTAGTATACTAAGCATTGCCATCGAACTTTGATCCTTGAAATGCAGTGAGGATACTTTTTAATTCGCTTAAGGACAATATTATTATGTTCTTGATGATCCCACAAAAATATATATGATCGGCTTGATCGTTTTCCAGCTACAGTGGACACCGCAAACTTCTTTAGTAAAAACAGTGTTTCGTAGGCTGGCATTTGTCAGAAAACAATGCAATCTTTTTCAACAACAACAATACCGAATGTACCTCAAGGTGTGACCTTTCAGATGAAAAAAATATTCTAAAAAGTTTGGCAGATTTCTTGCAAAAATTCATGAAAAATGATTTTTTGGTGCTCAATAAGTGGATATAATCCCTTGAAAAGTTCGGTTTGTGAACCATCGCCTACACCGTTTGTGACATCTTCCAATTGAATGTTGATCTTCTATATTCCTACACAAAGATTCGATATGTTTTCTTTTACTCCAGGTTCCAATTTTTATAAGCAAGTATACGCAGAGAAAAAATATGATTGATCCAACAATTCGAATATCCGTATATTGTATTGTGACTCCTACAATCGTTTTTGTTAATTACTACAATTGTTGTTGTCGTATCCAACAATAGTTTTTGTCTGCTGTACAATATCTCTTTTCTTTGATAAATATTTTCTTCTCTCTTCTGGTCGATGCCGTGGTGAAAAAAAAACAATTTTTCGTGAGTTCTGTTTGTATGAGTTCCTCTTATCTTTGTTTTTTATTTTATCTTTGTTATTTTTTGTGTATGTACACCTGTGGTGCTCAAAATATTTTGTGCATTAGTCTCTCTGAGAAAGTCCTTCCTTTGCTAAACTACGACAGATGAGAATAAAGAGTACAAATGTTGTTGTTGTAGGTACGTTAACGTATATGGGTGATCTTGGCTGTTGTACACCATGAGAGTTTTTTTTATTTGTTTCATCTTTCTCACTCTTCTTTTTATATTGATAGTTGAGTTACATCACAATCTGAGAAGCGTTTTGGTCGTAATTTGTGTTTTCTTTTCATATTTGTTATGGTTTTATGGTATGTTGGGGTTGGTGCTTGGATGATGAGCGCAATGGAGTAGTTTATCTTTCTTCATTCAATTTATTGTGGTTTTACTTACCCCCTGTTTTAGTAGTGATTTTCCAGTGATTTTCCATAAGAAGATCTAGTGATCTTCCATGAGAAGATCAAGTGATATTCTACTAGAAAATACAGTTACCTTCTATGAGAATATCAAATGATCTTCTATGAGAACATCAAGTGATTTTCTAACAGGTGATCCAACAGAAGGTACTTTTTTCAACAGCCTTTTTTGACAGATCACGCGTGAGTCGTGTCACGTGTTCATGTTATTTTTGCTTAGTACTGTTTGGCATTTTATCATGGAAAAACTTACGCCTCTACAACGTTTACAAATCGTTCAACTTTTTTACGAAAATTCGCGTTATGTGGGGAGTGTGTTTCGAGCCTAATTTTGTTCAGCGGTGAGGCACATTTCTAGCTTTATAGGTATGTAAAAAAACAAAATTGCCACATTTGGAATAAGAGATTCAAGAGCTGCCACTTCATTCAGAAAAAATAAAGGTTTCTTCAAGATGATTCCGGTTATGACTTCATCGTCAATGTCGACCGTTATTACGCCGTGATGACCGACTATTTCATGTCTGAAATTGAAGCTCGTAATTTCGGTGATGTTTGGTTTTAACAAAACGGCGCCACTTCCCACACATCGCATCAATCAATGGATTTAATTGAAAGAACACTTCGGTGAGCACGTTTTGGACTAGTCGATTGGGCACCAAGATAGTCTCATATCACTCCGTTAGACTTTTTCCTGTGAGAATACGTAAACTCAAAATTGTATGCGGATAAAGCCGCTTCGATTCCGGTCTTGGGGGAAAACATCAGACATGCCATTCGCCAGTTACCAGTCGAAAAGCTTGAACGAGTCATTGAAAATTGGACTCAACGGATGGACCGTCTGGGACGTAGCCTCGGCCAATATTTGTTCGACATAATCTAGATGAGAACATTAAGTAATCCTCTATCAGAAGCTCATGTGATCTTCTCTAACAAGATCAAGTCGTCTTCTATAAGTGGTACCAACTGATCTTCTATTAGAAAATCGCCAAGAAGATCAAGTGAGCCGGTCAGTATTAAAGCGAGACGATTGGTTAATACACGAAAAGTTGACTCTTCAAAGGTTGATCGACTGGTGTGTAATGACGAGTGAACGCAGAGGTTCTACGTGGTCGTAGAGGATCCCATGTCATAAACTAATACAATTACAACGAGTAAGGAAAGGATCAAAGCCTGGCGGGCCTGACTATATAATACCCTACACCATCACGATTTCAATACAATTTGGAGAAATTTTTCCAAGAAAAGTCTGCGTCACATTTTCTAAATTTCATCAAAATGGCTGTCCAATTTTGTGTTTGGTTCACCAAATACCTCAAATCGAACAAAAATTTATATGGGATCTATATCCAAATCTGAACCGATTCCAATATAATTTGGCAAACTTATTTTTAGCCCAAAATCAGTATCATTTTCCCAATTTTCCGAAATTGGACAGAATTTGCGTGTTTGGTGCACCTCAACGCGGGCGAACATATACATGGCAGCTATATCCAAATCTAAACCGATTTTCACCAAAAGCAATAGCGTTCTTACTATGGCTAAAAATGATGTTCCCCAATTTTTAATCGGATAGTATGAGAAGAGAAGATCAAATGATCTTCTATGAGAAGATGAAATGATCTTCTATGAGAAGCTCAAGTGATCTTCTATGAGAAGATCATTTGATCTTTTATAAGAGAAGATAAAGTGATCTTCTATGACAAGATCAAGATCTTTAATGAGAAGATAAAGATAAATATCTCCTATCAGAAGATTAAGTGATCTTTTATTAGAAGCACAAGTGATCTTCTAAGAGAAGGTCAAGTGGTCTTGTATGGGAATATCAAGTGAACTACTATGAGAACATGATGTGATCTTCTATAAGAAGGTCAAGGGATTCTCTATGACAAGATCACGTTTCTATGAGAAGATCAAGAGATCTTTAAGAGTTCCATGCCGTCTTCTATGGGAGGTTCAGTCGTTTTCTATGAGAAGTTCTTCTATGATTAGACAAGTGGTCGTCTTAAACAAAATAGTTTTCTGTGGAAAGGAGAGTGCACACAAGTGGTCTCCAATGAGAATGTCAAGTGGTTACCTATGAGAAGATCAAGTAATTCTCTATGAGAAGACCAAGACGTATTCTATAAGAAGGCCAAGTAGTTTTCTATCACAAGATCAAGTGGTCTTTTATAAAAACGGTCAAGTGGACTTCTATGAGAAGATCACTAGATCCTCTATAGGAAGACCAAGCGATATACTATGAGAAGACCAAGTGCTCTTCCTATGAAAAGATCAAGTGATTTTCTAATAGAAGATCAAGGTATTTTCTATGAGAAGATAAATTTATTTTCTATTAGAAGATCACGTGATCTTCTATGGCAAATACAAGGGATCTTCTACAAGAAGATCAGGGGAACTTCTATGAGAAGATCAAGTTATCCTCTGCGAGAAGACCAATCGTATTCTATAATGACAAAATCAAGTGGTCCTTTATAACAAAGGCCAAGATGACTTCTATTAGAAGATCACTTGGTCCGCTATAGGAGGAACTAGTGATCTACTATAAGAAGACCAAGTGATTTTTCTAAGAAGGTCTAGTAATTTTCTATGAGAAGATCTTTTGCGGTTATACCATGAGGTGTATTATTGGAAGATGACGGCACCTTCTTTTAGAAGGCCAAATTGCCTCACATAATAATACCAACTGGTCTTATAATAGAAGACTTAGTGGTATTATATGAGAAGACCTAGTGGTCTGCCATGCGAAAACCAGGTGTTCTCTTAGTAGGCCAAGTTGTCTTCTATGAGAAAGTAGTGATCTGAAAAATTAATTGCATATTTTGGGATCCGCTGTGGAAAAAAGGAGTATTTACATAAGATATATCATACATGATGACCTGTACATGCCTGAACAGAATCTGTGCGATTGGCAAACTATTTTAGTACGGATAACCTATACATATAGCTTTTAACCCCTGCAAAGCTTCATAACACAGAGACATTTAAAGAAATATATGAATAAAAAAATTAAAAACCAAATTATAGTTGAGCAATATTTATATTATGATTTTTTATGTATTTTAATTTAAAGGTTTTTCTTTTTACTTATTAAGAAGTCTCAATTTAACTTGAAGTTTAAATTATGTCAATCTCCTTAGCAGCTGCAATCATACCAACAAAACCATCTAAAACTTCCTTAGCTACTGGTAGAATCATTTCCGGTGGCAAAATGAAACCATATTCACCTTTGTCACGCAATTCAATAGTATATGGAATTGGAATACCTTTAACGCCATAGGCCCATTCCTTGCCAGAACCTGATACTTGATCTGTAAAAAATAAGCAAGAACAAAGCAATTTTAAATATGAACTATTTCAGCGAATTGTCATTTAAGCCATCTTAGTCTCAAGGAATTTTCTCACTTACAAAGTGTTGTGGCACTTGAACCATAAGTGAAAACAGTATTATAACGACGATATAAGGCATCAGCAAAGCCCTTGGCCACATGCATCATTTCATCATAGTGTTCGGGGAATTCGGTATCAGTGTGGCCCCAGGGTGACAAAACATATTGACCATACGAATGCAAAGAGATGTAAATTTTAATTGTATCCTCAGGAATGCTGGTGTTAATGAATTTGGTCATTTGATTGATTTCGGGATCCGATTCAGCATAGGGGCCAGCATAAGTCTCGGAGCAGGGATCATCAGATGCCCCAGTTACTGTTGGACAAAATCAACATATAAATAAATAAACATATAAATTTAAAACTTATTTAAAATCCTATTTGAAATTACTTACACATCCAGAGGAAATCAAAGTTGCGATTCAAATCGGTACCAATACATTTGCCACTTGGATCAGAAAGTAGTCGGGATTTACGCCACATGCGATTCTACAATTCAAAGTTAAACATTAATTCCAAAGAAATCATATTTCATAAGTTTTTGTTTCTTCTTCCACCCACCACTTCATGTGAATACACAAATCCATCAACATTCAAAACCGGTATTATCCACCAGTCAACACTTTCGGCCATCTTTTGTACACCAGGATTACGTGAAGCCAGCAATTCATCAATAATGTATGTAATGGTTGCCGATGTTATCCATTCGCGGGCATGAATGTTCGATTCAATGAAAACTGCCTTATTACCAGGTTTACGTGAAATTTTAATGCCCCTAATCAAACGTCCTTCATAAGAATAGCCAATTTCGAATGGTGTCACAATATCAGGATAACGTTCAATAATTTCATCTAACCATTTGTAAATTTCATCAAGTGTATGGAAATTTTCCCAATCAAATCCATATGATCGGGTTTTGGGCTGTTCGTTGTCAATTAAACTAAAACGAAAATAAAATGGAAAATTTCGTATATGAGATGAGGGTCTTTATTTGCCCATATAGGATGAAAATCATATATATTGTTGAGATTCTTTAAGTAATAAAACACAGCATTCGATTTTGTCAACAGCTATATATCAAAAATAAGAGAGGAATACCACGTGTAGTGAATTAATTTACTTAAAACCCGATTTTTCGTTAAGCATAGAACTTTTCTGATTTTCAGGACTTATTAACATTAGGTAACTGTGGTAAAAACTGCAAAGTATCGACACGGATAAATGCTCCAATAAAAAAAATATGTTTCACAATTGAGAACACAAGGCCTACAAGCGGTAGAAATTTTCAAAACGACTCAAGGTCATATTTTATGCGGTTGTAAGACAGGTTTTAGAAAGAATAGACCGATCCAACAGGCTCTTCTAAACGATCCAAGAGTTTTTTCTTCTTGTTTTTTTTTCGAAACTTTTGGTTCACTTTATAGGGAAGTATTAACTTCCCGAGAATAACATTGTAGCGCTGAAATAGACCTGGAGCCAGTGTTGCCGAATTTGACGATTTATCGTCATTTTGACGTTTTTTGCCCCAAAATTGAAAAATGACGATTTGACGATTTTATGGTCCAAAATGACGATTTTTCACTTAAGCCAGAAATGCATGAAATATAAGACGATGACTACATTTTGATACAAATTTTACGAAATATATTGAGGAAAACACTGTTCCAAACTCGATTTTTGAGCTGTTTTAATGTTTTGTAGCAATTTCTAGACGGATTAGCTATATTTAGGCACATATCTGGAATACAGGTATTTTCATAGCTTTTGCCCCCACATTCAAATTACATCAGCCGAAAATTTTCGTTTAGTTTTGTTAATGGATGAAAATCATCCTTAAAAAGTTTACGTGATAAAATATTAATTATATATATTTTGTTGTAAAAAATATGAATCCAGCTTTATTAACTTCCTACTAATGCCCTCTTTAAGCTGTCAGCCAGTTTTGAATGAAAATTTTTATCGATTTACGACTGCCCAACAACTAAAATGTACGTATACAGACAAACATGGACGGTCACACTGTCAAGCAAGCGATATTTTAGCTAAGCTGTTATTCAAAATGACAATATGCCTGTTCGATAACTATGCAAGTAAAAAGTTTTTGCAAGTTCTTGCAACTACATGCAAGACTTCTCAATTCTCTTTTACTGAACAAGTTTGTTATCGAACAGCATTTTGTAAAAGTTTGTGCAAATTTGTGCAAACTTTTGGGTTATCGTATAGACCTAATGTGTACCCAGCTTTACCATGCTGCATTACTGCAAACTCGATAAACATAGGAATACCATCATCTCCTGACAGCTGTTTTTTTAGCGGTATTTAAGTGATATTGGGTTAGATTTATTGCTGAATGTTGTATATCTTATGTTGTCAGTCTCATTCACAAAAATATCAGCGAAAAATTGCAATTGTTGACGATTTTTTTAAAAGTACAAGGTACACAAATAGAAAGAGTGAGAACCTTTAAATATCTTGGGATGTTAATAAACGACAAATGGGATCCCTCGAAAGAAATAAAAAGTCGATTAGAGATGGCGCGAGATGCTTTCTGTAAATATAGTAAAACCCTGAAAAGTCACGACATAAATATAACAACAAAAATACGTTTTATAAAATGTTATGTTTGGTCGGTGCTGTTATATGGAACAGAAGTTTGGACGCTCAAATCCTCTGATGAAAGAAAATTGGAATCCTTTGAAATATGGATTTACCGGCGAGTACTGAAAATACCATGGACTGCGAAAATTTCTAATGACGAAGTACTAAGAAGGATGAATATAAGCCGGCAATTACATAATTTTACAAGCAATTCTGAAGGGAAAAATTGAAGGAAGGCCAGCTAGAGGAAGGAAAGAAACATCCTGGCTCAAAAATATCATGGACTGGACAGGTTATACCAACGAAACCGATCTGCTGAATGCTGCAAAACACAGAGAGCTGACAACCATTATACAATAAGATAATAATTAAAATGCGATAAATATTAAAAAAAGATGAATTGTACGATCACTTATATCCGGATAACGGATGAGTAAATAAAGAAGAAGACGATTTTCCAAATTTTGTTGACGATTTGACGATTTCCGATCAAAAACTGTCGGTAACGCTGCCTGGAGCACATTTTTACACATTACACCACTATGCACAGCGGATGCGCCCAACAAAAATAACTACAATAAAATATGTCATCATTTTCAAAATTTAAAGATGCAAATTGCTTCTAAACTTTCCAAAATTTTCGAAACTAAAGTTTTGTTTTGCCATTTTTAGGGGTTCTTAAGGAGTAAAAGCCTTACAAAAATGACTAATTTGAAGAAAAGCGTGTTTACGAAACAAAGAACTATTACACTGTGCAACATTTTTAAGGAAATCTTGTGCAAACAATTTGAGCTTATGAATTTTTGAAATTTTTGTTGTGTCAGATCCAGTTTGGATTTTATAGCCCCCTCTAAACATGGTTAAATATTGACTTTTTAAGGCAATTCGGGGCTATATATCTGAAACCAATGCGAATCTTTTTCTAACATCTGAAGCAAATTTGTAGATATTGCTGAGTTTGTGAAATGCTGAACTTGAAAAGACATTTATTGCCTTAAATTTTGCATACATTTCACACCATATCTCCAAAACTGTTAAATGCGAATCTTCTTCTAACATCTGAAGCAAATTTGTAGATAATTCTGAGTTTGTGAAATGCTGAACTCGAAAAACGACATTTATTGCCTTAAATTTTGTATACATTTCACACCATATCTCCAAAACTGTTAAATTTTTCTTAACACTTTCTTTTGAAAAATATTCGTTGGAATGTATGCGTGTACCCTCAGCATTTAATTCTGGTTTCAAATCTGTTCGCGTTCACAAAATTGGACGATGCGCGCAAAAGTTATAGCGGGTTTTATTCTCATATAAAGAAAAAATATTTAAAAATATCTTATTTGTTGTTATGAGAAAATGTATGCTTAAATCGTTAAAAGCATTCCATATCTATTCGTAGATGTTTAAATAGTTATTAAATTTATTATTATTATTTTCGCGGAAAATTAACAAATAATAAAAAAATTTTGAAGTAAATCCAAATTATTCTATCCCAGAGTCCGTACAAACTCTCAAAAAAATAAATTAAAAAATATATGCGGAATCTAGACAATCCGTAGAAGAATATGATACCAAATTTATAGAGATTGGGTACATAAATTGCATATTATAGCACTTTGGTTTGATTCGAAAAAAATATTTGGGAGTTCTCCAACTATTTCACTAAAATCCCATACAATAATTAATGTGTACTGCTAAAACTTCATCAAGAAATATGGTTTACCATCCTGAAAGCTTATTTGCTTACTGTGATAACTTAAAAGGATAGGAAATTAATAGTAATACTGAAATTACAATCCTTAAAAAAATGTGAAAATTAAGAAGCCTTTTATTCGCGAATTAGTTAAAATCAGTTGATGCGCATCCGTTTTTGGATACAGCGAATCAATCTCTTTCAATATTTATCCATATTTCGATGTTTCACTCAGCGGACAAAGTGTGCCGCCAGTTGGATCACACAATGTAAAAAACCTTAAAGTGGGTAAAATCGCGATATTCGCATTCCATTTATGTAAAAAATGTTAAAGAAAATCGCGGTTTAATACGCCAATTTGGCAAAATACATTTTTGCCGATTTTCGTATTTCCAAGGTATCTATATCCGCGGATTTAGTGGATGGATTCGATCGCGGAAGGTCTCATTAGATCCTTCGCGTAGACTTTAGACTCCAATTACTAGGATGCTGTAAGGAGCACACTCATGAGATATGCATTAAACGACGTAAAATGACGAGTTCTGGATGCAGCGGATATATCGAAAAATGATACACTAGTATCATATTGCTCAGGAAGTATTCTTTGAGTCTTTTTTTTTTTTGGCCATATCTCTATAAAATGTAAGGTTAAGCCAGAAATGGAAAGGGAGCATAAAAAATTTGTTGGCTTCAACCCATTTTTAGCTATTTTTCTACATTGATGCCAACACAGCTTCCACGTAAATTAATTTTATTGGTCGATCTTATGGAATTCCTCCTAAAACACTTCATTTTAAAGAATTTCAATCATACTATATAGAATATGTTAACAGTTCGCGAATTCTAAATGGGTGAAACTCGGATTCATCGATTGTAAAACATTTTTGGTTTTCGCCATATACACATACGGGCAAAATGTGCCTCATCGAAATAATGGTTTTAGACTCGAAGTATGTTTTGACGAAATCCATTTCAGACAATTTGGAGTTGATTTAGCCATGTCCGTCCGTCTGTCTGGCTGGCTAGAGCGCACGATAACTCTCGAACGAATCAACCGAGTCGGTCCAAAATTTGCTTTCGGAATATTTTGTCCAAAATTAGTTTAAGTTCGAAGATGGAGATCGGTCCACTCCTTCCGGTACCTCCCCCACAAAAGTTCGAAAATGTTCGGAAAATTTGTGTGCACGATAACTCTTGAAAGGAGTAACTGATTTGGACCATACTTTGCATATCGTAAAATGTCTACCAGACATAGATGAGGTTCCAATATGGACTCAATCGGTGCACTCCCTCTGGTACCTCCAACACAAAATATCGGAAAAGTTCGACTTAGGACCTGCTCTCGGATCGCTTTGATTTTTGTTGTAGCAACTTGTATTCACCGCAACCTATACGACAGTACAAGTTTCATCTGGAGCAAGTCAATACTTCCTAAGAAAATAACCTGAAAGGTGCAAAAACCCTATGGCACCGTGTGTAGTGGTTGGAGCGCAAGATAACTCTCGAACGGATCAACCGATTCGGTCCAAAAGTTGGACTTCGTAATATTTTCTCCAAACTTAGTTTAAGTTCGAAAATAATCCATATCGGTCCACTCCATCTGGTATCTCCCCCACAAAAGTTCAAAATGTCCTGAAACATTGTGCGCACGATAACTCTTGAAGGGAGTGGCCAATTTGGCCCATACCTTACACATCCTAATATATCTACCAAATATAGATCAGGTTTGAATATGGACTATATTCGTTTACTCTTTCGGGTACCTTCCACATAAAATATCGGATAAGTTCACTTTAAGACCTCAATTACCACAGTTAATGTTTTTTCATGGTCAAGTCCATACTTCTTGAGAAAACAGCCCGAAAGGTGAAAGAAAGCCCTATGGCACCATATGTAGTCGCTGGAGAGCACGAAAACTCTCAAACTGATCAAACTTTGGCCTTCGTCATATTTTGTTCAAACTTAGTTTCAGTTCGTAGATGGGCAACACCTTCCGGTACTTCCCCCAAATATTTAAAAAATGTCACTAAAATGGTATTCACGATATCTCTTGTACGAGTTAACCAATTTTGTCCAAACTTTGCATCTCCTAATATTTTCTCCAAATTTAGTTTAATTTCTAAAATGGCCGATATTGATCTTCTCCTTAGGTCACCTCCCACACAAAAGTTCAACATTTGTGTCTAAGTGCAGATTAGGGTCTGTTCGAAGATCGTTTGGAAATAAGATCCGTAATATTTTGTCCAAACTTAGTTTAAGTTCGAAGATGGACCATATCGGTCTACTCCTTCAGGTACCTCCCCCACAAAAGTTCGAAAATGTTCGGAAAATTTGTGCGCACGATAACTCTTGAAGGGAGTAACCAATTTGGTCCATACTTTTCACATAATAAAATTTCGGCCCACTCCTTCGGGTACCCCCCACACAACACTTCGGAAAAGTTCAGTTTAGGACCTGCAATCGGATCATTTTGGTTTTTATTGTAGCAACTTGTGTTCGCTGCCCCCATTACGAAGGTACAAGTTTTATCAGGGGCAAGTTCATACTTCCTGAGAAAATAGTCAGAACGTTGTAAACTACCCTATAGCACAATGTGTAGTGGTTGGGGCGCACGATAACTCTCGAACGGATCTGCCGATTCGGTCTAAAATTGGGACATCGTAATATTTTGTCTGAACTTAGTTTAAGTCCGAAGGTGACCCATATTGGTCCATTGCTTTGGGTACCTCTCCCACAAAAGTTCGATAATGTTCGGAAAATTTTTTCCCACGATAACTCCTGAAGGCAGTAACGGATTTGGTCCATACTTTGCACATAGTAATATTTCCAGGAGACATCGACCCCATGATGACGGTGCAAGTTTTTTTTTCAGGGGCAAGTCCATACTTCCTAAGAAAATAACCCGAAAGCTGTAAAAATCCGTATGGCACTATGCGTACGATAACGAACGGATCGGCCGATTCCGCCCAAAATTTAGGCTTAGTAATATTTAGTCCAAACTAAGTTTATGTTTGAAGATTGGCACTGGCGGTGCTGTCACTAAAATAATACGCGATATATCTGCTGAACGGAGCAACTGTTCAAACCTTGGATCTCCTAATATTTTGTCCAAATGTAGTTTTACTTCAGAAATCGGTCTTCTGCTTAGGGTACCTCCCACACAAAAGTTCAACATTTTTATTTAATGGCTGCTTAGGATCTGTTCGAAGAATCTTTGAAATATTATAACGATCCTATTCCACGTGGTCCTTTTTATGCGGTATTATTTTTTTCGTGGGTAAGTCCATGCTTCCAGACATCGTGACCCATAGCCTCTAAGCTATTCGGTGAGCAACTGAAATGACTGGTGGACACAAAATCTATCAAAAGGAATGAATCCCAAAATAAGATCCACTTCGAAAATGGACTATGTTGGTCCATTCATTCAAGTACATCCTCCGCAACACATTTGTGCTTCAAACCAAATATATGTTTTGTCGGCAAATTTCTAAAAGGGCTACAAAATCCGTTATCCGTTTCAAACGATATAAACAAAACTTTACGACAGTGATCAAAACGATAGTCCGACTTTCGATAGTTTGCCAGCTCTAGTTATTCCCTTACTGTGAGAAATTCAATTTAATAAAGATAAAGATAATTTTGACGTAATATTTATTCGTCTGTTGTGCATGGGTTCACTGATAAAAAGTGTTACACTTACCTTTGAACATTCTCAATTTTGACTTTATACTTAATGTTGTGTTGCTGTAAACGTTCTTCAAAAGGCGACTGTTCAGAGGGTTTCACCATTACATCATAGTGTTCACCAAATTGATGAATGTCATTCCAAAAATCAAGCTATAATCGATTTATATGAAAACAAAAAACACATTAGCATCATTTACACTTTTTTCCATTTCTTTAAATATTATTACCGCAAACTCATCATCCAAAGACTGCAAAAGTTGATATTGCTCCCGATTTTCAATGGTTGCTTCGTAAACTTTATAATTATCATAGCGGACTTTTTGTGGTGTCACCGAAGCACCAGCAATTAAATGTAGTACGCCAAGGAAAACAATTAATCCCCCAAGACTTTTCATTTTGTTTTTGGGGTTTTTTAAAGAACTTATTTTTCCCGAAAAAAAATTCTCTTCAATGATGTACACCCAGCTACGTTAAAATATTGACTGATTCTTCTCGGCCTTTCAGACCAAGACTGTATGACTTTTACTGGCCAAAAATATGTTGTTTTTATTACAGTAGCAACAACACTGTTTAATCTTTTACCACAACACCGCCACTTACGCCGTCCATTATTTGCCAATAAAGTGCTCGAAATTAACCTAATTTAGATTAAAAAGGGTCGAAGCAGTCGCAATTCAATATAAGTCATATCACCACCACCACCACCATTCTTCTTCGGTTTGTGAGAAATGCCATTGATAAATTTGTTTGCATTAAGAGGGTGATCCATTTGTTCACCTCTTGCCATGATAAATGTTCACAATAATAATTATAAAGTCATCTCACGTACCGTATCCAACCGTTTTCTGGTTGACAAAATAAAATGTTAAGGAAAAGGCGGAAATGCTTGTTAAATTTGTTTTTTTTTCAGTCTGGTGCATAATGAACAAGTTTTCACAAAATTTGTAAAAGAAGCCAAATTACTTATTGTTTATTTTGGATCATATGCATTTTCATCTTCCACAACCTGGAGTAAAACAATTAGGAAAGCGTTAAATTCGGCAGGGCCGAACATTTTATAACCCCCAGCATAAAATTTTCTGAACTAAAAAGGAATAAATATTTTATGACCACGGATACCCAAGTTGTTTAAATGAGGTTAGCAAATGTATCTGAAAATGTGGGATTTATATCAAAGTGTGGACCTATGTTGACATTTTTTGGTGGAGAAGTTTTGTGACCACAGGGAACCTCAAATGTCATTTTTTAGATAGGATAGGAGGGCTAAATATGGGCATACGATGAGAAGTTTTGTGATTACTGGTAAACTCATATGTTTAATTACAGATGATTCGGTCGAAACACATAGAATCCGGGGGTACCGGTATATGGGGGTTATACCAAATCATGGACCTATGTTGAGAATGTTTAGTAGAGAGTTGTTGTGACCACTGGGAAACTCAAACGTCAAATTACAGGTAGTTCGGTTAAATATTGTAGCTAAAATCCTCGAAATACCGAAAATCGGGAAGTACCGTTATAAGGAGGCTACACCAAAACATGGACCTATGTTAACAATTGATGGTGTAGATGTTTTGTGACCACTGGGAATCTCAAATATTAAATTACAGGTAGTTCGGTCGAAAAGGTACCTAAAATTCTTAAAATACCGATTATCGGGAGGTACCGATATATGTGGGCTATACCAAATCTGGGAAACTCAAATGTAAAATTACAGGTATTTCGGTCAAAAAGGTAGCTGAAGTCCGGTGGCTATAGCGTTTGTATTCGATTACAAAGCCTAGAGTTGTGTGTTCAGCGCATACCGTCGGCAAACAATTCTTTTGTTAGCAAAATTGCGAAAGGTTGATGGTGCAGATGTAAGTGTTTAAACAACCTTTAATGTCCGTACGTGTGATACAGTGTATAGTGTGTTTGGCTAGAAATAAAAAGTTCACAAGTTCAAATCCAACAGAGAAAAAAGTAAAAAACGTTAAGTTCGGCCGGGCCGAAGTTTTTATACCTTCCAGCATAAAATAGTGGAAACATTTTTAGACCATGAATACCCCAAATGCCTAAATTATCTAATCTAATCTAAAAAATGTGTTCAGCCAGTTGAAAGTTACCGCCTATGCAGCTTTATCAAATGTCTACCTATCTTTAAAATTTTTGGTGGAAAAAATGTATAAATGCAGGGAACCTCTAAAGTCAAATTACGGATAGTTCCGTCAAACAATGTAGCTAAGACCCTCAAAATACCGAAAATCAGGAGGTGCCGTTCAATGGGAACTATACCAAACCGTGAACCTATGTTGACGATTTTTAGTGGAGAAGTTTCAACTGTCAAATTACAGGTATTTCGGTTAAAAATTGTAACTAAAATCCTCGAAACACCGAAAATCGGGAGGTATAGTAATATCGGGGCTATACCAAAACATGGATCTATGATGATGGTTTTTGGTGGAGATGTTTTGTAACCACTGCGAACCTTAAATATTATATTACTGCTAGTACGGTTAACAATTGTAGCTAAAATCCTCAAAATACCGAAAATGGGGAGGTACCGTCATATGGGGGCTATAACAAAACATGGACGTATGTTGACGATTTTTGGTGGAGAAGTTTTATGACCGCTGGGAACCTCAACTGTCACTTTACAGGTAGTTCGGTTAAAAATTGTAGCTAAAATCCTCAAACTACTGAAAATCGGCAGGTACCTTTATATGGGGGCTATACCAAACCGTGAAACTATGTTGACAATTTTTAGTGAAGGATTTTTGTGACCACTGGGAACCTCAAGTGTCAAATTACAGGTAGTTCAGTTAAAAATTGTAGCTAAAATCTTCAAAATACCGAAAATCGGGAGGTATAGTTATATGGGGGCTATACCAAAACATGGACCTATGATGATGGTTTTTGGCGGAGATGTTTTGTAACCACTGCGAACCCTAAATATTATATTACTGCAAGTACGGTTAACAATTGTAGCTAAAATCCTGAAAATACCGAAAATGGGGAGGTACCGTCATATGGGGGCTATAACAAGACATGGACCTATGTTGACGATTTTTGGTGGAGAAGTTTTATGACCACTGGGAACCTCAACTGTCACTTTACAGGTAGTTCGGTTAGAAATTGTAGCTAAAATCCTCAAAATACTGAAAATCGGCAGGTACCTTTATATGGGCGTTAAACCAAAACGTCTGCCGATATAGCCCATCTTTGAACTTGACCTGTCCATGGAGAAAAGACACTCGGGTGCAAAAATACAGCGCTCTAGCGGACGCTAGAGTGATTACAACACACGGACGGACAGGCCATGGCTATACCGACTCAGGATTTTATCCTGATCAAGGATACATATACTTTATAGGGTAGGGAATGTATATTTCAATACGTTAGAAAGAGAAAAACAAACTTAATATACCATCCATACTATGGTGCAGAGTATAAAAAATATGGAGTCTGTTGAAATTGGACATAACTTCACCTTAACTATTCTAAAAATATAACATATCGCTCATTTACTCAAAGAGTGGCATAACTCAAAAAATGGGGTTTTGGAGTTAGCAATTTTTGTTTTTTTTTCTACGACTTCTACTTCATCTTGTGTAAAATTTTCAAGTTGATATCTCTAAATCTCAGCGAGTTACAGCTTATTTTCTAGGAGTTTGGCATACACACAGAGAAGAGATATTGTTGGAACAATCATATTCTAAGAGCAAAATAGTGTATTTTAAAAATCTGAAAATATATATTGTTGTTTCAACCATATATTTTTTATTACCAAACATGATGACACAAAATATATTGTTGCGCCAACAATACATATTTTAAAAATTTTAAAATACACTATTTTGCTCTTAGAATATGATTGTTCCAACAATATTTTTTCTCTGCGTGTAAATCATCAAAAGAGTTTTATGAGTTTATGAAGTACTAAAACAGTACAAATCATGCTTATTCTTGCACAGAAATTTAGCACTGATATCTGCCTAGGTTTTTTCAAAGGATGATCCAAATAGTTATTTCATTTTTTCTGTAATAGCCTTTTTAAGTTGGGAGGTCCAATTTTAATCAGCAAATGCGTTTTTCTCGAAACTTGATTTTTGAGATGTGTCACTCCTTGAATAAATGAGCGATATGTTTTTTAGCTTATTTTTCTATTTTTAGTGACCATAGAATAACTAGTTAGTGCGACATGCTCTTGTTATACCCTCAGCCTTTAGGCTAAGGAGGGTATATACACTTTGATACGATGAAAATGTGCCTCATCGAAATAATGGTTTTAGACCCCAAGTATGTTTGGACGAAATGTGTTTCAGACAATTTGGAGTCGATCTAGCCATGTCCGTCCGTCTGTCTGTCTGTCTGTCTGTCCTGCTGGCTGGAGCGCACGATAACTCTTGAGCGGATGAACCGATTCGGTTCAAATTTTGGCTTTCGTAATATTTTGTCGAAACTTAGTTTAAGTTCGAAGATGAGTTATATCGGTCCACTCCTTCCGGTACCTCCCCCACATAAGTTCTAAAATGTTCGGAAAAATTGTGCTAACGATAACTCTTGAAGTAAGTAACCGATCTGCTCCATACTTTACACATCGTGAACTTTTTACCAGACATAGATGAGGTTCCAATATGGTCTCAATAGGTCCACTCCTTCAGGTACCTCCCACACAAAATTTCGGAAAAGTTCAGTTTAGGGCCATCTCTCGAATCGCTTTGATTTTTGTTTCAGCAACTTGTATTCACTGCCCTCCATACGACGGTACAAGTTTCATCAGGGGCAAGTCCATACTTCCTGAGAAAATAGCATGAAAGTTGCAAAAAAACCCCTATGACACCGTGTGAGGTGGTTGGAGCGCAAGATAACTCTTGAACGGATCTGCCGATTCGGTCTAAAATATGACCTTAGTAATATTTTGTCAAAACATAGTTTAAGTTTGAATATAAGCCATATCGGTCCCCTCCTTCAGGTACCTCCCCCACAAAAGTTCAAAAATGTTCGGAAAAATTGTTCGTACGGTAACTCTTGAAAGGAGTGGCCGAATTGGTCTATACCTTACACATCCTAATACATCTACCAGATATAATTCAGGTTCAAATATGGACTATATTTGTCCAACCCTTCCGGTACCTCCCACACAAAATTGCGGATAAGTTCACTTTAAGACCTAGTATCGAATCACTTTGATTTTTGTTGAAGCAACTTGCATTCGCTGCCTCAATTACGATGGTAAAAGTTTTTTTTAGGGGCAATCCCATACTTCTTTTGGCTGGAGATTCACTTCCACAACGGTCAATGACGATCCATTCCTTGTAGTATCTCCTCCGCAAAACTTTTGATCTTTAGTCCTAATCAACTTTTTGTCGGTTCAAATGCCCAAAATTTTTAAAACCCCCTAAATACATACGTATTTTGGGAAAAAATTGTTTCAATATACATAGGCTGAGGGTATATCTCTGTCGGCAAAGCCGACTGATACTTTTTTACTTGTTTAAATAATGAGTTATGGGTAGTTTACACCATATGTTTTTTTACATGTGCGTTGCCACTTTTTATATACAAAATTTATATGCAAAGTGACAAGACATATGTATAATAACATAACGTGTAAAGTAGCCATAGTAGGATGTTTTGTAAGTAGTTACGACTACCCAAAATTATGTAAAAAGTCCGTTATTTGGTAATTGGATTTTTCCTGGAATTGAAGGTGCACTAGGTACGGTCGTCTTCTTTGAAAACAAGTTGCAGTTTACATTTTGGCGCATGCGTTTGGAATTACCGCGTAAGAGGAAGTGCCATGGAACGTGAAAGATGCCACAAAAATACAACAAATGAGTATACCTGTGGGATTAAGGTCAGAAGAAAGCTTATCTCGTCTTCAGATTAACTCTATCGATGAATGACAATTTGGATAGAAAATACATTCCTAAACACCAGTCTTATTTGCACCGCCGGCCCAACCAAAGACGAGGATGACTTTCATACGGCCAAAATGTGCCTAATCGAAATAACGGTTTTAGACCCCAAGTATTTTTGGACGAAATCCGTTTTAGACAAGCTGGAGTCCATTTAGCAATGTCCGTCTGTCTGGCTGGTAGGAGCGCACGATAAGTCTCGAACGGATGAACTGATTTGGTCCAAAATTTGCCTTTCGTAATTTGTTGTCCAAACTTAGTTTAAGTTCCAAGATGGGTCATATTGGTTATTCCCTTCGTAATATTTCTACCAGGCATAGATCAAGTTCGAATATGGAGTATACGATCCCCTCCTGCGGGTACCTCCCATACAAAATTTCCGAAAAGTGCAGTTTACTACCTCCTCTCGAATCGTTTTGATTTTTATTGTTGCAACGACGGTTGTCCTGCACATGACATTAAAATTATTCTAGGCGATTTTAATGCCAAAATCGGAAAGGAAAATATCTTTGGCCCAACAGTCGGAAAATGCAGTTTCCACAATGAAACATCTCACAATGGCATGAGGCTGATAGACTTCGCAGCGGCAAAAAACATGGTAGTTAGGAACACCAGATTTAAACATCTCGACATCCATAAGGGCACCAGGCTGTCTCCAGATCAGAAACCAAGAAATCAAATTGATCACGTTGTGATAGATGGAAGACATTCATCGAGCGTGTTGGATGTGCGCTCGTTCCGAGGAGCAAACATAGACTCGGACCACTGCCTAGCTGCAGCAAAGGTACGCACCCGGTTAATCGTAGCAAACAAAGTACGAACAGACACAACACGAAAGGTAGATATCGGTAAGCTGCAATCACAACAGATAGCCACAGCATATTCCACTCAACTAGCACAATTGCTTAATCAAAGCACTTCTCATCCCGATAACATATCAGCGCAATGCCAAAGTATTGTCCACTCCATGCAAACAGTCGCAAAATCCATACTTGGATACCAGAGACCTTCACCAAGGAATCCATGGTATGACCAGGAGTGTCGTGCTGCTACCGAAGAGAAAAATGCGAAGAGAAAAAAGCCCTCTCTAACATATATCCCAAACATATTTTGCAGCAAACATATATATGTTTGCAACAGTCCCAAACATAATATATGTTTGGGTGGAAACAAATATATGTTTGGGTGCAAACATATATATGTTTGGGTGCAAAGATATTTATGTTTGGGTGCAAAAATATATATGTTTGGGTGCAAACAAAGATATGTTTGGGTGGAAACAATTTTATGTTTGGGTGCAAAAAAATACAAACCCAAAAGGCACAAAAAAACAAACACATGCACCAGTGGGCGCTTTCTGAGAGCAAGGGAGCGTAAAATTCAATGTAAAATGTGTGCTCACTTGCTCTCAGTAAGAACTCACTGACTATCTCTATACTATACACACAAATGTTGTGGTTTTTTTATTGAAAGGCAAAAGAACAACAAACACATAGGCACATACAAAATTCCAAAGAAATACATAACACACTTTAATAAAAGAAAAACTGATTGAAATAATTTGTAAATAGTCACACTTTTAAAAAGGAAAAATATATAGATACGTAGTTGAACGCTTCTCTTTAGTTGTGAAATAAAACAAATTATCCTCATAGTTGAAATCATCAGCGGGGAATCGGCATCTACAATCAAATGATTATGTAATGTTATAAATAAATATGGATATGCCATATTTCATATTGTCCAATAAAATATTTCCATTCACCTTATTGATTCAATTATAAAATTTCTATTATAAAATGTATTAGGCATTTAATTTACTAAAAATCACAATTTCTTTTCGAAAACACAAAACACTGATTTATTCACTCACTTTACCATCTTGACTCTACAAAGGCAACTAAAACACTGAAGAAAGAAAAACAAGTGGGAAAAGCGTTAAGTTCGGTCGGGCCGAACTTTTTATACCCTCCACCACAAATTTCAGCCATTTCGGTAGAGTTTTATATCCCCAACGAAGACCAAATTTCAGCCATCTCGGTGTGATAATGAGGCCAAAACCTTCAAAATACCAAAAATCGGGAAATATCGTCCTATGGGGGCTATATCAAAACGTGGACTCATATAAACATTTTATGGTCGAAATGTTTCTTAGCCTCTGGAAACAAAATACAAAGTTGCAACCGATTCTGTTGTCACATGGGACTAATACATTCAACATATATTAAAATGACGCGTACTTTATATGGGGCGTTATATGGGGGCTATACCAAAAAGTGGACCTATATAAACCAACTTTGGTAGGAATGTTTTTTGACCTCTGGAGACACAAAATACCAAATTACAACCAATTCGGTGGTTAAATGGGACAAATATCTTAAAAATTCCTTAAAACGACGACGCGCCATTTTGTATGGGGGCTATACGAAAGCGTGGACCTACGTAGCCCACTTTCAATACCAAAAGTCCTACGTACAAATATTAGATTTTCCCAAAATTTCATCCACCTACGTCAATCCGTTCGGACGCTAGAGTGATTTCCACAGACGGACAGACAGGCAGACGGACGGACATGGCTATATCGATGTAGAATTGCACCCTGATCAAGAATATATATAGTATGTGGGGTCTACAATTATTATTTCGAGTAGTTACAAACGTAGTGACAAACTTAATATACCCTCATCCTATGGTAGAGGGTATAAAAAAATATAATTCATATCATTTCATCTTTTCTTCTTCGCCAGCTAAGTTGGTTAACAACAACAAAACAAGAAACACAGGAGTTTGACGCATACATGCCACCAAAGCCCCCTTCTTCGCTTCTACGTCTTCTATTATACAAAACCCACAGCCGCGAGAGCACTGTTATTACTCTCGTTGACAAACATCCTCTCTCCACCCATGAAAAAAATGTTATAACATAAAAAATATGTTTTACCTAAACATATCAAATTGAGATATGTTACAAAATGTTGCAAACATATATTTGTTTGGACCCAAACATATTATGTTTGGATCCAAACATATATTTGTTTGGATCCAAACATATTTCTAACATAATTTTTTCTGCGTGTAGCAACGCGTAGCGCACGGGATAGATATTGGGAGAAAAGAAGAGAGGAGAAACGTTTTTACGCAGGAAAAAGAGAGAAATGGAAAAGCGGGAGTGTGAAAAAATCGAGATGTACAGGAACCAGAATGAAGTCCGAAAATTCTACCAAAGAGTGAAGCATCAAACTGATGGCTTTGGTACAGGCACCTCCTCCTGTAGAGACCAGCAAGGTAATTTGGTAACTGATACAGTCGATATAGTTCATTATAGTTCAATAACTCACTAAGCGCCGACCGAAAGATCCACGAAGAACGATCAACGAACGAACGATTCACAATCTAGTTCCTAGTTTACATGTCATTCACATATGAATAAAGTGACGCCGTCTTCTGTGCTAATAATGGGTACTTTACACGATATGTTTTTACCAGGGTTTCGGAGTCGGAGTCTACGAGTCGGAGTCGAGCAATTTTGCTGGAGTCGGGGTCTGAGTCAAAAAAAAAAATAACTCGACTCCGGGCAACATTTTTCCACGTTATAGAAATATAGCATTAAATTTGGAACAAAAAAAAAAATTTTAACTTATTTTTTTTTTAAAGGAAAATTCACAGGATATTTACTATCCTCTGAAGTGTAGTCTATTCATTCCTATTTTGTTGATTTAATTGATTTTTTACATTTTTCAAACAAAAGCAAAGTTCTATGACAATCGAATTAAGATAGGACCTTTAACTTCTTTCGTCAGAAGTCTTACTGGTATTCTCATAAAGTTCTATTGGTATTCTCATCTTGTTTTTATGAGAAGTTATCCTTGTCTTCTATTAAAGACATTGTGGTCTCTATGGGAAATCTTACTAAATACCATGTGGCACAAAATGGAAGTTAAGATCTGGGTGTGGAAAAATTCCTTTTCGGGATAAAAAACCTAATTGAAAACCCCAAAGGATCCCATAGCTCAAAATTCTGAGTTATGACATAATGAATTTTTTGATTGACCCCTATCAATCATTGAGAAAATAGCTTTTTATCTCTGTTTCGAGATATTGTTTCATCATTTTTAGATGACATGTTTTCAATTAAATGGAATGAGGAACCTTTCTGTCGAATATGCTGTCCTTCTACCTTAGTTCCTTCGATGTCCTTTTTGTTCTTGAACAAAATGAAATTTTTGACAAAAATGTTCCATCGAAAATTATATGTAGGTTTCCCATATCCAAGAAATCCATATTGTCAAGTTTTCATTGTCCTTTATCAGTTTCACCTATTACTTTCTCAAAAAAAAAATCGTATGTTTATGTATTTCGGTAAAGTTCGCATAATCTATTAACTATATATGAAATTCGGAGGGTTACGCTTCTGAATCAGGGCATCATACATTCGTTGTTGGTCAACGATAGATTCATCCCGCCATAACTCAGACAAACGGCGAATCTTTCTTCTAGGATTCATTATATACTCAATGAGGGCTTTAGGTATAGACATTTAAATAACCGGATCCGTCCGCCAGGAACAGATATAGTACGAAATTCAATAGAATGCATAATCATATAGTTTTTCATGAAAAAGGATCGGGTAAAAGTGATAAAGGACAATGAAAATATGACAATATCGATTACTTGTCCTAGACCGACCATACATAAAATTTTCCTATCAACATATTTGTAGAATATTTTCATGCACGAAATCTCAGTGTGCTAATTTTTCAGTTCCAGAAGACATCCATCTGCCTACGTGCTGGGTGGTGTCCACAATATATCTCAAATATTTCAATAAAATTATCCACTCCACACCAAAGTTCAAAATGTGAGCGCTGAACTTTAGTTTAAGGGGTGATCCCTACTTATAAATTTCAAATTTTTAAGTCGATCGGAACAATAGTGCCTTAGTACGAGAGTTGGATAGGAACAATTTATTTTATTTCGTATGCAGCATATAAACTGTGTTTTTCTCGAAATCGGTCACAAAAATATATGACAATTGGTTTATTAGTTTTCGAGCTAGAGTAGGCACCGCAAAATGCTTTAATAAAAGCTGGGTTTCGTAGACTGCCTCAAAATTTCGTAATATTTTTCTCTTTCAGATGGAGAAAAAAATCTGCCAAAAAGTTACGTAGTGTTCTCGAAAAAAAATTGCTTTTATTGAGCTTTACAACTGAGTTTCTCCTTTTAAGACTAAGCACACTAAATTGTTGGTTTACATCCAGTTTGAAACTTGGTCATGAATTGCTTATAATTTTTGTTTCATGTACACAGTCCTTATGATTTGTATTGCCCCTTCATTTTCACATATTTTGAAGGCTTTAAGATTTTCTCACGCGGAAGAATTCCGTCCAGAATATACTCGTCCAAATAAAGGAAACCCGACAGAAACATTCGTAAAATTCGGCCGAAACGATATTGATATGATCGAATGTATTCGAACGAATGTCCTTTCTAATGAATATGTAAGGAAAAACTAACACATTAGCCTATATAGGCCAAAATATAGGAAAAAAAATTAAAAAATTGTGCACATTTTATTCATTTTTAGTGGTACAGGAATTCATTCGGAGTCGACCCGGAGTCGGAGCCGGAGTCGTGAAAAAAATTCGCCTGGAGTCGGAGTCGGAGTCGAGGTATTTTTGGCTCTGGTTTTTACATATGGATTGTCACTTTTTATATACAAAATGCATATTCAAAGTGACTGCACATATGTAAAATAACATATCGTGTAAAGTACCCATAAGTGATGCCTTCGTAATGTAATGAGTTTTGTCTATTTTTTGGATCACTGTGAAGTGTCAACCACCATTGTAATAACAGTATTTTCTCATAAAGAACATTTTTACATAGCATATCCCAATATATCGAATCTATTACCTATTCAATATGCCTTGTTTTGAACAAAAAAAGGGAAAACATAAAAAGAAACAAACGAAACGAAGGAAGTTATTATTCGTAATCTTAATGCAAACTCAACATGGGCGTAGCCAGCTATGGGCAGGGGTGGGGGGCAGCTGCCATCCCTAGAGTCGCCAAAAAAGTTTGAAATATTATTGTTCTGATATACTATTTTTTAAATTTAATAACGGCAAATGGACGACTAATATCTTTCGAATAAGCTATATTTTTTTAAAAGCGGTTAACAAATGTTTGGTTTATAGTCATAAAAAGGTAAAAACGCATTAAAAATAGGAAAATGCTTTTCCTCCTGCTCTAGGCTGCTTAGAAGATACCAAACATAAGTTATTATTTGTAAGTAAACTTTCAATTCTGTTTAAAAATACATGAAATTTTTAATTTAAAACTTCTCTACTGAAACTGTATAAACTGTAGGTCCCATATCATTGAGCTAAACTTGAATCGGGGTGCACTCACTGATATGAGAAAAGTCTCCCTTGTCCCTTCTGGGATGTTTGTGGAACAATTATTATTATTATGCAATTTTTATACCCTCCACCATAGAATAGAGGTCCAAATCGCAATGTGGTTCGGCCTGTGGACAAAAATCGAAAATTTATGGCAACAAATTAATTCCGATTGAAATAAATATTACCTAAACACATGAAATTGTTAATATCCAGTACAATTCTTGCCAATTTACAGCGGTAATATGTCAAGTAAAGTCAAAAAGCATTCGCAGCTTATGAGTGAAATTATAAAAAAATAAAGAGTTAAATGTACAATTTCAAGATTTAAACTTATAGTTGATAGCATTGACAATGTTTTTACCGTAAAAAGATATTCATACAGAGTTTTTTAACTTCCTTAAAAATAAATTCTTCGTAAATAAATTTTCTGGTACTTTTAAAATCAGTACTATAAATTTATGTTGAGTTTTACTAATGTTGGGAGTATTTGGGAGACTCCGTGTTTTTTAAAAAATACACCTTTATATGGGTGCTATACCTTCCTTGTCTATCATCTTGCCTCGTTGTAAAACTTTGTTTAAAATTTCGAGGCGTTAGTTCGATTAGAACAATTTTTGGCACTCCTTTCAATACAAGTCAGACCGTCTCCTTATTGTTTGTGATGTCAAAATGTAAGTGTACCAAAATGAATGTCTCCACGAGCTGAGTCGATCTGGCTATGTGTGTCCGTCCGTTCGCCCGTCTGTCCATCTAAACATTGTAATCCCCCCTACGATTTTAATCACCAAATTTTGGGTGTCTGTGAAGGTCCCGAAGGGGAAGAAGCCTATTGATTTTGGTGATGGTCGGATAATATTCAGGGGTCAAAATGGGCAAAAAACTTATTTGGAGAAATAGTCAACATTTTATTTCAAAGCGAATATCTCCGCTTCTATATGGGGTATATCAAAAACAAAACCTGCTAATGAAAGTAGATAATATGACCTTTGCAACGATGTAACGTAGGTTGTCGTAGGTGGTCAAACAACGAATATATCGCAATAGCCACTAATAGAATCCATCTTTTCATTTCATTGGGTACGGAACATCCTATCGAAAAGGGGCTAAAGAAATATTGTAGCTGTAAGAATTCTCTAGAGGATTGACTCTTATGATGTGTTCGTAGGTTTTACCATTTTTGAGATATTTAAGTTTAGGTCACATTTTTTAGGTTTTTTGTTAGGTTTCACGATATTGCTTGGGAACGGCAAGTCTTATCGAAATAGGACCAGAGAAAATCTCATTCTCTACAAGATTGACTTTTGTAATTTTTCCTAGGTTGTACCAATTTTGAGATATATATGTTTAAGTTGGGAAATTGTAGTCATGGTATTGTTTTGTAAGGAGGCGATACAGTAAGTGCATTGTCCCAATTTCAACTTCTATATCTCAAAAACGGCAAAACCTACGAAAATATCATGAAGGTCAATCTTATATAGAATTTGCACTGCTACAACATTTTTTTAGTCTCATTTCCATAGGACTTGCGATTTTCAACCAAAATTATGGGTACCCTTTTTTAATAATCTTGTATTTTTGCTTGGAGTGTTATGTAAAAATAAATCAACTAAAAATTTTGATGGGTGGACTCTATGCTTTGTTGTGACTCAAAGAGCGAGCGTTCCTCGTGTGATTTAAAATTTGCAAGAAAATGCCATCTTTATATATTTTTTAACAACAATTATTTTTTGGTTAACATTTTCTAATTAATTTAGTAGATAATCATTGCCTTATTATTAAAATGTAAAAAAGATCCGAAACATAGTTCAATAGAGCTGACAGATTTTTGTTATATTTCATACTATGCCATATGCCATAAATTTTTTGCAACGGAAATGTTTCACTTTGTTTGACTCCCAGATCTTCTATAAGAAAACCTCCAGATTTTCTATAAGTAGACCTTCAGGCATTCTATACAAAGACCTCCAGGTCTTCTATAAGAAGACCTCCAGGTCTTCTATAAGTAGACCTCCAGGTCTTCTATAAGAAGAACTCCAGGTCTTCCATAAGAAGACCTCAAGATCTTGTATAATAATTCCTGCAGACTTTCTCAAATCTTCTAGATCTTCCATAAGGCATCCAGGTCTTCTACATGATGACCTCCAGGCCTTTTATAGAAAGACATTTAGGTATTCTATAAGAAGTACTTCAGATCTGCTATAAGAAGACATTCAGGTCTTCTATAAGAAGTCCTCCAGTTTTTCTATAAGAGAGTCTCACATCTTCTATAAGAAGCTTTCAATGTTCTAAAAGAAGAACTCCGGCCTCCAAATCTTTTATAAGTAGACTTCCTGGTCTACTCCTCAAAGAGAAGACCTTATGTTTTTCTATTAGAAGGGGTCCTGCTCTTCTATGAGAAGACCTTTAGTCTTTTTTATTAGGAGGTCTCTTGCTTCTCTATGGGAAGATCTCCTGCTTTTCTATAAAAAGATCCCCAGCTCTTCTTTGAGAAGGGCAACCTGCCCTACTATGAGAGGACCTTCTGCTCTTCTATGAAAAGACATCCTGCCCTTTTATGAGAAGGACGTCCTGCTCTTCTCTAAGAAGATCTTCTGCTCTTCTATAAAATACGTCCTGCCCGTCCTGCAACGTCCAGCTCTTGAATGAGAAGACGTCCTAGTCTTCTATTACAAGGCATCCTGCCCTTCTATGAGAGAACCTTCTTCGTCCTGCTCCTCTTCTATAAGTCCCCCTGGTCTTCTATAAGATGAAATTGAATTAAAAACTTAAATATTTTAGTTTTGTTTTTTTTTTTTTTTTTTGTTTCTTTAAATACATTCTATGCCATATGGCATAGTGTCCAAAAACCACTTTTCCAAACAAACTGTTACAAAAATAAGTTTGATTATTCAGATGCCATAACTCGGAAGTTCTACTCACGGCGGATCTGTCCTTCGGGATTCTTAATATACTCACCATTGGCTTTTATCTCCAGAGGAATTATCTCTCCCCCGGATTTTCACTTCCGGGTGCCACCGTGGTGCAATGGTATGCACACCCGCCTTGCACGCTAAAGGTCGTGGGTTCGATTCCCCGGCCAGGCAACATTAAAACACTTTTCAACGGTGGCCAGATACCCCTCAGTAATGTTGGCGACATTTTCTGATTATTTCAGCCTTGTAAAACTTGTCTACAGGTGGTGTCTTAAGACATGCCGTTTGGACTCGGCGATAAACATTAGGTCCCATATCATTGAGCTAATATGAATCGGGGTGCACTCATTGATATGAGAGAAGTCTTCCTTGTCCCTTCTGGGATGTTTGTGGAACAATTATATATATATATATATATATATATATATATATATATATATATATATATATATATATATATATATATATATATATATATATAGATTTTCACCTCCATTTTGTGTCACAGTGTTATTCATATAGTGGGCTTAAGTATATGTACACGTAGAAAAATTTATGTTAGAAAATATGTTGGATCCAAACAAATATATGTTTGGGACCGGTTGCAAACAAATATATGTTTGGATACAAACATAATATGTTTGGGTCCAAACAAATATATGTTTGCAACATTTTGTAACATATCTTAATGTGATATGTTTGGGTAAAACATATTTGTTATGTTAGAACATTTTTTTCGTGGGTGGAGAGAGGATGTTTGTCAACGAGAGTAATAACAGTGCTCTCACGGCTGTGGAATTCTGCTTTATAATAAAGAGTTGTGTGTATTGTATAATAGAAGACGTAGAAGCGAAGAAGGGGGCTTTGGTGGCATGTATGCGTCAAACTCGTGTGTTTCTTGTTTTGTTGTTGTTAACCAACAAAGAAGAAATGATATGAATTATATTTCTTTTCTTTCTTCAGTGTTTTAGTTGCCTTTGTAGAGTCAAGACGGTAAAGTGAGTGAATAAATCAGTGTTTTGTGTTTTCTTGAAGAAATTGTGTTTTAGTAAATTAAATGCCCAATACATTTTATATTGAATCGGAAAGTTGAATGGAATTATTTTATTGGACAAGGAAGAAATCGCATTTAATATTGGTAATTACATACATACTTATGTATATTTGAAATATGGCATATCCATATTTATTTATAACATTACATAATCATTTGATTCTAGATGCCGATTCCCCGCTGATGATTTCAACTAAGAGGACAATTTGTTTTATTTCACAACTAAGGAGAAGCGTTCAACTACGTTTCTATATATTTTTCCTTTTTAAAAGTGTGACTACAAATTATTTCAATCAGTTTTTCTTTATTAAAGTGTGTTATGTATTTCTTTGGAATTTTGTATGTACCTATGTTTTTGTTGTTCTTTTGCCTTTTAATAAAAAACCACAACATTTGTGGTATACTATAGAGATAGCCAGTGAGCTCTTACTGAGAGCAAGTGAGCACACATTTTAAAGTGTTTTACATTGAATTTTACGCTCCCTTGCTCTCAGTAAGCGCCCACTGGTGCATGTGTTTGTTTTTTTTTTGTGCCTTTTGGGTTTGTATTTTTTTGCACCCAAAACATAAATATCTTTGCACCCAAACATATATTCGTTCCACCCAAACATATATATGTTTGCAGACCCAAACATATATTATGTTTGGACTGTTGCAAACATATATATGTTTGCTGCAAAAATATGTTTGGGACATATGTTAGAGAGGGCGATTTTTTTTGCGTGTATATAAAATTGGAAAAATATATATTTTTTTCGTTAATAATTTTGTTTTTTAGTTTTTGCTTTAAAATAAACACATTTTTACCATTTACCTTCTTAGTGTTCTTGGAGAGCACAAAGGTGTTCATAGCTCGATTTTTTCATTCACGAGCAAATTCTCGATCGAATCGAATGTCGTAATTAGGCCCCAGTAGTGAAAGATTTTCTATGGATTGCTTATTTTCACAGGCAGAGGGTACATCTTTGTCAGCAAAGTCGACGATGCTTTTTTACTTGTTATACGCTCCACCATATATGGTATACCCTCCAAATTTGTCATTCCGTTTGTAACACTTCGAAATATTCATCGGAGACCCTATAAAGTAAAATTCTAAGTCGATACAACCATGTCCGTCTGTCTGTTGAAATAAAGATACAGCTCCCAATTTTAAGATAGAAATCTGTAATTTGGTATAGAAAATTCTATTACTCCCAGGACGTTGGTATTGCAAATGGGCTATATCGATCGAGGTTTTTGATATACGCCCCATAGAACGGTACCACCCGACTTTCGGTATTTGAAGTTTTAGCCTCATTATCACACCGAAATTACTGAAATGGCTTAGTTTACGTTGAGGGTATAAAACTTTCCCCCAGAAACTTGTCGGTACAGGTCCACGCCTTAGTATAACCCCCATAGAACGGTACCTCCCTATTTCCGGTATTTTGAAGGTTGTGTCCTCAATATTCCACCGAAATGACCGAAATTTGGTATTTAGTCTTCTTCATAAACGAAAGGAAACTAATTGTTCCATTTTACTTCAATACAACTCGTGGTGGAGTGTATAACTCCGTTTTACTTGTTTTTCGGTATATTTTTATTGGTACGTGGTATGTATAACGTATTTGTTATATAAACATTTGTTGTGCATCGCAAATATTTACCATAAATATCTGTAGTAATGCCGAACACGTTAATGATAAATATTTTTGGAGGATAGATCCGGTTATCTATATTTGATGTATACCCATTAAAAACATTGTAGAATTGTCAATCACGTGAAAATAATTCGTTGATTAAAACTTAAACATCGAAACGTGACAATATTAATTAGTTGACCTTGAGAACCGTACCTAAAATCTTCGGAGCAAAATTTTTGCAGAATATTTGTATGTTGAATTGCATGAAGAAATAAAGGACGAAAATCCCCGTGGAAAAATGGATTAGAATGATGACATATTTTACAAATATATTCGAATTTCGATTTGTGTTCAGACGTGTAAGCTCAAAACGAAGCTACAATTGCGCCAAACAGAGATGTAAAGCAATTTTCCCAAGCATTATAGGGGACAATAAAAAAAATCATCAGGCCATAACTCAGAAACTTGACCTAGTGCGAATATTTCCATCCCCACCGTGTTAACAGGGGATATTTGGGTATTTGCTGCCGACAAACATGAAAATTCAAGAATTTTAAGTGGATAAACCGTTATACATAGCAATTAGTATTCAAAGCAGCATACTTTTAGGCATAAAACAAAAATTTATTGATATATCTTCCCAAATAGTGAAACAAAATATCTACACTGATAAATCAATTATATACCCAGCATACCCAGCACAGTCTAACAGTCGGACACTAAGCCCAGCTGATTGTTATGTTTGTTGTCAAAAAAATTATTGTGATTTAAAATACAAAGAAACTCAACTCACAATAATGTAAAATCTATTATGTTTGTGTCAAAAGTTGTTCCGAACAATTTCGGAAGCAAATTCGTTCAGAATTCGTTCCAAATTTCTACACGATTTTTCGTAGGGCAATTCGTTCAGATTTCGTTCCGATTTCGGAGGAATATCGAAAGTAAATTTTCCTTCGAATATACCAATGTTTTTCTTGCGATCTCGGTACGAATTCGGATCGATATGTCGGAAACAAATTTCCTTCACACAACAGCCACCTCTGGTATATATCTAACAGCAAGGGGTTGGTTTCATTTTAGTTTGTTGTCGAAAAACAAAATGGTTGGTTATAAAGTACGCCTATAAACCCAGCAAAATGTTCAATGCCAAAGATGTCACTCAATCATGGGTGAAAGTGATCTGGCATGTCATCCTTTAGCATCTTCATCGATGAATTTATATGAGCGTGGACCCCAAAAGATGCTATCATTTTTGGATCCAAAGCATGTCATTTACACCATTTTCACCAATGCTTTCGCATGTCATTTCCTCCAATGCTTTGGCATGTCACTTTCACCAACCCTTTGCAATGACAAAATGTGTATAAATAAAAACACAAAATTGATCTCTATTGGATCGATGGATGATGAAAAGATCGGATCTTTCACGATGATGATGATGTGTAAACAACCAAATATTGTTTTATGGTACTAAATTTGGTACCGAATTAAGGAATTAATGTGGAATTCCGAAATTTGAAGCATATAGAATGTAATAAATTGAACTAAATTTTGTACAATTTGGTTGGGTGAAAGGATAAAGATAGAATTTTGTTATTAGGGCCACTGATGGTATTATAGATTCAAGGTATTATATTATACAAAAAGCACTAAATGTGGTACACTTTGGTATTGGGATTCTGAAATTTGGTATGAGGGTCACTGTTGATGTAAAGGGTTGGGATAAGGAGTTTCCTTTGGAAAAAGGGGCTTTAAGCGTACGAAAAGTACTATATTTGTTACAATTATTACTAAATTTGTTACAAAATCTATGAGGAGGAATAATTAATGGTACTATATTTAGTATTCGGTGAAGAAATATATCTGGAAAATGCGTACTCCTGAAAATGTACTAAATCACTGGGAAAAGGCCAGGCATAATATGTAAACATAAACAAGTAAGAACGGAGTTAAGTTCGCCCGGGCCGAACTTCTTATACTTTCCACAAACTCAAATCATGGACGCAGAGTATTGGCACCAAAACAAAAAAAGTTTTGCCCACCTATTTTCCTAATCGATATAAATATCGGACGTTTGGTAAGTGAGTTGAATGCTAAAAATATTGTGTACAAAAGAGTAAACAAAAAAGGCATAAAAGAAAACTGTACGTACAGGATCCTTAGTACACGCCGAAATTATGGTGATTTTACGTGACGGTAAATTCGAGGCTTATACTTATACACCCAAACAATTAAGACATATAAATGTTGTCCTACGAGGCGTATATCATGCTTCAGCAATTAACGATATGGAGTTATGTTTACATGCTCAGGCACCAAATACCGTACATAAAGTCACAAAATTTAGTACTCAACACTCTAAAAAGAACAACTATGAAACAGGTCTATTCTTAGTATCGCTACTTCCGGGAAAACTATTTCTGACATTTCACACATTAGGTACGTATTAAAGCAAAGGGCTTGGTTTGAATCACCAAAAGCTAATAGGAAGGTTCCACAATGTTTGCGTTGCCAACAACGGGACCATATGCCAGCAAATTGCTGTAGGAAACGTGCATGTGTTAAGTGTGATAAATCCCATGAACCAGGTCAATGTGAGTATGTGCAATCAGAAAATAGCAAACCATTCTGTGTGAACTGTAAAGAAATTGGTCACCCATCCAGATACAGGAAATGTCCCTCTTACTTAAAATACGTGGAATTCAAAGAAAAATCTAGAGTATCATCACAACAAAGTAAATTTCAGGTTTCGAGAGCCGTTTTTTCCGCAGTTAATGGAGTTAATATGGTTCCGGCCTGGTAAATCATTTGCTAACTGTCTCAATAACTCTCGAAATCATCCATCCAACACAGTCCAGGAATTCCTTAAAATCGCAAGAATTCTATGTGAACCAGAAACCCTTTCTTTAGAGGAAACAAGTAAGCAAAGGCTATAGTCGGGACGGGCGACCATGTGATACCCTACACCACTACCCTGTGCATAAACTTTTCACTGGTAAACATTTCTTTTAGGGAATATAGTCCGACTACCACCAAAAATAATATGTCTCTTTCTCTCTGGGACCCCCATAAGCAACCAAAATTTCGTGATCATCCGATTAAAATTACGACCTGTAGCTTGATTGAAAAAAATGGAAGAATTGGATGCATTACCGACTATTGTGGTATCTCCCTTGTTTGACCACCTTCGTTAACCTGCTTTACACCAATGTAAAGGTAATATTTTCTTCTTCAATTGACAGGGTTTGCCGTTGGAATACCCCTACTAGAAGCCGATATATTCACAAAGAATAAAACTTTGAATTTGCCTCCAAATGAGTTTTTCCCCATTCCGACCCCTACATATTATCCGACTATCACCAAAATCAATAGGCTTCTTCCTCTGTGGGGCCCCCATCTACCGCCAAAAATTTCGTCACGTGATTACAAAAAATGGAAATATTTTGTATATTACTGAATTTTGCAATATCTCGGTTTGCTCACTTACGCCAACAAACTTTGCATCAATATAAACGAGATATTTTCTTCTTCCATTGACGGGTATTCCTTTTGGAATACTAGAACCAGAAGCGGAGATATTCCCATAAAAAAACGTTGACTTTCTCCACATAAGCTTTTCGCTTAGTCCGACTCCTGAATATTATCCGACCATCACCAAACTAAATAGGCTTCTTCCTCTGTGGGACCCGCATCAACTCTCAAAAAATTCGTGACGATCCGATCAAAATTGCGACCTGTAGCGTGATTATAAAAAAAATCGGAAAATGGGATGCATTATCTACTATTGCCATATCTCTGCTATTTAACCACCTACGACAACTTGCTTTACATCCTTGTAAAGGTGATATTTTCTACTTTCCTTGCCAGATTTTGCTTTAGATATACCTCTTAAAAGAACAGAGATATTGGCTTTGAAATAAAACGTTGGCCTTTCCCCAAATAAGTGTTTGCCCATTCAGACCCCTGAATATTATCCGACCATCATCAAAATCAATAGGCTTCTTTCTCTTTGGGACCCCCATTAACCCCCAACATTTCGTGACGATCCGATCAAAATTGCGACCTGTAGCGTGATTACAAAAAAATCGGAAAATGGGATACATTATCGACAATTGCCATATCTCTGCTATTTGACCACCTACGACTACCTACTTTACATCGCTGTAAAGGTGATATTTTCTACTTTCCTTGCCAGGTCTTGCTTTTGATGTACCTCTTAAAGAAACAGAGATATTGGCTTTGAAATAAAATGTTGACTTTTCTCCAAATAAGTGTTTGCCCATTCCGACCCCTAAATATTATCTGACCATCACCAAAATCAATAGGCTTCTTCATCTATGAGACCCCCATCAACCCTCAAGATTTCGTGACGATCCGATCAAAATTGCGACCTGTAGCGTGATTTCCAAAAAAATAGAAAAAAGGGATGTATTACCGACTATCATTGTAAAGACGGGATCTTCTACTTTTAGAATCGGACTTTGCTTTTGGAAAGTCCCCAA
This sequence comes from Musca autumnalis, assembly GCF_047663935.1. Taxonomy (NCBI): domain Eukaryota; kingdom Metazoa; phylum Arthropoda; class Insecta; order Diptera; family Muscidae; genus Musca; species Musca autumnalis. Next base: position 152,987,911 of record NW_027411755.1, read on the forward strand.
CCAAAGCTGTGATATTCGTCAGTATAATTAAAATAGCAAAAATGAAAATTTGGGTTTTATTTGCTACTATTGTAATATCTTCGTTGTTTGATCACCTACGAGCACCTGCTTTACATCATTAGAAAGGTGATATTTTCTACTTTCATTGTCGGGTTTTGCTTTTGGTATACCCCATATAGAAGCTGAGATATTCGCTTTGGAAAAAAACGTTGTCATTTTATCCACCTAAGTTTTTTGCCCTTTCCGACCCCTAAATATTATCCGACCATCACCAAAATCTATAGGCTTCTTCCCCTCCGGGACCCCTATCAACATGCAAAATTTCGTGACGATCCGATCAAAATTGCGACCTGTAGCGTGATTACAAGGTTTAGATGGACAGACGGACAGACGGACGGACACACATAGCCAGATCGACTCAGCTCGTCGAGACATTCATTTTGGTATATACAAGTATGGGTCTGCGACCATTATTTGGATGCGTTACAAACTTTTTGGCCAAAACCAACTTATAATACCCTCTCCACATAGTGGCGTAGGGTATAAAAATGGAACGCTTTATTAAAAGGCATAAAGAAATGTCAGCCAGTGAGGCTAAGGAAGAATGCTTAAGGTTGTTAAACGAAATTAAGCATTCTTATGATCCGTAAAACTATTAATTTCATAACCGTTAACGTTAGGTCGCTGATTGATGTCAGCCGCCGAATTGATTTATTAAATGTTTTAACTGCTAACAGGATACACTGTGCATTTATTCAGGAAACACATCTGAAGGAAATGCATAGAGTATCTTTAAAAGATTATGTATTTTTGGAAAGTAAAATTGGTGTTGGAGTAGCACTTATACTTCGTGATAACATTGATTTTACTAGAGTGGAAATTCCACATATGTAAGTGCCACACGTGTTTGTTTCTATTAATATGACAATTGACGGACAGTTAAAAACAATTCTGTTGGGAACTGTGTATTTTGCCTCGAACTTAGGTGATTCTTTCATTAATGACAGTTTATCCAACATAAACAATTTTGCACAAAACTATGATGGGATTCTCATAGGAGGCGATTTGAATAGTAGAAACACTTCATGGGGTGACACCTTTACAAACATAAATGGAAGAGCACTTTTACGTTGGTTAAATAATAACTCGCTTGTTAGATTGTGCGATTCGGTACCATCATTTCCTAATGGGTCGTCTTTTTTAGACCATTTCATAGTAAGCCCAACTTTAGTGAATGTTCTACAGCCAAATTATCGTATAGAAAGTTTATCTACATTTTCCGATCATTTTGGTTTGAAATTGCAAATTACGTTTGGAGGTCTGGAGTTTATCGTAAGACAACCTCAAGAATATATGTCTTTTGAAAACACTAATTGGAGTCAATTTCAAGCTGACTTGACTGCAGAATTGGAGGCTCATTTTCCTTCTCATGATACAAATCTTTCAGACAGAGATATTGATACATATATTGACGAATTTACTACTACAGTGAATTTTGTGTCTTCACTGCATTCAGAAAGAATACAAATGAAGAATCGGAAATATAAGGTCTCTAGGGAAGTTGAAAATCTCTATAAATTAAAACACGAGTGGCAAAAGCAACTGAAACGATTATTTCACAGAAATATGAATAGACAAAGTCAACAGTACTTATTACTGTCAAAGCAAATCCAACTACTCAAAATTATAATCAAAGAGAAGGTTGAAATAGAGCAGGCACAAATGTTTGCACATAGCAAATTCACGGATTAATAGGAAGTGACAGGAAGTCAGTAGTCAAAGATTTATCGGTAAATGGTGTGACCGTTATTAATGAAAATGAAAAATTGAATATCTTGAAAGATCATTTTGCTCAAATTTATAATGGCCCACCTCCTAATAGAAATTTGTCTCATATAGAACATTCAATAAGTGATTATTTGACTGATGTTCCTAATCACAGAATTCAATTCAATGCTGCGTCTACGTCGTTTAATAACGAACTCGACAACAGGTTCACAACTGTAGAATCCGTTCGTCTAACATTGTCAAGTCTAAATAATAAAAAGTCATGTGGTATGGACAATATTTCAAATTTCCTGATACGAAAGTTTCCATTAAAAGCAATACAGTACCTCGTTGTACTATTTAACAATTGTTTAAACAATTCATATTTTCCTAAATTATGGAAGATAGGAAAGATCATACCTATCAAAAAGAAACAAAACTCAACAGATATTAACAATTTAAGACCGATTTCAATGCTTTCAAATTTGGGCAAGTTATTTGAAAAAATTTTGAGGGAAAAAATGGATGAAGGTTTACCAAGTGACTATATTTCAGATTTTCAATTCGGCTTTAAAAAGGAACATTCTACGGTGGATACATTAACCAAATTCAATAACGACATCATTTCTAATTTGAGAGAAAGAAAATGCACCGTTGCAATTTCGCTGGACGTAGAAAAAACCTTTGATAGGACGTATCACAATGGAATCGTGTATAAAATGACCCGTTTAGGTTTTGACCCTCATATAGTTAATATGTTCAAAAGCTTTTTCACTGATAGGAAATTTTACATTCAACTTGGAAATGTTAAATCCGATATAAATAGTGTATCTTGTGGGTTACCTCAGGGGTCTATTTTATCGCCACATATCGCTCATTTACTCAAAGAGTGACATAACTCAAAAAATTCATTTTCTGAGTTAGCAATTTATATTTTTTCTGCCACTTCTACTTTATCTTGTGTCAAATTTTCATGCTGATATCTTTAAAGCTCGACGAGCTACAGCTCATTTACTACGAGTTTCGCAAAATTCAACACAAGAGCTTTTGAGTTTATGAAGTATTAAAACACATCAAATCATGATCGATCATGCACAGCAATTTAGCACTGGTAGCTGGCTATCTGTTTGCAAAATATGGTCCAAGTAGTTGTTTTAATTTTTGTGTAATAATCTTTTTAAGTTGGGAAGTCAAATTTCAATCGCCAACTTAAAACGCGTTTTTCTTGAAACTTGGTTTTTCGAGATGTGTCACTCTTTGAGTAAATGAGCGATATGTTTAATATTTACATCAAACCCGTTCGTAGGTATTGATATGGTTACGAAGTTTTTCGGCAAATCACACACACGCGACCCGAACGCAAAGTAAGAGAGCAAATGTTTTGATTTTTTTACTTCAGTCTTGTACTGAATGTCATGCAAGCAGGTTGATGCCGCTTTATTTGTTTTTTTTTTTTTTTTGGTACACTGAAAAGATTTTGCAGTTGTACAGCAAATATGTGGAGGGAAGAATTTGAAAATGATTTTTTGTTTTGTATTAATATTTTTAATGGCGCAGAATGCCTCGTCTGCAATGCAACAATAAAAAATGTATATAAACAAAGGAGAGGATTCGAAATGCGGTATATGTATCTGTTTGCTTTGATGAAAGCACTGATATAAGGGACACAAGTCAAATGCTTATTTATATTAGAACCGTAGACAATTTTTTCAATGCATTTGAAGAAATTTTAAAGTTGAAATCGCTATCATTAATTAACTCTTAGCAATCGCAGTTTTAATAAAAGAAACTGAAGTGGATACTTTTGACTGTGATTCACTGTATATTATTTTTAATTTTAGTCATACAAAGCGAACGCGCCAACAATATATTTTTTCTACTTGAAAATGTTGCCTTTCTAGTCGAAGATCACTATGCTAACGCTAACACGCCGTGACAACTTTTTTCCTGTGTTTTTCATTTCATACTCAATATGAAAATCATCACCCTGTTCTGTTCTGTCAGTGTAATTTTACCCACACATAAACAATTTAATTTAAGCGCTCGCTCTTCTTGGCCGGCTATGATTTACATGCACGACTTTCCTCCCAGCAAACCAAAATCGGAAGAAGCATCCGAATTCGATCCGAAAGTCGGAAGAAACATCCGAGTTCGGATGCGAATTCGGTCCGAACTCTGACCGAAAGTCATATGGCGTGGTTGACGTGTTCTCTGACCGAAATTCGGATGAAAGTCGGAAGTTTTTGCAGACTTTCGGACCGAATTCGGTCCGACGTCTGATAAACTATCTTATGAATTTCTGATATATTTACCATCATTCGAACAGAATTTGTATTTTTTTATTTTAAAACGTTAATTCATGAAAGGTTAAAATCCTTGCACTTAAATGTTTGTTCATCTACTATAAACATATTAAAGGTTTTAATATCATCTTAGGCTGTTAAATGTTCGTGCGCCACTTGGTAGGAAACATTGAAGAACAACAAATTCATCAACAGGATCTGTGAAATATGTAAAACAATTGTTATTAATATATAAAATATTTGTATTCACATGTAAAAGTTAATATAAAAACTTAACTTTGGCAATATATGTAAAAGATATGACTTTCCGCGGAATAGTGTTGAAGTTTGACGAAGAAAGTCTTTACTTTCTTAACTTCATATAAATAAATATGTATACAACGGTTCACTATGAATGATCTTCAAACACTATCATGCATCGACACGAATAACAAAAAATAAACCAAATTTGTTCTCCGATACAGAAATTAAAACCCGAGCACTGATTTTTTCGTTCGCACTTCATCAACGTCGGCACATCAACAATTACATATTTACAGTTTGTCCACAATGTGCTAGCGCTTATTTACATTGAATTTTGCCAAAGCAGCACAAGATAAAATAGAAAAAAATCCCTTCAGAGAGAGATGGCGGAAGAAGTTCGTCTGACTAGTCGGACAGAGTTCGGACCGAAGTCGGTCAGACGCGTCGGAAAAAACGTCCGACTTTGACATTTCTCCAACGGTAATGAAAGAGTTCGGAATACTAGAAAGAAAAATACTACTCCTCTGTGACGGAAAAAATTTTCAATCGTATAACAAGCGTTTCTCAAATCGTTATATTTATGAGGCAGCTCATGTTACCCCAATTTCAGTGTATGCCATGCAATTAATTAAAAATTATGTGAATAGACTTCATATGCATTCAAACTCACTTATGCAAAGGGTTGTTGAAGAAGAAAATGAGTTCAATTGGGAAAATACCAACTATATTTCACCTCTTGGTATTGATTTGACGATGGCTTTGGAATCTATTGAGTGCCCAGAGTTTTATATCAGCACCTCTCCTGGAATACACAGGGGCTAGGTAACGAGCAGATAAAAGGTTTTGTCGATGGAAATGTGTTTTATTACTTAATGCACATGTCTATCGATATTACAGTTTGTCTGCTTAGTTTAAGTAGTTTAGGTTTAGGTTAAATTTAGTTCTAAGATAAATTCAAATTGTGACATGCTCTCAAACATTGAAGTGTCGGGAGCAAACACGTTAACATATATTAAGATGTAGTTTCAATACAATGAACAAAATATGAACAAGCAAGGTGCTGTATTTAACACACAAGTCATTAAAATCAAATATTATAGTTTCAAGGATTCTGTATAACACTGTTCAAAATTTTGCATGTATGTATATGTTGAAAAAGGAAAAGACTCAATAAATTTGAAATTGAAAAATTGAAATACTTTCCACAACGAGTTGTACTGAAGTAAAATGGAACAATTAGTTTCTTTTCGTTTATGAAGAAGAAATTCGGGAGTTTCTATTGGGGCTATATCAAAACTTCGATCTATACCGACAAAAGTCTGGCGGAAAGTTTTTAGACTCAAAGAAGACTAAATACCAAACACGTCACAGAATTACGAAAATCGAAAAGTACCGTTCTATGGGGGCTCTATCGAAACGTGGGACTAAATACCAAATTTCAGCCAATTCAGTGAGTTGTTGTGGACGCAACCTTCAAAATACCGAAAATCGGAAGGTACTCTTCTGTGGGGGCTATATGAAGGCATGAACCTATATGAAATTCTGAGGGAAAGTTTAATACCCCAACCAAGACTGAGTACCAAATTTCAGCCATTTCGGAGGAATATTGAGGCCACAACCTTCAAAATACCGAAAATCAGGAGTTATTGTTCTATGGAGGCTATATGAAGGCCTGGACCTACGAGTATACCGATAAATTTCAAAGAAGACTAAATACCAAACACGTCACAGAATTACGAAAATCGAAAAGTACCGTTCTATGGGGGCTCTATCGAAACGTGGGCTTATACCTATACGTGGGACTAAATACCAAATTTCAGCCAATTCAGCGAGTTGTTTTGGACGCATCCTTCTAAATACCGAAAATCGGAAGGTACTCTTCTGTGGGGGCTATATGAAGGCATGAACCTATATGAAATTCTGAGGGAAAGTTTAATACCCCAACCAAGACTGAAATTTCAGCCATTTCGGAGGAATATTGAGGCCACAACCTTCAAAATACCGAAAATCAGGAGTTTTTGTTTTATGGAGGCTATGAAGGCCTGGACCTACGAGTATACCGATAAATTTCATATGGAAAGCTTTATACCCCAAATGAAGACTAAATACCACATTTCAGCAATTTCGGTGGAATATTGATGCCGAAAATCGGATGGTACTGTTCTATGGGGGCTATATGAAGGCGTGGACATAATTCTGGGAGAAAGTTGTATACCCCCAACGAGGACTAAGTAACAAATATGAGACATTTCTGTGTCATAATGAAGCTAAAACCTTCAAAATTCCAGAAATCTGGAACTGCCGTTCTTTGGGGGGCTATATGAAGTCGTGGATCTATACCGACACATTTTATATGGAAAGATTTATATCCTAAATAAGGTCTGAATACCATATTTTAGCCATTTCTGTAGATTATTGTGGCCACAACCTTCAAAATACCGAAAGTCGGGGGTACCGTTCTATGGGGCTATATTAAGACGTGGACCTATACCGACAAATTTTATATGGAAGTTTTATATCCCAAATAAAGTCTAAATACCAAATTTCAGCCATTTCGGTGGATTATTGTGGCCACAACATTCAAAATACCGAAAATCGGGTGGTACCGTTCTATGGGGGCTATATGTAGGCTTATATAAAATTCATCGATGAAGATGCTAAAAAGATGGCATGCCAGATCACTTGCACCCATGATTGAATGGCATCTTTGGCATCGGACATTTTGCTTGGTATGTATGTGTTTGATTCCATACACACATATGTATGTATGTGGCAAATTTATAAATGTGTTCTGTTTATGATTTTTGGAAATTTAAAAAATTTGTTTAATAAAGAAAAAGTAATTAGAAGAAAATTGACAATATAAGGGTGATAATATAGATAAGGCTTCATTACAACAGACCTTATTTTCATTCCGCAAAATAGTATTAGAGACTTCAAAAATGTTTTATGAAACTGTTTCATTTAATTAATAAAACTGTTTCATTTATTTAATGAAACTATTTCATTTGTTTATTGGAACTATTTTATTAATTGTTGGTGCCAACCAAAAACATCAAATATATCAAATTTTCTGCAATTTTCTTAATAGATGTTTGCGTACTAGTTTTTTAAGCACGTACTATTTAGCATAATTTCAATACTCACATATTTTCCTTAAATTTAAAGAAATACAATTTTTTTGTTACATCTATGAAATCCGTTTGAGTTATACAATGAAACCAAAAATCATTAAATTTTTAGGTAACGTAAGGTTTCATAGCATGAACGAAACATTTCATTGTATTAAAGCAACATTTTATAGCATAATTGAAAAATAATAAATGAAATCCGTTCATTGATACAACGAGGCATTAGTCTTTCAGTGTGGGTTGAATACAAATTCTGTTTTCATCTTCTTTTCTATAAATGTAAACTTTTGTAGCGGGCACATGCTAGTACCAAATTATAAAGTTATTTCGTAATATTCCGAGCTGTACATTGATTTCAACAGAGAGACGGACAGACAGAGAGAGGCAGACGGACAGACATATATACATATTACTTTGTAGGGTCTCCGACGAATACTTCGATTTGTTACAAACGGAATGACAAAGGTTATTATACATTTCATATTATGGTGGAGGGCATAAAAATCGAAAAATTCTATCTGAAAACCGAGATGAGGACGAAACAAAGGACCTACTATTCAATGAGTAAAAGTGACATTAGTAGACTAACAGACATCCTTACAGGGCACGTATGACTACAAACGCACCTGCACAAAATAGCTTGTGCAGACAACAGTGAATGCAGAGCATGCGAAAAGAACGATGAAATGTTGGAACACAATCTCTATCATTAAGGCAAACGAGTTCAAAAACTTACTAGGCGTTTAAACCAGACAGTTTGTCTTCAAATACAACTCTGATTTACTAACACATACACACATTTGTCGACTGTCTTCCAGCTGTACATCATTTTATAGACTGTCGAGTTAAAAAATTTTTGACATTTTTGTAAAAATTAGTGAAATAATAATTGAAACGTTTTGAAAACAAACGAACATGAACAATAACAAAAAATGTGAACGGAAAACAAAAATAAATCGATTATTTTCATTCATAATTTTACAACTGTTTTTCCAGTTGTCGGGACGCCTACGTCACACAGGCAAGTTTTGGGATTTTGACAATCAATACATGAAATCAACTATCATGTCATGTATAAACGCAGGGTTGTTGGAATTTGTCAAGGGCACAGAATTTCTAAAATTACGAAATTAATAATTTAAGTTAAATATAATATCCTCCAGATTCCAGGCTAAAACGCACAACAGGCCTACACCATCATAAGCGTATGTCCATGCGGGCATGTTGCGATTTTTGCATCGCACCTCTCAATCTAATCATAACCATATAATTATATTATCATATACTTAGTATTAAAAGTTGTCAGCAATTAATATCCAGAAATATTATAGGAGTGCATTTTTTTGCACAATGGAAGGTGTAAAGTTCAAACTTCTTAGATATCCAATCTCAATGTATATCATCACACACGAAGAATTTGGTGGTAATTGTTTAAAAGAGTCAGATTTTTTTTTGTTTTTTTTTTTTTTTTTAAGTTATAAATTATGTGAGTGATAAGCAGCCATCTTATCAAAATTAAGATATTAGATATGAAGGTATGAAATGCATAGTATCTTATTCAAAAGCGTTTTTTTCGTACCCTTGCATTGTGAGTATAAAAAGCAAAAGAGAGATTTTTAGTTTATGTAGTTGTCAAAATGCGCAGGGTGTTGTGTGTTGTACTGCTTGTCGTGGGCTTGTTGGGTTGTAGTGTGGCGGCCGCCGGGCCTGGTATGGCCCGTTATGATGATTTTAAAGTTTATAAAATCTACATAAAAGATGAACAACAATTAAGTCAACTGAAAAAGTTTAAAGATATTTTGCCGGTATGTTGAAAATTTATAAATGCAAGTGAAACAGATGGAGAAATATTGAAATTTTTTTTCGGTTATTGTTTTGTAGATTCGTTACTTGAATGAAATCACATCGGCTAACCAAAATTACGATGTAACAATTGATCCGGTTAATCAAGCTAAGCTGGAAGAACAAATGAAATATTATGAAATGGAATATCGTGTGACCATTGAGGATTTACAAAGGTAAGTTAAGATAAAAGTGGCATTAGCTAGGCTCTCGGGTGATATTTGAAGTTCCTCCAGAGTTTGTGAATCAAAATACTCCATGGAAACTTAGATCACCATATATAGATGAGAGATATTGTAGAAGAAATCAAATTTGACAAATTTCTTGTAAAAAAAATCACGAAAAATTTAATTTTTCGTGCTTAATAAGTGGCCATACCCCCTTAAGTCCGAAAATGGACCATATCGGGCCACTCCTTACTCCTTACCCTCCTTAAAATAGTGAGCACAACAACTCACGAAGAAAGTAACCTAATTGCATGGACATACATCGGGTTCGAATATGCACGCAGAGAAAAAATATTTTTCGCTTTTGTTGGAACAAAAATATCTGTTTTGGTTCCAAAAATGTATTTGTTTTGTTCAAACATTGTAATCCAAATCCAAAAATACCATCTTTTGTTCCAAACATAGAAAACAAAAACAACTTTCGAATTTCCGCAATATTGTAAAAATCGTTAACAAAACCGATTGTAGGAACTATCAAAATCTAATTTTCTTTACAAAAAGTATTGTCAACCCAGAAATTTTTGATTTGAGTGCATATACTTCTCATGTACACTTTTCACATAACTTGGATATAAATGTCGCGTATAATATTGCAATCATTGATGAACACAATACATGGTTTGCTGCATTGGCTGACAATAAAGACAAACAAAAAGCCACAAGCCCCCACCACAACATAAGGAATAATTAAACACCATAACAAACTCCGGTATAACACCAAACCTCAAAGCACAATGAAGATAGATAAATGAAACAAAACAGAAACAAATAAAAACAAGAGTCTCATTGTTGGTATACATACACACAAAAACAAAGATAAAGGCATCATATCATACAAACAAAACTCACCATAATTGTTTTTTTCAACACGGCATCGAATAGCGAGAGAAGAGAAAAAATTGTCGAAGAAAAGAGAGAACTATTGTCCAGTTGACAAAAACTATTTTTGGATTTAACAAAACCCAATTGTTGGAATCACAATACTACATTTGGAATTTAACAATATCTTTACAATACATATTTTGCTCTTCGAATATTGTTGGATCAATCATATTTTTTTCTCTGCGTGTGGACTATATCGATCCACTCCTTCGGGTACATCCCACACAAAAATCAGAAAAAATGAAGTTTAAGATTTCCTCTCGTATCGTTTTAATTCTTTTCCGCATATTGTCCTTGCGTCCCCTTTTACGATGGTATAATTTTTCGTCCTCAATAAGTGGTCATAACCCCTTAAGTCCGAACATGCCACGCCTTTCAGAACCTCCTCCACAGAAGTTCAAAATTGTTCGCTAAAATGGTGAGCACAACAGTTCACGAAGAAAGTAACCGAATTGCGTGGACATAGATCGGGTTCGAATAGGGTTGAAGTTTCAGATCTCCTCTAGGATCGTTTTGAATTTTTTCATCATATTGTCCTTGCGTGCCCCTTTACGATGGTACAATTTTTATCGGCCATACTTCCTGGGATAATGGCCTAAAAGCTCAAAGAAACTTTGACGGCAGCAACTAAAATGGCAAATCCCCAACATAACTATCGAAGGGAGTTTCTGATTGGTCCAAACTTTGCACATCGTATGATTTCATCTAGTCACGTATTAGGTTAAAATACGGACTATATCGGACCCGTCCTTCGGGTACCTCCCACATAAATTTGAGTAAAGTGCAGTTTAACAGCTCATCTCAGATAGTTTTGAAATGTTTTTCCAAAAAGTGCTTCTTGCAGGCCCTTTTACGACGGCACATTTTTTTCGGCGGCAAGTTCATACTTTCTGAGATAATGGCCCAAAGGCTAAAAAAAGCCTGCTGGCGCTTTGGTACTACGTAAGATAACCCTCGAAGGGAGAAACCGATTTGGTCCAAACGTTGTTCATCGTTTTATTCTTTACAGCCTCGAATTATGTCCGAATATCGACTACAACGGATCACTCTTTCGGGTACCTTCCATACAAATTTGGAAAGAGTGCAGTTTAAGGACTATTCTGGGATCGTTTTTAAATTGTTGGTAACATGTTTTGTATGCGGCCCTAGCAAAAATGGTACAATTTTTTTGGGGAGAATCTATAATTCCTGAGAATTTGGGGCAAAAACTCAAAAACCCCAGAAGTATTGTGTTTCCTTATTTCTTTAGGATCGAAGCTGAGTGTATAGCTCTGTCGGCACAGCTAACTAATACTTTTTTACTTGTTTTTTTATCCACCTTCTTTCAGTGTTATTGAGGACAGCCTGCCCAAAGCTCGCAGCACCGGCATGACTTGGGATTCATTCCACAATTTGGATGATATTTATAATTTTGTAGACAACCTAACCATGTCGTTTCCCAATCTCATTACACCCTTTACCTTTGGCTATTCGTATGAGGGAAGACCCATGAAAGCTGTGAAGATTTCCTATAAGCCCAACAACAAAGCCATCTTTATCGAAAGTCAAATGCATGCCATTGAATGGATTTCTTCGGCCACCAGTACTTGTTTCTTCAATAAATTGCTTAATTCTCAAGATAAAAATATGCGTCAATTGTTGATGAATTACGATTGGATATATGTTCCCATTATGAATCCGGATGGTTTCGTCTACACTCATACTGTGGAGAGATTATGGCGTAAAAATCGCAAACCCACCGGTTTTTCCAACTCTTCAGGTATATGTTATGGCACCGATTTGAATCGTAACTTTGGCTATGAATGGGGTGCCTTGTCGGCCTGGAATTTCAATGAACCCTGTGATCATTGGTATGGTGGCGCCAAACCTGATTCCGAACCGGAAGTTTTAAATTTACAAGCATTCATCAATTCGTTCCCCGAGGATTATATTCGAATGTATGTTCCCCTCCATTCGTATGGTAATTTGATCCTGCTACCCTATGGACATACAAGTGATATATTCCCACCCAATTACGATCAAATGATGCGAATTGCTAAAGCTTTTGCTGATGCTGCTAAAGTGAAATATGGCACCGTCTTCAAGTACGGTTCAACGGGAACAATTAATTGTAAGTATTACTAACGAAACATCCAAATACTGGGACACAATGAGAGTTGTGTATATTTTATATATATTTTTTTCAGTATCTGGTTATGTATCTGGTGCATCAAAAGACTGGGCATATGGTGTCAAAAAAATACCCTACACCGGTACCATTGAATTGCGTGATTATGGTGAATATGGTTTCTTCTTGCCACCCAATCAAATCAAAGAAGTTTGCGAAGAGGTTACAGATGGCATCATTGCCATGGTTGCAGCTGCTGAAAAAGAAGAACTCTTCCGTAATTCTGGACCAAAGAATTTAACCTCAATTGTCAATGTTATGATGTTGTTGTGTTTGTTGAAATTCCTAACTAAATTTCTTTTGAAATAAAAGTAAAGAAATAAAAAAAAACGAAAGAAATAAACGAAAAATCTTCCTTGTCTTAACTTATATTATGTCTTAAACTTATATTATTAAAGTTATCATTATTTAATATTACTAAAGCTTACCAGTTGCCACTTAGTACAATGGTCGTAACTACTAACCCTGGGAGAGTTACAAACAAACCTCCAAATCTCGTTTCGACCATATAAAAATGAATTTCAATGTCATTTCAAAATTCTGCATACAAATTTCCTTATCGAAACAATTTCATTTAATTGTTAAATATTTTAGCTTCGAATAAATGATTCTTGTCAACATCATAAAGATATCTGTATCTTAAAGATTGCCACGGTATTTTATTGATATCCATAAAAACTTCGTAGAAAAAAATCACATAAATCAATAAATTTGAAACAGTTTTTGATTATAGAAAATGGTCAGTTTCGATAAAATAAAAAACAAAAAATATTTATCTATGCAATGTAAAACACTGCACTACAAAAACATATTTTCAATAATTGTTTGTTCCTTAAAAAATTAGAAGCAGAAAACGGATATGATGACATTTTCACAGTATTCTTCTGTTCATTTGATTTTATGTGAGAAAAGCAATGAACGTAAACAAACAAAACGATTCCCGTGCCAATCACACAAGGCCACAAACTTTTCAGCTACTCTGAATCGTTTCATTCTCACAACCAAAACAAAACCACAAACTTTTCAATGTAAAAAGATGAAAACTGTATGATTGCTGAAATGTACTTCGGCTATGCTTTTCCGAGTTGTTTCATTCACCACCGAAACAAAAAGAATTTTTGGCAAACATTTACTGTGCGAAATGATCAACGACACACTTAGCACACACACATTTGATTGCTTAACAACCCTCCTATCGCTAACATCAACATACTGAACATACTACGGTTGATGTGGTTGATGTTTTCAACCACCAAACGAATGATTCATTCATTGAATCGTTCATGTGTTTTCAACTTTTTCGTTTTATCTGTTGTTGTGGAATTGAGAACTTTTCGCTATTCGTTTTGTTCGCACTCACGAATGTAAACAAAACAAAACTAAACAGCGAGTTCTATCAACGTGGGTTATGTTTCGTTTTGTATTGTTCCTATGGAAAATACGAAACCATTGGAAATGTTATTTAAAGTATTTTTACGTACGCTGGAGAAAAGGTAAAACTAACGAGCACCGTATATTGAAACCAAAAATCGGGCCGACACCTCTCTGCCAGAATATTTTATTACCCAATGAAGAGACTTAATGCCAGATTTCAAAAGTTTCGTTGGCTGAAATCTCCATCTATGGGAATAATATATGCCTGACGTAGGGGATGAAAGATACCAAGCAACGGCCCTGACCTAAAAATGACGCACCCCAGCAAAAAAATCTTACTAAATAATGAGTTTTTTATAGTACTTATCGGTAGCCATAACTACTTACAAAACCCCCTACTAACCCATTATTTTAACAAGGGCATGTCGCACTGAAAAGTTAGTTATTCTAGGCCACTAGAAGTTGAAAAATAAGCTAAAAAACATACGTTCTTTTTCGAACATTTGAAGTGGAATTTGTTTTCAATTTCAACACAATTCTTATTTTTATTTTATTTTATTTCGCTCTCTGCTGGATTTGATCATGCGATCGCTTACGATCATTAAGGGTTGCTTAAATGCTTACATGTGCACCATCAACTGTTCTTTTTTGAACAAAAAGTACCCAGCCGACGATGAGCGTTGAACACACAACCCTCCGATTTGTAGTCGGACACACACGTTCTGTCCCCCCGTACTCAGTAAGGAGTAGTATAATTAGTTCTTTTTATTTAAATTATTACGGTCATGTATCAGAATGGAATATGGACTCCTTCGGCTACCTCTCACAAAAAATTCGGATAAAGTGAAGTTTAAGAGCCCCTCTCGCATCATTTTGATTATTTTTTCTGTAGATGCTAGGAGTAAGTCAATACTTCCTGAGATAATGAAACAATATACCAAAACATATACCTCAAAAACTTTTTTCAAAAATTGCTTCTAAACTTAGTTTAACGTAATTTAATACTTCGAGTCCTTTATGAAGATGTTTGTTTACTAAAAATGTTTGGTATATGTCAATGATTTGCTATAGCCCCAGATTACGCTACGTACAGATTTTGAAGCAAATTCGTGACACAATATCAATATATTTTATATACGGCATAATTATTACGTTTGGTTTGGTTTTGTTCTTTTCTTTTGTCAGTTGCTGGGGGTATATCTCCGTCAGCATAGCTGACTGATACTTTCTTACTTCTTTTAAATAAAACAAGTATGTACGGCGTTAAGTTATACCCTCTACCACGAGTTGTATTACAGAAAAATGGAACAATTAGTTTCTTTTCGTTTATGAAGAAGACTAAATACCTTAATAAAGAGAATTTAAATTTCGTACACTTAAACGCCCAAAGTTTGGTTCCGGGTAGAAATTCATATAAAATAGATGAAATTCGATCTGTTTTTTCTGATAATTCTGTTGACGTCATAGGAGTGTCAGAATCGTGGTTAAAGCCGTATACTGCAAATGAAGCTGTTAATATTGAGGGGTATTGCTTGTTTAGAATGGATAGACTCGTAGGACGCGGCGGAGGCGTTTGCATATATATCAAAAAAACGCTAAAAGTTAAGGCTGTTTGCGAAATAACAAATTATTGCGTATCTGAAGGTATGTTTCTTGAAATTCAAATGAATGGGGGTTTAAAGGTGCTTGTAGGTGTGTTGTATCTTCCATATGGAAATATCTTAAGTTGTGAGAGTGTTATTTGTGATCTCTCGTCTCAATATCAACACATAGTGTTGATGGGGGACTTCAATATTAATGTTTTAACAAGAAATACTGAAATGCGAGACCATCTTAGGCATAGTGGATTGGAGATTGTGCATAATTCAGTTCCCACCCACTATTGTGTGCAATCAAGTACTACTTCACTAATTGATTATTTTTTGGTCAGTGACATAAACTTAGTAAAATCTAAAGGCCAATTTCTCTTACCGTCATTAAACTCACATCACGCTGTAATATTTTTGTCCTATGGTTTAAGCAAAACTGAAGTTCCAGTCATTAGAGAAATACGGGACTATACTCAGCTCAATGTTGATAATTGTTTTGAGGACTTAATGTTATCAGATTTTAGTCTTATTTATGAAACTAATGATTGCAATGCCCAAGTGGAAATATTTAATAGTATTGTTCGTAATGCTTATGATACTCATGTTCCGATTAAAGCTTTGAAGCCGAGGAAAGATTTTAACTGGCTAAATCAGCCAAGAATTCGTAAAGCTGCAGAATTGAAAGATTTAGCTTATCGTGCCTATCTAGAAAATAGAAGTCAAACTAATTGGAAAGTTTACACTAAGTACCGTAATAGGCTAAAAAGTATTATGCGCAGAGAGAGAACTATATTTTTCCGTAATTTCTTTTCATTGGCATCATCAAAAGCTATGTGGACCGAACTTCGAAATTTGGGATATTGCAGCAGTAATGTTGAAAATGTAGACGTCGATGTTAATTCAGCTAATGAATTCTTTGCCTTACCCAGATTGGACAATCCACCGCCAATAGAGTTTGAATTATCTAATGCAAATATGTTTGATGGTTTTTCATTTCGATGTACCAACACAATGGAAATATGCAGAGCTTTGTGTAGTTTTAATTCAAATGCAGTTGGAACAGATGACATACCCTTAAAATTTTTAAAAATTATTTTTCCTGTTGTAGCTGATCATGTATGCCATATTTTCAATACCATATTAACAACATCAACATTTCCAAAAACATGGTGTTTTGCTAGGGTAATACCTATACCAAAAGTTAATACTCCTCAACATTCCAGTGATTTTCGGCCAGTGAGCATTCTTCCAGCTCTTTCAAAAATATTAGAATTTTTAATGAAGGACCAAATCAACGATCACATGGCTGAGAAAAAGTTACTTTCAGAGAAGCAGTCAGGATATAGGAAAGGACACAGTACTACTACTCTAATGATAGATATTGTTGACAAAATTAGGAAGTCCGTGGACGAGAAGAAAATTACGGCATTGATTAGCTTAGACTTTAGTCGCGCTTTTGATTCTATAAGTCATGAAGTATTACTAAATAAGCTGCATCGGTCATTTGAATTCTCACTAGGAGCTTGTCGTTTAATTAAATCATTTTTGTTTCACAGATACCAATACGTTCAAAGTAAGGAAAACACTTCTGCAATACGTCCCTTATATAGAGGGGTGCCTCAAGGATCTATTTGGGGCCCCTTCTATTCTCAATATATATCAATGACATATTCGATACTATACAGTTTATGGATGGCCACTTATACGCAGATGACCTGCAGCTAATTGCCAATGGATGTGAAGGCTCCGAGTCGTATTTTGAAACTTGCGTAAACTCTGAGTTAGAAACCATAAACCATTGGTGTTTGCAAAACTATATAAGTACAAATCCTACTAAGTCAAAATCTATTATTTTTAAGCCATTGTCGCATTATCCAATCACTTTCACCTTTAATAACTGCAATATACAGAATGTACGGTCTTTAAAAATATTGGGCTTTCATGTTGACGACCAGCTGGATTTCAATGACCACATTAACAATGTGGTTATGAAAACTACATTTCTTTTGCGGAAAATGTACAATACTAGCTCCCCTCTTCCTCTCAGAGTGAGAAAAATTGTTGGGAAATCTTTGATATTACCAATAATCACATATGGCTTAGAAGTGTATTCTGGTACATGTTCAGGTAGTCTAAAACGTTTGAAATTGTGTATAAACCGTATTGTAAGATATGTCTACAACATAAAACGTAACAATCATGTAACACCCTGCACCATTGATTTCTTAGGTTTGACATTCGACAACTTTATAAACTTAAGAATTTTATCCTTATTGTACAAAATTATGCAAACCCGAACACCGATACAGCTTTATTCGAAATTTCAGTTCGGAATCTCAGAACGCATTCATTCTTTTCCCGTTCCTCGTTTCCATTCATTAATTATGCGACGATCATTTCACGTGAGGGCAGTAAGAATTTGGAACAATAGCATACCGTATGAAATGAGACATTTTTCAGCTTCATACCGCAAATTTATAGAGTTAGCAAAACAATATATATAATTTCTAGCATTGTGTTTGTTAATGATCAATTGGTACCAATCAATCTTTTTTTAACTGCTTTTAGATGTATATTATATTCATCCATATTCGTGTTAAATATAAACTTATTTAGATTTAAGTTTGGTTTTTTATGTAATGTAAACTTAATATCTAATAATGTAAATTATATTGTAAAATTATTTTTGTACGTCTCTACTGTTGCCTTGTGTAATCGACTATGGCCAAGAAGGCTTTAGATTATACATAAATAAAATGAAATGAAATGAAAATAAATTTCAGCAACCTTCAAAATACCAAAATTCGGGGGGTACCGTTCTAAATACCAAATTTCCGATATTTCGGTAAGATAATGTACTAAAAACCTTAAAAATACCGAAAATCAAAAGGTACGTTTTTATGGTGGATATAGAAAGACGTGGACTGATAATTCTCTTCTGGGATATTTTTATAACCCAATGGAAGACTAAGAAAAAATTCAGTCATTTCGGTGGGATATTGACGTCACAACCTTCAGAATTACGAAAATCGGGAGGTACCGTTCTATGGGGAGCTATACCTATACCGACGAATTCAATCGAAAAGGCTTTTACCTCCAACGTAGACTAAATACAAAATTTCAGGCATTTCGGTGGGTTGTTTGTGTCACAAACTTCGAAATGCCGAGAATCGTGAGGTACCGTTCTATAGGAGGGGAAAGTTGAATACCCCCGACGAAGACTAAATACCAAATGTCAGCTTTTTCGATGGGTTATTGTAGCCACAACCTTTAAAATCCGGAAAATCGGGAGGTTCTATTGGGGCTATATTAAGGAGTGTACCTGTACGGCCAAATTTTTGCGGAAAAACTATATACCAAATGTCAGTCATTTCTGTGCAATATTGATGCCAAGGCTTCCAAAATACCGAAAATCGGGGGTACCGTTCTAAGGGGGCTATTATAGACAAGGACCTTTACCGAGAAATTTCTGGGGGAAAGTTGTATACCCCAAACAAACACTAAATACCAAATTTAAGCCATTTCGATGGATTATTGTGACCACAACCTTCAAAATACCGAAAATCGGGAGGGACCGTTCGATGGGTGTTATATTAAGGCGTAGACCTCTACCTACAAACTGCCGGGGGAAAGTTTTATACCCACAAGGAAGACTAAATACCTAATTTGAGTCATTTCAGTGGAATATTGAGCCCAAAACTTTCAAAAGAACGTAAATCGGGTGGTACCGTTATATGGGAGCCATATCAAAACGAGGACCGATAAAGCCCATTTGCAATACCAAATACCATTTGAAACATCTTTACCAAATTACAAAGCTCTATCTTCAAAATTGCGAGCTGTATCTTGATTTCAACAGACGGGCGGACGGACAGACGGACATGGTTATATCGACTTACCCCCATTATTATGAGCCTTCTTTTGTCATAGTTTGGATTTACCGAACAGATTTATAGCGTTCCGGTTAACTTAAAGTTGAAAGTGATGATTGAATTTCAAGGAGGAGCGTCGTGGCATTAACTTTCAATGTAAAAATTATATTTTTAATGTATCCAAATTAGTTTATTTTGCGTTTTAAAATCCATCAGATAGTAAAAGAACACATATAAAAATGGCCCTTAGAGTTTTAGAGACTATTTGTACAGAGAATTGCTGGTATAGGTCAACGTTTTGATATAGCTTCCACAGAACAGTAATTACCTATTTTTAGCATTTATTAGCTTTTAACCAAATTATCCAACAGAAGTAGATGAAATTTTGAATTTATTCTTCTTTAGGGTTTTAAGGGGTTATCCCTACTTGTCAATTTCAGAAAATCAAAAAACATTTATTGGCTTATTTTGAAGTATGTACTACTTGTACTTCTTGTACTTCAAAATAAGCCAATCAAGTCGATCGGAGCAAAATTGGCTGAGATATGACCTTTCAAAGTGGAGAACCCGTAGTGGTTTGTGTGTTAAGGCGTATTTTATTGGTTTATTATACCACTTCTTTTTGCATAATGTTAATGTACCTCACACTGGCTACCTGCTGGGAATTTCCTGAAATGAATTCCCTTGTAACCTATGAATGAAACATGTGGACGGTCATTCATTCATTTCCAGGTCCAGGTATAGAAGTATTGTACCTGTGAATGGGCGTTTTCATATTATAAAGCCGCTCATTCATTATTTTTTGTCAATTAGTGTCAACGAAAGAGATTGTTCTACATAACAAAAAACAGTGTATTTTATTATACTTTTCAAAATGGATAGGAAAAAAGTTTCACGAATCCAATTCACGATATGCATGAGGCAATATGGGCGACATTTGATCATTACAGTTCAAGCGATACAAATCCACGTTACGAGAGACTCGTGGTGTTCATATCAACTGGCTCGGGCAAGAAAAGAGGCATTCATACACGATTACAGACCACTTCCATCAAATGTTTTGGATGCTATTAGACCTATATACAACGATCTAAGTAAAGAGTCTTTACTCGAAAGATGCATCGGCGGCTTCAATCAAAATAGCAACGAAAGCTTCAATCAACTTATTTGGAAAATTTGCCCCAAAACTCTTTCAAGTGGAGAACTCGTTGTAAATTTAGCAGCTTCCATTGCGATTGGTCTTTTTAACGAAGGTAAAAAATCATTGTTATTTTAGTTGAGCTCGATCTAAGTGAGCTGTGTACAAAACGCACACGAATATGCTAAAAAATCGACCAAGCATGAATTGCACTGGAAGAGAGACGTGCGTCCGAGTGTACTCGTGAAGGAAGAATGTTGCGAAGGCAACACCAAATTTCCATTTTACAAGCTGCATAGTCGGCGGAAGAGCTCCTGTACGGACCAGGAATAGATGTCTCCTTGTAATTATACCAAAAATACATTTTTTATTCATGTAAACCGAAATTAAAACTTAAAACGAGTTTTTCTCGAAATGCCATTTTTGAAGTCGGTGCCAACGATAGCTCGAAAACGGATAGACCGATCTTCGTATATTTTGGTGTGCTTATTAAATACCAAACATTTTTCAACGGTGGCAAATTCCCCTCAGTGATGTTGGCGACATTTTCTGAGTATTTCAGCCTTGTAAAACTTCTCTACAAGTGGTGTCTTAGGACACGCCGTTCGGACTCGGCAATAAACAGTAGGTCCCATATCATTGAGCTAATATGACTCGGGGTGCACTCATTGAT
Organism: Musca autumnalis; assembly: GCF_047663935.1. Taxonomy (NCBI): domain Eukaryota; kingdom Metazoa; phylum Arthropoda; class Insecta; order Diptera; family Muscidae; genus Musca; species Musca autumnalis. Next base: position 153,009,119 of record NW_027411755.1, read on the forward strand.
ATGAGAGAAGTCTCCCTTGTCCCATCTGGGATGTTTGTGGAACAATTATTATTATATTATTATATATTATTAAATACATAAAAACCTTGTCTTTAAGCGAGACAGATTTTTTTTAAATTTTTTTGGGCGAAAAACGGTCCATTTTTATACCCTACACTACTATGTGGGGAGGGTATTATAAGTTGGTTTTGGTTTATATATACCAAAATGAATGTCTCGACGAGCTGAGTCGATCTATGTATGTCCGTCCTTCCGTCTGTCCATCTAAACCTTGTAATCACGCTACAGGTCGCAATTTTGATCGGAGAGTCACGAAATTTTGGGTGTTGATGGGGGTCCCAGAGGGGAAGAAGCCTATTGATAATAATTTAGGGGTCGGATAATATTTAGGGGTCGGAATGGGCAAAAAACTGATGTGGATAAAAAGACAACGTTTTTTTCCAAAGCGAATATCTAAGCTTCTATAAGGGGTATACAAAAAGCAAAACCTGGCAATGAAAGTAGAAAATATCACCTTTACAACGATGTACCGTAGGTGACCAAATAACGGAGATATCGCAATAGTCGGTAATACATCCCATTTTTCCATTTTTTTGGAAATCACGCTACAGGTCGCAATTTTGATCGGTACAGGTCGCAATTTTGATCGGATCGTCACGAAATTTCGAGGGTTACTGAGGGTCTCACAGAGGAAGAAGCCAATTGATTTTGGTTATGGTCGGATAATATTCAGCGGTCGGTATGAGCAAAAACTTTATTTGGAGAAAAAGTCAACATTTTATTCCAAAGCAAATATCTCAGCGTCTATAATGGTATACAAAAAGCAAAACCTGGCAATGAAAGTAGAAAATATCACCTTTACAACGATGTAACGTAGGTTATCATAGGTGGTCAAAAAACGAAGATATCGCAATAGTCACTAATAGAACCCAACTTTTCATTTTTGCGATTTTAATGGTTGGGGACCTTCTAAAAGCAAAGCCTGACTAAGAAAGTAGAAAATCCCATCTTTAAAATTATGCAAAGTAGGTTGGCATAGGTAGTCAAATAATACATATATCGCAATAGTCGTTAATGCATCCCTTTTTTCCACTTTTTCTGCAATCACACTACAGGTCGGAATTTTGATCGGATCATCACGAAATTTTCTCACAGAGATAGAAACCTATTGATGTTGGTGATGTCGATAGTAATCAAATATAAAATTAAATATTAATTATTTTGGATCAGTTCGCCTTAAGTCATTTAATATAAAAGCCAGATAGGTGAAAACTTTCGCATCTCCATAAAAGAAATGTTTTCGAGTGAAAAGGTTATGCACAGAGGTAGTGGTGTAGGGTATCACATAGTCGGCCCCGTACCGACTATAGCCTTTTCTCACTTGTTTTCGTTAAAATCGAAATTTTGACATTTACAGGTCACCATTTTTGTTAAAATAGATTTTTCAAAATTCTGTCTCGCTTATAGACAAGATTATTAGGTTCTTAAAACGCGCACCAAAATATTTGAAGATCGGCCCATTCGTTTTCGAGCAAGCGTTGGCACCGCAAAATGCTTTTACAAAAAATGGGTTTCGCAGGTAGCCATTTACCACAAAACTGTTTAATATTTTACAACAACAAAAATTCCAAAGGCAGTTTAAGATGTCCTCTTTCATAGGAATAAAAGTTTTCTCAGAAAAAAGTATGAAAATTGAGTTTTTTTTTGGCCAGCATAACTAGGGATAACCCCTTAAAACATTCCTGCTGAGAATTGTAGGTGCAGTTAAACGTTTTGATATAGTCCCTATAGAACGGCGCCTTTCGATGTTTGATATTTTTAAGCTTTTAGCCACATTTTCCCACCATAATGGCTAACATTTAATATTTGGTCTTCATTGGGAGGCTAAAATATTCCTGCTAAGAATTGATCGTATAGTTCACGCTTTGATATAGTCCTCATATAACTGTACCTTCGTTCACGGCGTGAACTTTACGCGCTCTTACAGTGCTACCAGTATATAAAAGTAAAGAATGAACATGCCTAAAAATATGCTTTACTTGACAAATTTGAAAGTACTGTATAAAATGATCTGAATGTTTTATATCGATTTAATATTAATTATGCAACAAATTAAACGTGAACAAGTTTGGTTCTATCCAGCTTAGACACGACATTATGTCGGTCGGTCCAAACAATTTATACACTCCACCATGAAATATTCGGAACTTTAATGGAATAACTAATTTTCACAATTTTATGTGGAGTTTTTTTGAGCATTGTGAGAGCCAAATACCAGACTTTAGCTAATTCGGTCAGATAAAATCGGACGAACTATACCTAAATCAATAAAAAAAAATCGAAAAGCTGGAGTAACCGTTATATGGCGATATACCTAAATTTATTGACAGTTTTTGTGAATGAGTTTCGTAAATGCAGGAAACATCAAATGTCACATTACGGGTAGATCAGTAATTTTTTTTTTGTTAAAACCCTAACATTATATGGGAGCTATTCCAAAACATGGGCCTATGTCGAGCATTTTTGGTGGAGAAGTTTCGTGACTGCAGGGAATCTCAAATATTTCTATCTGAGTGCAGCAGGTGACAATACAATCGAAATTATTTTAAACATAAGTTATTGTTTAGTTATAGGTCGTATTAATGGATACTGTATTGTAAATATCCAAACTATTACTTTCAAAATACCATAAATCGAATGGATGCTACATCAAAACGTGGACCAGTATTGACAAACTTGTGGGGGAAAGTTTTGTAGGCCTAAACAAGACTAAAGGTAGAATTAGTCATGACATAGCCCATAACGCCATAATCATAGAAAACTAAAAACCATTTGGTTCTTATGGTTATGGCTCTGTCATTATGTTTTCTTACTACTAATCGAATACATTGATTTCTATAATTTTGGTTAAATCAACTGATTGATATGGCCTTATGGCGTTATGGTTATGTCATAATTAATTCTACCTTAAGTGCTGGGAATTTCAGTGTGTAAAATTGGGTCACTTGACATTTTTTTTTTTTTTTGGGAAAGTTTGTAGTTCCTAAGAGGACTAAATTTTAAATTTCAGTCATTTCAGCGTGATAATGAGGACAAAACCTTGCCAATACCGACAATTGGGCGGTACCGTTCTATGTGGGCTATATCAAACCGATGATCGATATAGCTAATTTTCAATACCAAAAATCATAGGAATAGTAGAAACTTCCATACCAAATAATAAAGCTCTACTTTAAATGTTAAGAGCTGTATCATAATTTTAACAGGCGGACGGTCATGGTCATATTGACTTCGCATTTTATGCTGTTTAAGAATATATATGCTTCAAAAGGTCATCGACGAATATTTAGTAAAAACTGAATACCAAATTTAATTATATATACCCTCCACATTATAGTTGAGGATATAAAAACAATTTGTAAGGGAAGTCTAATGTTTATTCCGAATTTCTTCCGTCAGAACTTTTCCCATTCGAGAAACAGTTTCACATACAGTCGAACTTCTCTATAATGAAATTGTTTTTAAGGCACAAGTGGAAATTCTCACACAAAATAATCTCTCTATAACGATTATTTTCTATAACCTAGTAATTCATTGGTCTCCAAGTGCTACGTTATAGAGAAGATCGAGTGACTTGCATGCAAAGTCAGAATCGTCAAAAGTATGCACAGATTCTGCCCACAATTGCAAAGAACTCGACAAAAAAATGTGAACCTTGCCTGTGTTACAAAGAAATGATCCGAATCTCCTACGTCATCAATCTGCTGTCATCTGGAAAATGAATCGTTTACAAGTTGTAATATTAACAATAAAAAATCCGGACTGAACTTTTCATCCTTCACCATAAAATATTCTGAACTAAAATGGAACAGTTAGTTCCCTTTTCAGTCCGCAACTTTGGATGGAGAAGTCTTTCGACCACAGATATACCAAATGCCTTAATTAAGCCAAAAAATGGATCTAACAAGTAAGAACGGCCGGGCTGAAATTTGTATATACTGTACTGAAGTAAAATGGAAAAATTAGTTCCACATCGTATATCAAAATACTAAGCTTTTCCGTCACGCCAAGGTTATTCCTATGAGAAGTCAAGTTAGAGCCACTTTAGTAGAAAAATCTTTAAAAACTGCATATCGGACGGTATCGTTTACATTTCATCTTCAAAACCTGCTATCAAAGGGCGACTTCTCTTATATCAATGAGTGCACCCCGATTCATATTAGCTCAATGATATGTGACCTAAAGTTTACCGCCGAGTCCGAACGACATCTCCCTTGTCCCATCTGGGATGTTTGTGGAACAAGTAAAAAAGTATCAGTTGGCTTGGCCGACAGAGATATAGCCTCACCCTCGGACCTAAAGAAAAGAAGTAATACACAATACTTCTGACGTCTATATAATACGATGTACAACGTTTGGACCAAATTGGTTTCTCCCTTCGAGGGTTATCTTACGCACTACCCAGTTTAGTTGGTACCGGCAGGCTTTTTTGGAGCTTTTGGGCCATTATCTCAAAAAGTAAGGACTTACCTAAAAAAACATGTACCGTCGTAATGGGGAAAGCGTTACAAGTTGTACAATAAAAACCAAAGGGATTCGAAGTCCAAATTTTGGACCGATTCGGGTGATCCGTTCGAGAGTTATCGTGTGCTCCAGCCACCACCACACATGGTATTTTAAACCTTTCGGGCTATTTTCTCAGGAAGTATGGACTTTCCGTTGAAAAAACGTATACTGTCGTAATGGAGGCATCGAAAACAATTTGTTACAACAAAAATCAAAACGATTGGAGGGCAGACCTTAAACTGCACTCTTCAACAATTTTGTGTGGGAAGTACTCGAAGGAGTGGACCTATATAGGCCATATTCTCACCTGATTTATGTCCCGTAGAGATATTACGATACGAAAAGTATGGATCATATCGGTTACTCCCTTCAAGAGATATCGTGCGCACATTTTTTCCGAACATTTTTGAACTTTTGTGGGGGAGGTATCTGAAGGAGTGTACCCATATGGATTATATTCGAACTTAAACTAAGTTTAAACAAAATATTATGAAGGCCACATTTTGGACTGAATCGGCGGATCCGTTCGAGAGTTATCATGCGCTCCAACCACTATACACGGTGTCATAGGGGTTTTTTGCAACTTTCCGGCTATTTTCTCAGGCAGTATGGACATGCCCCAGATGAAACTTGCACCTTCGTATAGGGGGCAGTGAATACAAGCTGCTACAACAAAAATCAAAACGATCCGTGAGCAGGTCCTAAACTGAATTTTTTCGAAATTTTGTGTGGGAGGTACCAGGGACGTAGCCAGGATTTCATTTCGGGGGGGGGGGGGGGCCCACCCGACGAAAATTTTGAAAGTTCATGTTAGCGAAAACTTTTTATTTATCTACTATGTAAACCTTGTTTTAGACTTATATTACTGATAATATAATATGTTCAAAACAATGGGTATATTAATAATTGTATATATTTTTGGTGTCATGTATCAAATTGGAGATCCTCGTCAAAATACTTCAGAAGTAGGCTTAAAATCACAACTAGAGTATTTAAGTATCATTCAATTCAGTTATATCACTTCGGTAAGACCAATGTAGTTAAATGACAAAAGAAAGAAAATATCTTAAAAATAATGTTTTCTTTGTTTCTTTGTTTTATTTTAGCACAGAGAATTTAGCCAAAGCGGTTGTAGCGCTGTGAGTATCCACAGCACATAACTATAAAATTTCATAGAAAATCCAATCTTCCCGAAATAGTGTACTAAAACGCCACGGCCAAAATTGCGTTAAATGTGCCTCATCCAAATCATTTTCTTAGCCCCCAAGTTTGTTTTTAATCAGATTTAGACAATTTGGGGTCCACCCTGATCGGATCAACCAATTGGGTCCAAAATTTGGCCCTCATAATATTTTGTACAAAAGTAGATCAATTTCGGGTAACCCCCCATTTAAAACAGGTTGTGTTCGAGGCCCCTGTTACGACGTTATATTTTATTCAGGGGCAAGCCCACGCTTCCCGAAAAAACTGCGTAGACGCTATAAAAACCCGTTACTGCCACATTGTGGAGGGGCTGTTGTGCACGACACCTTTCGAGCCGGGTTCTGCGTTGGTCCAACTTTGTAATATTTCAGCGAGTCTTGAATAAAGTTCGAAGATGGCCCACTACATTCGGCACCTCCACCACAAAAGTTCAAACTTTTTCGCTAAAATGGTAGGCACGATATTTCTTTAACGGAGCAACAGATTTGGTCCAAGCTTTGGATTTAGTAATATTTTGTGAAAAATTATTTTAAGCTCGCCATATCGGGGCGCTCCTTAGGGTAACTCCCCTACTAAAGTTCAACATCTTTGTTTAAGTGCAGTCTGTTCGAGGATCCTTTAGACATTTTTACAGAAGGTACTCCCTGTTTAGAGCGATACAGCCTTACCCGGCTCGGCCATAGCGTCCTATTTTTCAATGCTAGATGCAGTCGGTTTAAATCAACTCTTCTGCCTTTATTAAAAAAAAAAAAATAATCAGCAGAAAATTCCTTTTTCGTTCAATAGACATTTTAGAAGAGTTCAAAATAGGGCTTATTTTCTAACGTACGCTGTATCTCTGAAACTTATTCGAAGTAAAACAAATAGACCAGTTGAACATAATCTTAACAGACATCACTGCGGTGGAACATAAGTTGTATCATGAAAAATGGTAAATATATATTTTTTTTAAAAATTTTAAGTACAATAAAGAGTTTGTAATTTTTAAAATAATCAGAATAGCTCATTACAAAAACGAGTTCATTGATTGTTGAATTGATGTTATCAAAAATAAGAAAATCAAAAAATTACAAGAAATGTTTTTCTAGTTGTTGTTCCATGATGTTGTTCATAAGCTAAAGTATTGGACGTTTTATACCACGAACGTTCAATTAATATTACATTGTTCTGAAGTCAGTAACACTATAGTCGGTCCAAATTACGATTAGACCCTTCAAAAACGACTTTAAACTTGAAATCAACTGTGCAGAAAATTAATCATATATTTTGGATAATAAGTATACAGATTTAGTTAAATTATACTCTGTTTAAGTTAGAATTGATCATATAATTTGAATTGGCCCTATGAATTGCATAGGTGTATTCGTTGAAATCTCCTCATGCCCATTTATTACACCCCTGTAATAGTATGAGAGATTTCAACGAATATTCACTTGACAACCGCCCTCTTCAAGCATCCATGCAGATGTCAACACACAACATAATAAACAAGGAAAAGATCGACCGACAGCTTGACTTGCAAGCAACAACTCCCGCGCTTTATCGTAAGCCTTTGTACATATCGTTGTGCATTAATTAGTAATGGTAATATTGTTTACCAATAATAAACACCGGCAGTTGAGCCAAACTTTTTACTCATAAAACTATCGTGCTTTATTTTATTTATTTACTTCTTTCTTTTCATTGTTACCGACGGCCAAACGTACGCATTGGGCGTACTGGCTCCATTGGGGAGCCTCGGCAACACTTGTTCCCCCAAGTCCCTATAGTGCGGACTAAACATTTGGTCGCTTCGGGCCGAATAAACATTTGGTCCTTCGGGCTAAATAAACATACTCAGTAATACTTCCTCCAATACTTTTCAAATTTCTCGACAAATTTAAAACAGTATAAAATTTTAGGAAAAAACTAAAAAAGTGTGTAGCATAAGCTAATATCATATGCAAGACAAAATCATTTCGGGGGGGCCCGGGCCCCCCGGGCCCCCTCTGGCTACGTCGGTGGGAGGTACCCAAAGGCATGGACCGATAGAGTCCATATTGGAACCTCATCTATGTCTGGTAGAAATTCCACGATGTGCAAAGTATGCGCTAAATCAGTTACTTCCTTTCAAGTGCGCACAAATTTTCCGAACTTCGAAGTTTCTTCGAACTTAAGCTAAGTTTGGACAAGATATTTCGAAAGCCAAATTTTGGACCAAAACGGCTCATCCGTTCGATGAGGCACATTTTGCACGTATGAAAGTGTATATGGTAAAAACCAAAAATGTTTTACAATCGATGAAACCGAGTTTCACCCTCACAGAATTCGCGAACTATTAACATACTCTATTTATTATGACTGTAATTCTTTACACATGAAGTGTTTTAGGAGGGATTCCATATTGTCGACCACTAAAATTCATTTTCGTGGAAGCTGTGTTAGCATCAATGTAGAAAAATAGGTAAAAATCGGTTGAGGCCAACAGGTTTTTTATGTTCCCTTCTGATTTATGGCTTAACCTTACATTTCATAGACCTATGCCCAAAGAAAGACTCAAACAAAACTCCATGGGCAACATGATACTAGTGTATGATTTTTCGACATATCCACTGCATCCATCTAAAATTGATGCTGACATTTTGAAGCCGGAATTTCGGGGTTTTTCAATTTTTTTAATAATCCGGACGAGCAAGAAGTTTATATCAAAACTCATAATAGAATTATAGAACCCGTGATTTTACGTCGTTTAATCTATATCTCATGAGTATGCTCCATACAGCATTCTAGTAATTGGAGTCTAAAGTCCAAAATTTGATGCGTGCATTGTGTGATGCAACGGACGGCACACTTTGGCCGCTGAGTGAAACATCGAAATATGCATAGATTTTGAAAGAAATTGATTCATTGTATCCAAAAAGGGATGCGCATCAACTGATTTTAACTAATTCGCGAATAATAGGCTTTTTAATTTTCAAATTTGTTTAATGATTGTAATTTCAATATTACTCTTAATTTCCTATCCTTATAAGTTATCACAGTAAGCAACTAAGTTTTCAAGATGGTAAACCATATTTCTTGATGAAGTTTTAGCAGTACATTAATTATTTTATGGGATTTTAGCGAAATAGTTGGAGAACTCCCAAATATTTTGTTTCTAACTTTTCTAATCAAACCAAAAATATATTTGCAACAATATTTTCCAACAATAAGTTTTTCTCTTTTGTTGTTGCTATAGTATGCAGTTTATGGTCCCAATCTCTATAAATTAGGTTTCATATTATTCTACGCATTGTCTAGATTCCGCATATATTTTTTAATTTATTTTTGAGGGTTTGTACGGACTCTTGGACAGGGTAATTTGGATTTACTTCAATTTTTTTTTTATTATTTGTTGATTTTCCGCGATAGATATGGAATACTGTTAACGATTTATGCATACATTTTCTCATAACAACAAATAAGATATTTTTAAATATTTTTTCTTATATGACAATAAAAACCGCTATAACTTTTGCGCGCTTCGTCCAATTTTGTCAACGCTAACAGATTTGAAACGAGAATTTTTCCTTAACCGCCATACCAAAAATTGTAGATGTGCTTGCAAAAATTTTTTTAAAATTGTTCAAATGAAATTGCAAAGGAAATTTGGTTTTTACCATATACCCTCGTTAGCATATATGCTGAGGGTATAAAAATTATTATAACCTGCTATCAAAAACTAAGCGAAAAATTTGGTTGAATAAGTTGGCTAAATCTTTAAAAATGCTATATCAAAAGGTAACCCCGTACCGAATATTCTCAACGGCAATGTTTTGTAAACCCAACGAAGACAAAATAACCAATTTCAGGCATGGTTAGATAATGTGGCTAAAACCTTCAAAATATCGAGAATTATGATCAGGTCCAATGGAGAACCAAAGAAGACTAAATACCAAATTTTAGCCACTTCGGTGGTATATTGAGTCTACAACAGTCAAATTACCGAATATCTTCATATAGCCCTATAGAAATTACCGTTCTATGGGGCTATATGAAGACGTAGACTTATACCGATAAATTTCAGGTGTAAAATTTTATACCCCCAATCAAGACTAAGTACCAAATTTAAGCTTTTTCTGTGTGATAATGAGGCCACAAACCTTCAAAATACCGGAAATCGGAAGGTACCGATCTATGGGAGCTATATGAAGACGTGCACCTATACCGACAAATTTAAGGTGGAAAGTGTTATACCCCCTACGAAGACAAAATATCAAATTTCAGCCATATCGGTGTGATAATGAAGCCACAACCTTCAAAATACCTAAAATCGGAAGGTATCGTTCCATGGGAGCTATATGAAGACGAGCACTTATACCGACAAATTTAAGGTGGAAAGTTGTATACCCCCAATCAAGACTAAGTACCAAATTTCAGCTTTTTTCGGTGTGATAATGAGGCCACAGCCTTAAAAATACCGAAAATCGGAAGATACCGTTCTATGGGAGCTATATGAACGCTTGCACCTATACCATCAAATTTCAGATGGAAAGCTTATACCACAAACGAAGACTAAATGCCAAATTTTAGCCATTTCGGTCGGGAATTGAGACCACATCATTGAAAATACCGAGAATAGGGAGGTACCGTAATATGGGGGCTGTATGAACGCGTAGACCGGTATAGCATATTTTCAATAACAAACTTTTTAGGAGTAATAGAAACTTATATACCAAATTACAAAGCTTTATCTTTAAAAATGTGAGCTACATCTTGATTTCAACAGACAGACGGACTTGGCTATTTCGACTTAGAATTTGATGCTGACCGAGTATATATGTATGTACTTTATAGTGTCTCCAACGAATATTTCGATGTGTTACAAACGGTATGACAAACATAATTATACCCTCCATAACAAAACTAATTCATAATACTTGCTAGGTTAGCCGATCAATAAATATAAGCTTACTTTTTCAATAAAATGTTTGCTTTCCACCAACGAATTCTTTGAGACTTTGAGACTCATTAGTCCAAATAAAGGTTTCTTTAATGTATTTATAGATCGAATGATAATATTTAGTTGGCAAACACTGATGATGTAATTTGACCTAAAAAGAGAGACAACACTTACTGTTCAATATTTGAAATTTGTGGATTTAAAAGAAATAGTTTCTAATTTCTTGGAAATGTAAATAAAAATATGCCAACAAAAATAAACCGCAGTAATAAGTTAAAACTTGAGCATTTTCGGCCAACTCGATCACAAGTCGACTGTTGTTCGTCATTACCACACGGAAGTTAATACATATGTACATTATTTTACGTGATCGAGATTCGGAAGTAATAACAAATCTGTATCATATTTGTACTACATTCAAAATTTTTAAAGTTTCCTATTCGAAATATTGTGCTCAACGAAAAATGAAAATTTAACATTTTATATGGCTTAATTTTAATACAAATTGCCTTTGTTTTTGTGAATCCTATAAGGATTAAAAAATCTTGTGTTCGGTGTCCGGTTAGTAACAGCCCTTTCACATATAACCGGATTTAATAAATCCACTGGGTTTCAAATCTTTGACATGGTGCCACCGTGGTGCAATGGTATGCACACCCGCCATTCACGCTGAATGCCCTGGTTCGGTTCCTAGGCCAGGTCACATGAAATTTTCAACGGTGGCAAAATACCCCTCAGTAAAGATGGTGACATTTTCTGAGTATTTCAGCCATGAAAAACTTCTCTACATGCGGTGTTTTAAGACACGTCGTTCGAGCTCGGCAGGTTCCTTATCATTGAGCTAGTATGAATCGGGGTGCACTCATTCATATGGTAGAAGACGCGCTTATCCCTACTGGAATGTTTGTGGAAAAATTATGTATATCATTATACATTTCTAATAAAAGTTCCAAAATTGGAAAATTGACATTGTTAGCCCCTTCTTTTACATCTATAAATTTTCTTTGAACCGTGGCGACACCGAGTTCATTTTGAACAAGTAAAAAAGTATCGGTCGTCTTTGCCGACAGAGATATACCCTCAGCCTGTGTGGATTGAAATACTTGTTTTCCAAAAAAAGAAATGTATAAACGTATGAACCGACAGAAATATGGATTGGATTAAAACTCAAAAATTTGCGGGAGATATCGATAGATAGGGCCATAGCCTACTAAAAGCATAATGTCGGACCACTAGGGAAATCTTCAGTAAAAATGTCCAAAGGATCCTCGAACAGACCCTCAACTACAAAAATGTGTTGAACATTTGTATGAGTGGTACCCCAAGTATTGGACCGATAGGGCCCAAATTTGAACATAAACTAAGCTTGGACAAAAAATTTCGAGATCGAAAATTTGAACCAAATCGGTTACTACGTTTGTGAGAAATTGCGCTTATCATTTTAGCAAATATTTTCAAACATTTGTGGGAGAGGTACCGGAAGCAGTGGACCTATAAGCACTAACATCGAATTTCATCTAATATTCGAAGAAATATTACGATATCCAAAGTGTGGACGAACGCAGTAATCGGTTCGAGCTCTACAGCCACTACATATGGTGCCATAGGGGTTTTTTTTACAACTTTCGGGCTGTTTTCTCAAGAAGTATGGACTTGCCCCTGAAAAAACGTTTACTGTCGTAATTGAGACAGAGAATGCAAGATGCGTCAACATAAAACAAAGTGATTCGAGAGCAGGTCTTAAAGTGAATTTATCCAAAATTTTGTGTGGGAAGAACCCGAAGGTGTGGACAAAACTAATATAGTCCACATTCGAACCTGATCTATATCTGGTAAATATATTAGGATGTGTAAAGTATGGACCAAATCGGTCACTCCCTTCAAGAGTTACCGTGCGCACAAACTTTCCGAACATTTTCGAACTTTTGTGGGGGAGGTACCGGAAGGAGTGGACCGATGTAGCTCATCTTCGAACTTATACTAAGTTTGGGCAAAATATTACGAAAGCCAAAATTTGGACCAAATCAGTTCATCCGTTCGAGAGTTATCGTGCGCTCCAGCCAGCAGGAGACCCCAAACATACTTGGGTCTAAAACCATTATTTCGATGAGGCACATTTTGCCCGTATGAAAGTGTATATACCCTCTTTAGCCTAAAGTCTGAGGTTATAAAAAGGTGGCGAAGCGACCCCATGCTGCAATATACATATATATATGTATAAAAAATTCAATTGAACAATTAATATGCTAGGGCTCCACGTAAATTGCTATAATGCTGGGAATTTCTCTATCATCCCTATGGCACCATATGCAGCAGGGACGTACGCAGGGGGGGGGGGGGGCACAGGGGGCCCGGGCCCCCCCCGAAATGGTTTGGTCGAACAAAATTTGCTGAGCTACTATACCAAATTATTACATTTTTGTGAATATATATTTTTTTGAGATTTTAAATGAAATGTAGCTTTGAAGTTTATGTACTAAAAACGTACTTCATTTACAAGTTTTGTAAGAAATATTTTCAATTTTTTTGTTTGAAATTTTCAAATTTTTCTGAGTTACTTCTTTATACCATATCGTTCCAGGATCAAAAAATAAACGAACTCGGATTTCCGTAATTAACATACTCCATATTTGCTAGGTAATTATCGAGGTTTATGGAACCTGTATCAAAAAAATATTAGATGAAATGAAATATCTGTTGGACAAAATGTACCATATAAAAAGGTGTTTTCATAGACTATAACTCGAAAAGCAATTATTTCGAAAAATTATTTATGCACGGTGCTCTTGAAGCAACTTTAAATGGAAGGTGCTTATACCTGCGAAGTTTTTGCGGATTCTGAAACTATAACGTTCGTAGATGAGAAAAATCAAGAAACAAAAAATCGCCGGACCGCTTTTTAAACAAATCGCGATTCAAGTTAGCATTTTTAAGGTCCTATCGAAATGGGACAAAAAAATGTGGTAGCTATGAAAATTCTCTACAAGATTGACAAATATGGTATTTCCGTAGGTTTTACGTTTTTGAGATATAAAAGTTCAAGTAATATAAACAAAGTTATGTCCTGCTTTCGAAAAATATTAAAATTTTTGTATGGCAGACTTTGCAGAAATAATTATTCACAGTTTTCCTTCGGTTTTTAGGTTTTTCATTTGATACGTTTCTTGAAATCCGATGGCTCTGTCCCTTTTTTTATTTGATTCCTGTTTTTATCGTCTTCAAGAAACTCTCATCTTTTATCGTCTTCAAGAAATACCACAAGTATTTGCTACAAAACCTTTTCTACCCGAATTGGTAGATTGTGGAACTCGTTGCCTCCTAATATAAAAACGTTTTCAGTTTCTCAGCAGACTTTCAAAAACAGATTAGTGAAATATTTCAATGAACTTCCGTAAAAAATACGTATCTGTTCTATTTCTGTCGACATTGGCAATTTGTCAATGATTTGTAAATTGCCTCATATTTTTCACTTCTCGTAAAAAATTTTTCTTTAGGTATTTAACTATTTATTGTACACAGGTAACTATTTATTGTACATAGGCTCAGTTGAAAATAATGAAGAAAAATAAATTGTTGTGCTTCAAAAACTTCTAAAATCTGCTGTATGTAGCATACCCACTAGATTTTTTTCCTATTGTAATTGTATAATTTTACCCTAAAGTGTCAGCAATCGAAATAATGGTTTTAGACTCCACATAAGTTTGTACGAAATCTGGGTCAGACAATCTGCAGCCATTTAGCCCAGTCTGCCTCTCTGGCTGGAGCACATGACATCTCTCAAACGGATTAACCGATTTGGTCCAAATTTTGGACGACATTATATTTTTCCAAACTTAGCATAAGTCATATTGGTGCACCCCTTCGGGTACATCCACCACAAAAGTTAAACATTTTATTGTGCGCAAATATCCAATTTGGCCATCTTCTACGTTGACAAACTAATATGGCTGGTGAGAGCGATTACTATTGGATGGAATGACACTCATAATGAAATCTACTTGTTTAATGGACTAACTCGGAACATTCCTTTAGAAACATTCTCCTCAAAAGTTAAACCCTTTTGCGATTAAATCCAATTCATTTTATTAGAAAAACGTAAGCATTTATTTGGAACGTCCACAATCGTTAAAAAAGGCCACAAAATTCTGAAAACTCCCAGAATAAAAATTTTGGGGAAAAAATATATTTTCTGTGAAGCCGAATTTCGATCTCTACATAGATAAACGTCTCAATCCACAGAGGCGGCAAGGCCAACTGGTACGGTTTACTTCCTCAACATAAGCATTTATTCGCAAAGCCCACAATAGTGAAATTTTATACCCAAATGTTTCGATATTTTTGTCGGAAAGTTTATACGTCCAAAAAAGGCCATGAAATTCTGAAACTCCCTGATTACACAGTTTTAGGACAAAGATTTTGGTTATGAAGCTCGTATTCGATCTGTCTATAGGTTAAAGTCTCAACTCACACAGGCTGAGGGTATATCTATGTCGGCAAACCCGACTGATACTTTTTAACTTGTTTTCGAGAAAACAAAAATTATGGATTTTCATAAGTTTGCCTCCGCTGTGCCGACAGAAGTCATGTTGGAAAGTTTTAAATGTCATCGAGTTCATAAACATCTAATCGTACAATTAAGACAGAAATAAGGCGGAACAACAACCATTGGGATAGCAGTTGATGGAGTTGTTCGACTCAACCTATTTTGTCAGGACCTAATGTGGATTTCGTAGTTTCAAACAGTACTGCGAGTAGAATTCGAAATCTATGATTCGTAGTTGGTATCGCCCGACTCCTGATAAAATGTTTTCTGTTTTTTTCTAAATGTCTGTTCCAGAACCTGCAAGAATCTACACATTTTTACTATTAGAAATGCAGTACTGGAACAGACCATAAATGTCATTTTCTGAATTTTTTAGTTGTCTTGCATGGACTCTATCATATCTGGTAAAATAGTAATGTTTTTATGTTTTTATGACATAAAAGAATATTATTTTCTTACAATAGTTCGGTACAAGTCCAATCTGCACTCTCGGATTCGAGTTATTCTTTTTTTGGAGTTATTTATTTCAATTAATTATTGGTATACAAATAACATTTATAGGGTTTTTAGATAGATCTACTTATCAGAATCAGTCCTCGCGGTAAAAATGTGTTCAATGGATAACTTAATAAGGTAAAAATAATGAAGTAAAGCGTTCCTTTACTTCAGACACAATACAATTCATATGGGAGCAGTTTTCAACTTTTACTACTTTTGCCGGTTTTACCATTTTCAGAAGTAAAGGAACAGACCCAATGTGTTATATGTGGATATGTACTTTAAAGAAGAAGATATACTGAAAATCTTTGAAATAGAATCGAAAATGCCAAATATGAGCTACTGTGGTTAAAAATTCTGGGATACATTAAAACGTAAACCCACATGGGTAATATTCATTTGAAAGATTTTTTAGTTATTGCGTCAATTCTGTAGGAGAATTTGGTTAAAAACATCAAAATAACAGGCGTAATTTTTGTAAGGGGACTATACTGAACGTGTTCTGATATGATTCATTTCAATTCTAAACATCCAAACACTATTTATTATACTCTGTTCCAAATTTCAAAGTTATATCTAAAAAAAATATTGTACACTCTCTCTATTGAAATTATATACTTTATGTCAATATTTCATATAAAATTTAAAATGGCTTTATGCAACGCTACACAACATTTTTTAATTTCATAATTTTTGGTCAAGGTGGGCCCCCCCCCGAAATGAAATCCTGCGTACGTCCCTGATATGCAGTGCCTGGAGTGCTCGTCCACACTTTGGATATTATAATATTTCTTCGAATATTAGATGAAATTCGAAGGTGATGCTTATAGGTCAAGTCTTTCCGATACCTCCCCCACATAAGTTCGAAAATATTCGCTAAAATGGTACGCGCGATAGACGTAGCAACCGATTTGGTCCAAACTTTGGAAACTTAGTTTATGTTCAAATTTTGGCCCTATATGTCCAATCCTTGTGGTACACCCACACAAATGTTCAAAATTTATGTGTGGTAAAGGGTTTGTTCGAGGATCCTTTGGACATTTTTACCGAAGGTTTTCCTAGTGGCCCTGCGTCATACGCCCAACATTTTGAAAACCCCCCTGAATACATAATATTTTTTTTGGAAAAAAAGTATTTCAATCCACACAGGCTGAGGGTATATCTCTGTCGGCAAAGCCGACTGATACTTTTTTACTTGTTCCAAATGTAGGCTACTTTTCTGGTATATACCATCCCGAAAATAAAATGTGGACCAAATTTTGATTCTTTATATTTTTCGTACAAAAGTAATGGTCCATTTAATTAATATGAGATCATCATCCAAAATTGTAGGCATGTTCTTCGACATAAACTCTTACATCGTGCAAAATCTATTTATCTATAATTGCGACCTCTAACGTGCTTCGATTTACAAACAAATAACTGGTTATATGTCAAATGTCATTTTCGTGGGCGGAATGTATCTTCCAGGAATATATACATATATAAGCTGTATATTAAAAATGTTCACACAAAAGTTGTGGTCCATTTAACCTTCTAAATATTCTCTGATCACTATCTCAAATTGTAAGTTTCTTCTTTTTCATATACTCTTACCTTAGTTAAAACTTCGAGGCGATCGGACAATTATTGCGACCTACAGAGCAGCTACAAAATCTGATAAAAATTATGTTTTTGGTCCATTTCACCCGCTAAATATTCTACGATCATCACCAATAACAATAGGTGTCTATTCTGGTCTGAACGCGACCTCCATGCAAAATTTCGTGACGATCGGTCCATACAATTGATTACAATTTATAATGGACAGACGGACGGACGGACACACATCTCAAAATTGCTTTATCTCTTCGAGATATGAAGATTGGTATACCACATTAGGAGGCTAGGACCGATATTTCGGGGTGTTACATGTATTTTTCCCAAAACAAACTTATAATACCCTTTCAACATAGTGATGTAGGTTATAAATAATAAACACAATATCTGTATAGTATCCGAGAAACTTTTTCCTCTCAAGAAATTTGCACAGTTTAAATACATATTTCCCAAAAATGGAAAAATATTGTCATCTTTAGGAGCACCTTCCAATATTTCAAACTAATGTTTCTTTTAATTTCCTTAATTTCAACATGATTACTATCGAATCCCATATAGAAATTAACAATCGGCGAAGACAAAAAAATGGGGGTTTGGCCAGGAAAATCGATTTCTGAACCATTGTGCAGCGCCGTTCTACGGGGACTATTTCAAAACGTGAACCTGTACTGACAACTTTCTGGGGGGAACTTTTGTAGGCCCAACGAAGACTAAATATGGTTGCTAGGATGTTTGGTATTGAAAATAGGCTATATCAGTCCACATTTTGATATATCCCGATTTTCTGTATTTTTAAGGTTTTAGCCTCATTATCACAACAAAATGGCTGAAATTTGGTACTATCTAGTTTTCGTTGGGGCTACAAAACTTTTCCCCATAGCTTTATCAGTGCAGGTCCACGTTTTAATATATCCCCCATAGAACAATACCATCCGATTTTCGGGTTTTTTCAAGGTTTTAGCCTCATTATCACATCGAAATGGCTGAAATTTAGTGGTTCGTCTTCTGTGAGTCTACAAAACATTCCGTCAGAAATTCGTCAGTACAGGGGCCTAATTACGACATTCGATGCGATCGAGAATTTGCTCGTTAATGAAAAAATCGAAATATGAGCACCTATGTGTTCTCCAAAGAACACTAAAAAGGTAGATGATAAAAAATTTGTTTATTTTAAAGCAAAAACTAAAAAACAAAATAGGTTTTCATAGTTTGATTTTTTCATTCTCTGAAATCATGATTCCATGTGAAATCGTGATTTCACTGGTTCTTTTGCATGAGTGCGAAAGGAGTCGTGAAAGATCCGATCTTTTTCATCGAATTTTCATGAGTGCAATTGAAGTCGTGAAAGATCCGATCTTTTTCATCGTATTTTCATGAGTGAAATTGAAGTGGTGAAAGATCCGATCTTTGTCATTATATTGTCATGAGTTTCAATAATATAATAAGTACCCGCACAATAAATTATCAAATACTCATGTACCCGAATAATTGTGTACTTGCAGAAGTAATTGTTAAAATGAAAATAAAAGTCAGATGATAGTGGTCGATAGTGGCAAAATTTATATATTTTAATAAAAAATTCAATGTAAATTGATATTAAACAAAAGAAAAATATATTTTGTGTTTGGAAACCTGTTTCGTTTTGTGGATATTAAAAAGAAGTATGAAAAAGACCCGGTCTATATACCACGAGCTCCACGAGCCGACCAACGCCGATATAGTAAAACATATCGAGCTGCAATTATTGGGTTGGTTGGGTCATGTTAACAGGATGGATAAAGATGCCACCGGCTTATGAATACGAGCCATTTGACGTTACGCCACCCGAGGGAAGAACAAAACTCTAATGGAAAGATCAAGTTCAATATGATATCACAAAACATGGCAACCAAAATTAGAGAAGTAAAGTAGAAGATGGGTAAAATAAGTATAAAAGAGACCATAACATGGTAACTATTACAGGATAAGTTTTTCTTTTAAAATAGCATAACAGAATTCAAATTTATACTAGATTTCCCAAATGATGAGATTGGTTCAGAGATTGACACATAATTTATCGAATATTGGAAAAACGGAACCCCAAGTTTAAAGAAATATCTTGCAGCCATCGGAAGAGATACATATGATATTGCAGATTAATATAATATATCATTTTGAAAATAACATAAAAAAAATAAAGAAAAATAACATCTGGCGATGCAAATCATCTGTGCATTGTGTTCTTATTAATTCAACAAATTACATAATTGTATTGCAAATTTTATTTCTGATTGGTGAAAATCCGGATCCAAAGCATTGGCGCTAGAAGCCATGACAATGAACTGGTGCAAGAAGCCATGACAATGAACTGGTGCAAGTTGCTATGACAATGAAATGGTGCAAAATGCCATAACAATGAACTGGTGCAAGATGCTATGACTATGAACTGGTGAAAAATGCAATGACAATGAACTGGTGCAAAATGCTATGACAATGAATTGGTGAAAGTGTGTGTCACTCCCTTGTAAATTTCATTGGTGATTCACCTAAATTTTCACCTATGACATGTCACTTGCACCCATGATTCAACTCATGATTTGTCATCGAACATTTTGCTGGGGAATGTCGTTATTAGGCCCCAGGTTCACGTTTTGAGATAGCCCCGCATAGAACAAACCTCCAGATTTTGGTATTTTGAAGTTTGTACGCCGATCGTCCTCAATAGAACTTCAGTCACAGTTTATAATTGTATGGCTTTGTTTCCAACTGCTACTAAAACACTCCAAGAAGATACGACATTTGGTAAAAGGTGAATGTTACGATGTAATTAAATAAACAGAATAAACACATGTAATAATCGGTTGGCAATACTTTCTCCCACAGATTCATAGTGATAAAATATTATTGCCCTGATAAGGGCAAAATATTGAAAATACATAGATAAAAATTGGATATTGGCACACATAATAAGATTTGGTTCTCATTGTTTTCTGTGAAATCATACCCCCACATAAAATTATGATACCACCATAATCTAGATAAGAAATCTTTCAGGAACATAAAATCTTTTTATGGTTTTTATTGCAAAATTTCTTATATAAAGAAAGTTGTGATTTGTAGGAAAATCATAGTCATTGTTTTCGAGCAGAAGAAAACACCATGAAAGTATTCGCAGTATTGGCAATAACAGCAGCAGTCCTTGGATTGACAGCTGCCTTCCAACCACCAGCAGCACGTTACGATGACTTCAAAGTCTACAAGGTCTTTGTCAAGGATGAACAGCAATTGTCGGAATTCAAAAAATTGGCCAACAATATTCCTGTGAGTTAAATATTATCATCACTTCGCAAATAGAAAACACCATAACATAATTTTTGTTTGTATTAATAGGTTCGCTTTTTGAGTGACATCAGTGGTCCTGGACGCAGCTACGATCTTGCCATTGATCCCGCCAATCAAAAGACTTTGGAAAACCACATGTTATATAATGAATTCGACTTTAAACTGACCATTGACGATCTGCAAGAGTAAGTGGCAATTTTTTTGAGTACACTTTTTAATGAGAATATTTGAAGCTAATTGAATATTCCAAATCAACAATATTTTATTTGTACGAGGTAAATTGTTCAGACTTTTATAAATTATACATTATTTTGTGGTACAATTCACAGGGTTCTGGAACAAAGTATGCCCGCAAATTTTGAAGCCACAACTTCCACCATGACCTGGACCAAATATCATCAATTGGCTGATATCTATGATTGGTTAGATAACTTAGCCATTGAGAACATGTTCACTGTGACACCTTTCATTATTGGCAAATCCTACGAAGGACGTCCCATTAAAGCTGTCAGAATTTCAACTAAACCAGGAAACAAGGCCATCTTTGTTGAGTCGAACATTCATGCCATTGAATGGATTTCTTCTGCCACCACCACCTGTTTCATCGATAACTTGTTGAAGGCCGAAACCAAGGAAATGAAGAAACTTTTGAGAGACTATGATTGGATTTATGTACCCGTTTTGAATCCCGATGGTTTGGAATACACTCACAATGTTGAACGTTTGTGGCGCAAAAATCGCAAGCCCACTGGTTTCTCCAACTCCTCTGGCATTTGCTACGGTACCGATATGAATCGTAACTTTGGTTATATGTGGGGAGGTAAGAAAATCAAATGTTTGGTCATGGATATGATATTTTATTAAATTTTTGTTATTTAGGTGCTGGTTACAATATTGATGTCCCCTGTGATCATTGGTATGGTGGTGCTGCTGCTGACACTGAACCAGAAGTTTTGGCCTTAGAGAATTTCGTCAGTGCCTTCCCTGAAGGTTACATTCGCATGTATTTGGCTTTCCATTCGTACGGTAACTTTGTCTTGTTGCCCTATGGCCACACCAGCACTGAATTCCCACCCAATTATGATCAAATGATGCGTATCGCTGATGCCTTTGCCGATGGTGCCAAAGTGAAATATGGCACACAATTCCAAAGTGGTGCCAGTGGCCTTTTGAACTGTAAGTTGAAATTTTAAGGGGATTTTGAAGGTTTATCTTCTATTTTATATTTGTTTGTCTGTTTCTTGTAGATCCTGTATCCGGTGCTGCCAAGGATTGGGCCTATGGTGTTAAGAATATTCCATTCACTGCCACCATTGAATTGCGTGATGATGGTTCCAAATACGGTTTCTTCTTGCCAGCTTCTCAAATCTTGGAAGTTTGTGCTGAAATAACTGATGGTTTGATTGAAATGGTTGACAAAGCCCGCAAGGAAGGTATTTTCAAATAAACTATTACCTTTTTGTTATAAACGTATTTAATGAAGGCTAATAAAATCAGCATATGCCTTAAAGTCTAATTGGTTTTGTGTTATTTATTAAAAATGGAGAGACCTCTAGCCTCTTGTGTTCATCTTGAATTGGTTATAGCTAGTTAAAGTGAGGGTAAACATGAATAAATTTCCGGGATATTGCTATGTTCTTGGTCCATTGTTTTGTACTGGAACAGAAAAATAGTATCAAGAATTGGAGTTGTTATGTGTTTTTGCTAAGCCATGATAGGTTTTGGAATCTATCCCAGCAAAATTTGAAGTAAGGGGTTCCACGTGATGACGTGATTTCATGGCATCTTTTGCATTGGTTTAAACGAAGTCGTGAAGGATCCGATCTTATCATCAGCATTTGAACCCATGCAAAGGAAGTCGTGAAAGATCCGATCTTTTCATCAGCATTTGAACCCATGCAAAGGAAGTCGAGAAAGATCCGATCTTTTCGTCAGCATTTGAACCCTTTCCATCGATCCAATAGAGAAGAATTTTGTGTTTTTATTTATACACATTTTTCTAAATTATTTACAATAGGCTTGATGTTGTCGGAGACTCGAAATCACAACCAACGTTGTTAAAACTCTCGTCGTAATGATAATGCCATTGCAAAGGGTTGGTGAAAATGACATGCCAAAGCATTGGTGAACATGACATGTCAAAGCATTGGTGAACATGACATGTCAAAGCATTGGTGTAAATGCCATGCTTGGGATTCAAAAATGAATAGCATCTTTTGGGGTCCACGCTTATATAAAATTCATCGATGAAGATGCTAAAAAGATGACTTTCACCCATGATTGAATAATATCTTTGGCATCAACATTTTGCTGGGATGTCTATTCAGCAGTCGTCGGTGCTTTCTTGAGTTCAACTAGGGACACCTGCAAAGTAGACACTCGACCGCATCTATTTTTTCTGTATCACCACATAAACTACATTAGTCCCCACCACTGTGACTCCATCTTAAAGTTATGAATCTTAGTGACCCGTAATAAAATTACACTGTACAACAAAACTGAACCTTTTTGCACAGATTATGAAAGAGGACCGAAAATAGAAGACAATTGTTTTGGCGTTTTGAATGTTTACGTCGGAAAGTACCCCAAATGCGTCGGGGAAGTTCCTCCTATTTTTAGGAGTTAGGATTCCTGGAAATCCTTGGCAATATTACTGCCAACAACAATTCGAGGAGTCTTTTAGTTACAAAATGTAACTCTCAAGCGAGCCATTAAAGGGGTCTTTTTGGTATTTTTTTCTTAAAATCATTTTAAATCCTCTTAAAAATGTCATCGAATCGTATCCGAATATTCTACAAAAATGTTCGCCATAAAATTTCACTACAGGTCCTAGAATACATCAGAACTCTAAACCTTACCCGAATGCCCAGAATCTGTAAAAACCAAAAACACGTTTTAGGGTTAATGTTGTACTTTATCTATGTGTATGCCAAGTTGCCCCACGAAACATCATTCTGGATGGATGACGTCAAAGACAAAAATATTCTCCATTAAATTTTACTACAAGTCACCTAAGAAATGAACTATCTATTTACAAGGATTTCAAGGAATCCCAGTTTGATTATTTCCAAATACACTGTGCAACACGAAAATTATTAACCATATTCTGACCATATTCTACCAGCGTGGTAGAAGACCAAAAAAGAGAGGACGTGTCTCGCCGTTTTTTCTTATCTCATCAACTTTCGCGGTTATAGGCCTCCAAAAGTTTGAGGCTTTGATGTAAAAAGGGTCATTTAGTCAGGACTATATCTTCCAAAGCGTTAGGAAATTTGAATTTATCTCAGAGGCAAAGTTGTAGCTCTTGTTTTAAAGAACAAAAATTGTGAACACATATAATCCATCAAACTTCATCTGTAAGGTCAAAATCGGCATAGTCAAATTACTTTTAAAATTTTTTATCAAGTTTTGTTATACAGCGGATCTTAATGGTCAAAATAGCAAAACAAGTTCGTTTTTTATGCTATTTTCTCGGCTTCTGCTCCCTAGATACTAAACCGTTCAAAATTCAAGAAAACAATCAACCACAATAGTGTAGCAAAGGCATCAATAAACAACTTTCTGGAACATACGAAATGTCTATGAACTGTTCTTAATGGTAAGAATAGCAAAAATCTTTTGTAAATATCCAATTTTTATACTTTTTTCTCCGAAATTTGAAAGGTTTGTCATTTACGGACCTTAACAGAAAATAATGATCTAAAATAATCGAATTTTGAACTTGAAGAATGGTTCCTGGAATCTTCATTTGTTCTAGAAACTTGTTTGTTGAAATCTAAGGTACATTTTAGTAGTTGAATGTATACTTAATTTTTGGGCGGTTGCGTATCTTTGGACCAGAGCCGGAGAAAAAAGTATAAGTATTTTGTCATTAACAAGCGTCCATAGACATTTCGTATGTTCCAGAAAGTTGTTTACTGATGCCTTTGCTACAATATTGTGGTTGATTGTTTTCTTGAATTTTGAACGGTTTAGTATCTATGGAGCAGAAGCCGAGAAAAGAGCATAAACATCGAAATTGTTTTGCTATTTTGACCATTAAGATCCGTTTCTGCAGAGATCGTATATTCTAGAAAGATGTTTATTGAGATCTGAGGTATATTTTTGTAGTTGGTTGTTTGCTTCAAATTTGATCGGTTTGATTGCTGTATAACAAAACTTGAGAAAAAATTTTAAAAGAAATTTGACTATGGCGATTTTGACCTTACAGATGAAGTTTGATGGATTATATGTGTTAACAATTTTTTTCTTTAAGACAAGAGCTACAACTTTGCCTCTGAGACAAATTCAAATTTCCTAACGGTTTGGAAGATATAGCCCCGACTAAATGACCCTTTTTACATCAAAGCCTCGAACCTTTGGAGGAATATAACCGCGAAAGTTGATGAGATAGGGAAAAACGGCGAGACAAGTGTATTCTCATTTTTGGTGTTCTATCACACTATGGAGTCATAATATGGTTAATAAAACATGACTCAAAAAATTACACACAGTTATATGTACAAATATGGGGAGCTTCCCCAAAGCATTTGGGATACTTCCCGACGTAAACTTTCAAAACGCCGAAACACGTGTCTTCTATTTTCGGTCCTCTTTCATAATCTGTGCAAAAAAATTCAATTTTGTTGTACTGTGTAATTTTATTACGGGTCACTACAAGGTTAGATGTATAACGTTAAGATGGAGTCACAGTGGCGTCGACTAATGTAAGAAAAGATAGATGCGGTTGAGCATCTACTTTGCAGGTGTCCCTAGTTGAACTCAA
This sequence comes from Musca autumnalis, assembly GCF_047663935.1. Lineage (NCBI taxonomy): Eukaryota > Metazoa > Arthropoda > Insecta > Diptera > Muscidae > Musca > Musca autumnalis. Next base: position 153,034,535 of record NW_027411755.1, read on the forward strand.
GAACGGACCGACGACTGCTGAATACGACATAGATTCCAAAACCTGTCATGGCTTAGCAAAAACACATAACTCCAATTCTTGTTACTCGTTTTCTGTTCCAGTACAAAACAATGGATCAAGAACATAGCAATATCCCGGAAATTTATTCATGTGTACCCTCACTTTAACTAGCTATAACCAATTCAAGATGAACACAAGAGGCTAGAGGTCTCTCCATTTTTAATAAATAACACAAAACCAATTAGACTTTAAGGCATATGCTGATTTTATTAGCCTTCATTAAATACGTTTATAACAAAAAGGTAATAGTTTATTTGAAAATACCTTCCTTGCGGGCTTTGTCAACCATTTCAATCAAACCATCAGTTACTTCAGCACAAACTTCCAAGATTTGAGAAGCTGGCAAGAAGAAACCGTATTTAGAACCATCATCACGCAATTCAATGGTGGCAGTGAATGGAATATTCTTAACACCATAGGCCCAATCCTTGGCAGCACCGGATACAGGATCTACAAGAAACAGACAAACAAATATAAAATAGAAGATAAACTTCAAAATCTCCTTAAAATTTCAACTTACAGTTCAAAAGGCCACTGGCACCACTTTGGAATTGTGTGCCATATTTCACTTTGCACCATCGGCAAAGGCATCAGCGATACGCATCATTTGATCATAATTGGGTGGGAATTCAGTGCTGGTGTGACCATAGGGCAACAAAACAAAGTTACCATATGAATGGAAAGCCAAATACATGCGAATGTAACCTTCAGGGAAGGCACTGACGAAATTCTCTAAGGCCAAAACTTCTGGTTCAGTATCAGCAGCAGCACCGCCATACCAATGATCACAGGGGACATCAATATTGTAACCAGCACCTACATAACAAAAAAAAAAAATAATAAAATATATTACCCATGACGAAACAGTTGATTTTCTTACCTCCCCACATATAACCAAAGTTACGATTCATATCGGTACCATAGCAAATGCCAGAGGAGTTGGAGAAACCAGTGGGTTTGCGATTTTTACGCCACAAACGTTCAACATTGTGAGTGTATTCCAAACCATCGGGATTCAAAACGGGTACATAAATCCAATCGTAGTCTCTCAAAAGTTTTTTCATTTCCTTGGTTTCGGCCTTCAACAAGTTATCGATGAAACAGGTGGTGGTGGCAGAAGAAATCCATTCAATGGCATGAATGTTGGACTCAACGAAGATGGCCTTGTTTCCTGGTCTAGTTGAAATTCTGACAGCTTTAATGGGACGTCCTTCATAGGATTTGCCAATAATGAAAGGTGTCACAGTGAACATATTCTCAATGGCTAAGTTATCTAACCAATCATAGATATCAGCCAATTGATGGTATTTGGTCCAGGTCATGGTAGAAGTTGTGGCTTCAAAATTTGCGGGCATACTTTGTTCAAGAACCCTGTGAATTGTACCAAAATATATAAGTTATAAAAGTCTGAACAATTTATCTCGTACAACTAAAATATTATTGATTTGGAATATTCAATTAGCTTCAAATATTCTCATTAAAATAGTGTACTCATAAAATGGCCACTTACTCTTGCAAATCGTCAATGGTGAGTTCAAAGTCGAATTCATTATATAACATGTGGTTTTCCAAAGTCTTTTGATTGGCGGGATCAATGGTAAGATCGTAGCTGCGTCCAGGACCACTGATATCACTCAAAAAACGAACCTATTAATACAAACAAAAATTTTGTTAGTGTGTTTTTTTATTTGTGAAGGGATGTCAATATTTTACTCACAGGAATATTGTTGGCCAATTTTTTGAATTCCGACAATTGCTGTTCATCCTTGACAAAGACCTTGTAGACTTTGAAGTCATCGTAACGTGCTGCTGGTGGTTGGAAGGCAGTTGTCAGTCCAAGGACTGCTGCTGTTATTGCCAATACTGCGAATACTTTCATGATGTTTTCTTCTCCTCGAAAACAATGACTATGATTTTCCTACAAATCACAACTTTCTTTATATAAGAAATTTTGCAATAAAAAGCATGAACAGATTTTATGTTCCTGAAAGATTTCTTATCTAGATTATGGTGGTATCATAATTTTATGTGGGGTATAATTTCACCGAAAACAATGAGAACCAAATCTTATTATGTTTGCCAATGTCCAATTTTTTATCTATGTATTTTCAATATTTTGCCCTTATCAGGGCTATAATATTTCATCACTATGAATCTGTGGGAGAAAGTATTGCCATCCGATTATTACATGTGTTTATTCTGTTTATTTAATCACATCGTAACATTCACCTTTTACCAAATGTCGTATCTTCTTGGAGTGTTTTAGTAGCAGTTGGAAACAAAGACATAAAATTATATCAAAACGTGGACCTTTACTGACAAATTTCTGGGGAAATGTTTTGTAGACTCACAGAAGACTAACCACTTAATTTCAGCCATTTCGATGTGATAATGAGGCTAAAACTTTGAAAATGCCAAACGTGGACCTGCACGGACGAATTTTCTGCGGGAAAGTTTTGTAGCCCCAACGAAGACTAAATAGCAAATTTCAGCCATTTCGTTGTGATAATGAGGCTAAAACCTTAAAAATACCGAAAATCGGGAGATACCATTCTATGAGGGCTATATAAAAACGTGCACCGATATATCCTATTTTCCATACCAAACATGCTATTTGAACACGAAGGCAAAAAGGGCCAAAAAAAGTAGATGAATCATGCGTGCAAGTGCTTCCGGATAACATCTTTTTACGCGAAAGAAGTCATAATTTGTACAAGAGCATATTGCAGCGAAGATGCTGTCTATTTTGCATAACGATCATTTCTTTTGCATAAATGCATACATGTCAATAAAGAAGCAACTTAAAAGATGGTTTTGAGTATTTTTGAGCAAATTTTTCTAAGATTAATTGTACAAAAAACATTCTGGATCATGTATCTGCGGATCAGAAGACTTTTAACAAAAAATAGCGGGTCAGATGAAGAATAGAAGCTGCATCCCAGCAAAATTTGAAGGAACGGGTTCAATGCGATGACGTGATTTCATGACATCTTTTGCATTGGTTCAAACAAAGTCGTGAAAGATCCGCTCTTTTCATTAGCATTTGAACCGATGCAAAGGAAGTCGTGAAAGATCCGATCTTTTCATCAGCATTTGAACCCATGCAAAGGAAGTCGTGAAAGATCCGATATTTTCATCAGAATTTGAAACCATTCCATCGATCCAATAGAGATGAATTTTGTGCTTTTATTTATACACAATTTATAAATATATAAGATTAATTATTTACAATAGTCTTGATGTTGTCGGAGACTGAAATCACAACCAACGTTGTTAAAACTATCGTCGTAATGATAATATCATTGCGAAGGGTGGGTGAAAATTACATGACGAAGCATTGGTGGAAATGACATGCCAAAGCATTAGTGAAAATGACATGTCAAAGCATTGGTGTAAATGATATGCTTTGGATCCAAAAATGAATAGCATCTTTTGGGGTCCACGCTCATATAAAATTCATCGATGAAGATGCTAAAAAGATGACGTGCCAGATCACTTTCACCCATGATTGAATCCCAGCAAAATTTGAAGGAAGGGGTTTCTTGTGATGACGTGATTTCATGGCATCTTTTGCATTGGTCCAAACGAAGTCGTGAAATATCCGATCTTTTCAATAGCATTTGAACCAATGGAATGGAAGTCGTGAAGGATCCGATCTTTTCATCAGCATTTGAACCCATGCAAAGGAAGCAGTGAAAGATCCGATCTTTTCATCAGCATTTGAATCCATTCCATCGATCCAATAGAGATGAATTTTGTGTTTTTATTTATACACATTTTTCTAAGTATATAAGATTAATTATTTGCAATAGGCTTGATGTTGTCGGAGACTCGAAATCACAACCAAGGTTGTTAAAACTCTCGTCGTAATGATAATGTCATTGCAAACTATTGGTGAAAATGACATGCCAAAGCATTGGTGGAAATGACATGCAAAAGCCTTGTTGAAAATGACATGTCAAAGCATTGGTATAAATGGCATGCTTTGGATCCAAAAATGAATAGCATCTTTTGGGGTCCACGCTCATATAAAATTCATCGATGAAGATGCTAAAAAGATGACATGCCAGCTCACTTGCACCCATGATTGAATGGCATCTTTGGCATCGAACATTTTGCTGGGATGTCATCTTTGGCATCGAACATTTTGCTGGGATAATTTTTTTTACCATGCATTTATGTATATATTCATTGTATTACTGACAAAAAAATTAATCAAAATCATTGGTCAGAGGATCAATTCTTATTGTGTGTATGACTTAAAAATAATAAATGTTGTAAATCCTATATGTATGTATGCCCACCAAAATGTTCGATGCCAAAGATGCCATTCAATCATGGGTGCAATTGAGCTGGCATGTCATCTTTTCAGCATCTTCATCGATGAATTTTATATGAGCGTGGACCCCAAAAGATGCTATTCCTTTTTGGATCCAAAGCATGTCATTTACACCAATGCTTTGACATGTCATTTTCACCAATGCTTTGGCATGTCATTTCCACCAATGCTCTGGCATGTCATTTTCACCAATCCTTTGCAATGACGACGAGGGTTTTAACAACTTTGGTTGTGATTTCGATCCTCCGACAACATCAAGCCTATTGTAAATAAATAATCTTATATTTAGAAAAAATGTGTATCAATAAAACACAAAATTCATCTCTATTGGATCGATGGAATGGGTTGAAATGCTGATGAAAAGATCGGATCTTTCACGACTTCCTTTGCATGGGTTCAAATGCTGATGAAAAGATCAGATCTTTCACGACTTCGTTTGAACCAATGCAAAAGATGCCATGATAACACCCCGTATATAGTACGCATCCGTTTACGATATTTTGAATGTATTAGTCCCATTTGACCACAGAATCGGTTGTAACTTTGTATTTTGTGTTTTCAGAGGCTAAGAAACATTTTTACCATAAAATGTTTACATAGGTCCACGTTTTGATTGAAGGTTTTAGCCTCATTATCACACTGAAATGGCTGAAATTTGGTATTTAATCTTCGTTGGGGGTAAAAAATTTTCCCCCAGAAATTTATAGGTATAGTTCAACGCCCTCATATAGCCCCCATAGAACGGTTCCTCCAGACTTTCGGTATTTTGAAGGTTGTGGCAACATTAATCCAATTAATTAATCCATATAGCTCCCATAGAACTTACCTCCCGATTTTCGGTGTTTTGAAGGTTGTGGCCTCAATATTCCCCAGAAATGGCTGATAATTGGTATTTAGTCTTCGTTGGGGGTATACAACTTTCTCCCAGAAACTTGTCAGTACAGGTCCACGCCTTAGTATAGCCCCCATAGAACGGTACCTCCTGATTTTCGGTATTTTGAAGCTTGTGACCTTAATATCCCACTGAAGTGACTGAAATTTGGTAGTAAGTCTTCTTTAAGGGTATACAACTTTCCACCTGAAATTTATCGGTCTAGGTTCGCGTCTTCATATAGCCCCCATAGAACGGTACCTCCTGATTTTCGGTATTTTGAAGCTTGTGACCTCAATATCCCACTGAAGTGACTGAAATTTGGTAGTAAGTCTTCGTTAAGGGTATACAACTTTCCACCAGAAATTTGTCGGCATAGGTCAACGCCCTCATATAGCCCCCATAGGACGATATCTACCAATTTTCGGAATTTTTGGAATTCACTTCAATACAGTTCGTGGTGGAGGGTATAAAAATTTCGTCCCGGCCGAACTTATCGCTTTTCTTACTTGTTGTCTAATTACAAAGTTAGGGTCATATTTTGGGTTGTGGCGTTTTGTAAGGAAATTATGAATAGCGAAATAAAAAGAAGAACTATACGAAGATTGAGGTTTAAAATTTGACATGAGTAAATTCCCTTCAGGGATGTTCGTGGATCCACGATATCTCCCTATGTTTGGTATTTTGAAGGTTGTGGCCTCAATATCATCCCCAAATTGCTGAAATTTGGCATTTTGTCTTTGTTGTGTGTACAAAATTGTTCACCAGAAATTTGTCGGTATAGGTCCACGTCTTCATATAGCTCCCATGGAACGGTACCTCCCGATTTTCCGTATTTTGAAGGTTTGAAGTCATTATCAAATCGAAATGGCTGAAATTTGGCACTTAGTGTTCGCTAAGGGTACAAAAAATTATAAAAGGTATAACATGTCCCCTGCAAACAATCAGGCAGAATAGGTCCACACTTTGGTATAGCCCCAATAAAAGTGTACCGTTAGATTTAATATATAAGAAAGGGCTTGTAAAAAGCAGTAGGCATATTATACGGCGGATATTGATTAACAAAGTGCTGAGTTATTGTATGAGTCAATATTAATATCATATCCCGAAGACATAAATATTAATATTGTACGCATTTTTTGTATCAGCTGCAAATCAGTTTTTGTAATATTTGCTAATATTTCAAGATTTTGAAAAAAAAAATATTGCGTTTTCGTCTTTTAGTTTATCTATAATTAGTCCAGTTTTGTTTCGAAAATTTTCTGCCATTTTTGGAATCGGAATCGGTTCTTACTTGCCAAGTCTTAATTGCAAGTTTATATGACAAGTGAAGAAGGTTTTCGCAAAAATTAATCCAACCGTGCGGAACGGATAAACCAAAGTCACCGCATTTATTTCCATCTTCATTACTTTCCTTCGTATACCCTTTGTTCGATGGGCAACAATACTCTTTTCCGGTACTCTTCACTGGTAGTTTGGGAATGGCTTGCATTCCAATTTGAGGGCAAGAATTCAGGGCACACGATATGCCCTGACTTGCTCAGTGTTCCTTATTCGGAATGGAGATGGAGGGCAAAAATTTGTACGCGACGTACGCACTGACTTATTCCGTGTTCGAACGAATTTTATTCCACGAGTAACACAATACCTTTGTAGGTTCACTGAGCTTACCATATTGTCCGACCAACGAAAACACTTTAGTTTGTAAAATATGTACCCCAAAAACAGATCACAACTGACTACATTCTTTCTAAATATTTTCCCACATACCAAGACGAATCTTTTTAAAAACCTCTTTCCTTCGCTATTGTGATCATTATGAAACATCTAGTATGTCTTCATATTCTATAGATCATTGATGTACTAAAGAAAGAGGAAGAATATTTCGTATAACTTTCCACAAATTCCAATCTCATTCATGTCTTGACTTTATCTATTGTAGATTTTCAACACCAAGAGATCGTTTGTCGGAGACGTTGGGTAAACGAGCAACGTGAACTAATTACTCTATCTTTACTAAATTTCAAGTTCAAGGCTTTTATTTCATATCTTATGATTATTGTTTTTGGGTTTGCACATATGGGGTCCTCAATATGCTCTTGCCATAAATATAAGCAAACAAGTATTAGAATGGATGGAGGGCGTAAAAATATTTAAACAATTTTTCTACCGACTTAGGTTTTAATTGGTTTTAGTCTAGCCCCCTAATTTTATGTATGTATGTATGTATGTATGTATTTAGACTTTTTTGTCAAATTTTCGGACCGAAATTTTTGAAATTTGCTTTGGCTTGTTGTCAGAAGACATAGGAGCTTAATTCGGAAAATTGTAAACATTGATAACGATTTTCGAAAGAACAAAGATGGCGCTCCAAGTGAGCTCTTTTAGAGAGCTTTGCTACATTTTCCTTCTGAAATGGATGTAACTTTGTATTTTGGACTCTCAATGGGTAGAAAACCTCAAATTAAAAATGTAAAGTGGCATTCATCAGTTAAGATATTCTACTCCTCTAAGGAATAATCCTTAACTTGTAAAATATAGGAAATTAATTGTTCCTAGTTACTTCAATTCACTTCTTAGTGGAGGGTATAAACAGTCCCGGCCGAACTTAACGCCGTTCTTACTTGTTATAATAATGAGTTATTGGGTTCATTTGCAAGTATTTACGGCAACTTTTTACAAAATTTGAGGTTCTTATCTTGGATTTCAAATACAATAAATTATAATAACCGAAATAATTGAAAAAAATTTCCCAGACCCTATCCTAACATCTACTAAAATGTCCAGGACTGCTTATTAGAATCCAAATCTACACGGAGGAAAAAGGCCTCTCTAACATATGTCCCAAACACCCCAACCAGTCCCAAACATAACATATCGTCGGTGTCATGCTTAAGTGTTCCATACGCCATTTTTGACATTTTGAGATAAAGGTACCTTACAAGGTTTTGAACCATGCTCTTCCATTTTTTTGATCGGTTTTTCTCTATCTCTTATAGATTCTGAGATATTCAGATGCCAGTATGTTCCATATCCTCTTTGTGACCCAAAAAATCTTGTGGTTTTGTTCCATATCCATAAAGCCTGGCGTATGGAACAAAAAACTTCGAACATTTTAGTTCCATATCCATGTCGTTTGGCGTATGGAACAAAAAGAGACAAAAACGAATTGTTCCGCACCAAAAATGATGGCGTTTGGAACAAAAAATTGCCCATTTTTGCCAAGTTACGGAAAAGTGTGGCGTATGGAACAAATTGTTTTAAAGGACTTGGTTTAAAAAATGAAGAATGAAAGTTTCTAAATCCAAATATTGTTGAATATTGTATTGTTATATGAAAACGAGAATGTATCAATCGTTTAAAAAAAAAATCCATAGTTTAAAGACAAAATTTTGATGTAAGTCCACAAAAATATACGCAAAAACGTCCATTCGACTTGAAGCTAACCGACTACAAAAATGGTATTATAAGAAAATCGCGTTTAAATGTTTTATGTTACCTTAGCCTGGCAAAACATCAATCCGTTTTGTCCGATCGAAATTTTTACCACAAAAAATAGGGACAAGTGGAGGCAATCCCTTAAATAAATGTTAAGGAAACCTATAATAATGGTCCTTATTGTATTTATATGAGAAAAATAAATGTTTCATTTAAAGTCCTGATTTTTAAACTCCACAGTAGCACTTCATATATGGGAGGTGGAACACGATTGATAAAAAGTGTTTTGGTTGAAATGTGACAAAACGTGTTCCATGTGACACAAACTGCCAAAAACAGAAAAAAAAAATTCCGTGGAACAATTCAGCAACTTTTTGCAATTATACAAATTTGCCATAACCTCTAGACTATCACAGATATCTGACTAAAATAAACTACTGAAATATTCTATGAGTTTAGTTAAGTAGAACTGAGCTCTTAAATTATTGGTTTATTGCACCATTTTTATCCTGTATGGCCTTAAACATTAACTTGAGTTTTTCTCGAATCAGGCAAATGGCGTATGGAACACTTAAGCATGACACCGACGATATGTTTGGGTCCTGCAAACAAATTTATATTTGGGTGCAAACAAAGGTTCCACCCAAACCACTTTGAAAAATTCAAAAAAATTATTACCTGTTGCACGAATGAATGACCTATTATTTCACATAAATATTGAAAAAGGTCCCGCACAAACCACTTTTAATTTTTATGATATATGAAATAATGTTAAACATAATATAAAATGATATATGTGTAATAATACAACTATAAAATAGTGAGAAACCAACGGTTATGTCATATCGGTTATGTCGTGTGCCCCTCTATTGCTTTCAGTTAAATATCTGCTTATAGAAACTTCAAAAAATTTTCAAAAGTTCTTAAAAATAAAAACTTTAAAGCTTTTTGTGCGGAAGCTTTTTTTATCGAATCACTTTATAATTAAGATTTTATGTAATCTTATGTAGAAACTCATCACGCTATAATACAGGGATATGAGGTTGTAAAAAAGTCATAACCCTCATATACAAACATTTATAAATGGTGGTGGTTTATTGAAATGATTAGAAATACCAAACACAAAAGCAACAGACACATAGGTACATACAAAATTCCAAAGTAATACATAACAGATTTTAACAAGTAAGCTAAGGCCATAGTAGGACAGGGCCTAAAACACCGCCTGTAGAGAAGTTTTATATGGCTAATATACTCATTAAATGTCGCCAACATTACTGAGGGGTATTTTGCCACCGTTGAAAATTTGATGTGTAGAAAATCCAGGTCAGGCCACATCAAAATTTTCAATGGTGACAAAATACCATCAGTAATGTTGGCGACATTTCCTGAGTATTTCAGCCATGTAAGGTGGTGTCTTAGAACATGCCGTTTGGACTCGGTGATAAACAGTAGGTCCCATGAATCGGGGTGCACTCATTGATATAAAAGAAGGCTCTCTTGCCCTACTGGGATGTTTGAGGAACAGTAATATTTTATACATTTCTAATAGATATTCCTAAATTGTAAAATTGACATTGTTCAACCCCTTCTGCTACATATTTAAATTATCTTTGAATATCGAGTTTTTTCTGGAATAATACAAATAAATATATAAGGCCGACATAAGACACCGAGTGCATTTTGAAACAAGTAAGAAAACGTTAAGTTCGGCCAGACCGAACTTTTTATACCCTCCACCAAAATTAAATTGAAAGAGAATGGAATACTTAGTTTCCTTTCATCTACGAAAGTACTTAGCTCCGCCTAAATTGAAATAATTTATAAAAAGTCACATTTTTAAAAAGAAAAAATATATAGAAGCATCGTTGAACGCTTCTCCTTAGTTGAGAAATAAAACACATTTTCTTCAAAGTTGAAATCATCAGCGGGAAATCAGCATATGGAATCGAAATATTATATAATGTTCATATTTCAATCATACATACAGTGAGTCAATTAAGTATTTTGCCTCTTTAGAAAATTGTAAAATTTTCAATAAATTCGTTTGAAACCATAAAATTAGTGGTCAAAAAGTCGAATATTTATGTGTAGTATGTTTGTGGATAGTTTAGTATCCAATATCTGCAAGAACCGCTGCGAAAGGCTTAATGGTCTTCTAGATATTGACAAAAATCTATAACAACACAAAATATTTTACCTCAAAAAAGTATTTTGCCTTTTACATATTTTTTGAGAAAAAAGAAATTTTTGTTACACGCTAAAGATTTTTATAGTAACCGTTGGAGATTATCACATTATACAACTGTTTCGGCACCAGTTCAACCACCTTGCGACATGTTTTCGCGGTTATTTTCTCCAATTTTTCTACATTAATTTCTTTGACAAAATGTTTTATTAGTTTTGGTCATTACCGACATTAATATCTAAGAAAATCAGTGAAAAATGATTCGCCGCTACCTTCAAATCCTAACAAAAGCGTAAAAAATAAATAAGAAGCTTAAATGCATCGCAAATAGTGAAAGAAATTATAGTTTGGAACTATGAAAATCAAGAACAGAAGCAAAAAATTATTTAAAAAATCGCGAAGATCCTTCCTGACCGCTTCCAAAAATTAATCGTGTCTTCAATATTAATATCGGAAACAATGCCTTGCATAGAGTGCCCACAAGGTTCCAAAATCCAGAGATATAAATATGCGTTCGGTTGCTTATTTAGCCGTGTGTGTCAATATTGTGTAGCAGATGAAGTGTACAGCTAATGCTAATGTTTTTAGATGCTGGCTTTTAACCCCTGTTCTCCACCAAAAATCGTCGACATAGGTCAATGTTTTGGTATAGCCCACATATAATGTTACCTCCCGATTTTCGGTATTTTGAGGATTTTGGCTCCAATTTTTAACCTAACCAGCTATAATTTGACATTTGAGATTCTCAGTGGTCACGAAACTTCTTCACTAAAGATCGTCAACATAGCTGGTTTATTGAAATGCTTATGTACAAAATGTATACGCAAAGTGACAACACATATGTAAAATTACATATCGTGTAACCCTGCAAGCAAAAACTATCGCGGAAGTGACTTAGGCGTGTCGCCCAGGGCGATGAAAACAGTCGCGGCGATAGTCGCGGAAGTCACCCTGAAGTGACCTCCGTTGTGAAGAAATGAACCACTCCCGGGTCACTTCTTAGAAGTCACTCCGGCGACACTTCTGGAAGATCATTTCCGCGATAGTTCTTGGAATTAATAAAAAAATATTTTTTTTTATTTTATCTATTTATTATTTTATTTATTTTTTCAAAGTACGGTTTTAGAGAATTATAAAATTCTGCATATATTAAATTTGTCATCTTAAAAATGTGATTTCGTTTTGTTGTCTGGCTTGGGAATCGAACCCGGACCTTCAGAGTGCGAAGCGAGCATGCTTACCACTGCACCACCGAGTCATATAATCATCAGATAGAAAAATGTCCCATATTTGTTCAATGTGTTGAATTATTAAATAAATGTAAATAATCGCCTTAGAGGTCACTCCGAGTCACTCCGGAGTGTCGCCATACGCGATAAGAGGTAATAATAATAATTCTATAGACATTGTTTGTGTAATTCAAGAACGATCGCCTTTTATCTTCCTTGGCGTGTCTCCGGAGTGACTTCTTCCAAATGCTAGCAGGGAAGGTACCCATTAGAAATATCAAACACAAAAGTAACATACACATCGGTACACACAAAATTCCAATGAAATACATAACCGACTTTAATAAAAGAAATACGGAATGAAATAATTTATAAAAAGTCACACTTTTAAAAAGAAACAAGTAAGCAAAGGCTATAGTTGGACGGGCCGACCATATGATACCCTACACCACTACCCCTGGAAATTAGCTTTCAGCAAATCAAAATTCATTTATGGAACAAATAAACTTATTGTAAGAAATAACTTTTTGGATTCTGCCACCTTATCACATCAAGCTTAAATAATATAATAATTGTTCCACAAACATCCGATAAGGGACGAAGGAGACTTCTCTCATATCAATGAGTACACCCCGATTCATATTTCCCGATATGGGGACCTACAGTTTATCGCCGAGTCCGAACGGCGTGACCCAAGCCACCACTTGAAGAGAAGTTTTACATGACTGAAATACTCAGGAAATGTCGTCAACATTACTAAGATGTATTTTGCCACCTTTGACGGTGGGAAAATACTCCTTAGTAATGTTGGCGACATTTTCTGAGTATTTCAGTGTCAGCCATGAAAAAACTTTTCTACAAGTGGTGTCTTAGGTCACGCCGTTCGGACTTGGCGGTAAATTGTTGTATGTATAAATCCCAAAATTATACGCCAGGAGGAGGTCAATGGGTGCCTTCACCTTCACCAAAATTAATATTTCAAAAAAACTTTAACGTTAGCGACACCGATTACGTTTTGAAAACAAAAATGTGCCAAAGCGACCCCTTGCTGCAATATATCGTACCTGTTCAACAAAAAGGTAGTAACTCAAACTTTTCTAGTTTTCAGTAGAGACAAAAAATGTTGGTACATAAAGTAGTATGAAAAGTGAAATACCGGTATTTTTGAAAAAAGAATAGACAAAGAAATGACAGATTTTTAAGTGGGTAGGGTAATTCATTTTCTTAATGAAAATTTTTAGTTACTACCCTTCTGTTGAACAGGTGCGATATATATAACAAAAAATCCAATTGAACAATTAATACGCCTGGGCTCCACGTAATTCGCAATAACGTACAAACTGGGAATTTCTCTGTCATGATAGAGGCAATTATAGCATTGGAGGAAAATGTGGTTCTCTACAGAAAACCCACTTTATATTAGGCAGAAGCCCCGTTATCTACCAAACTCATTATTGCAATTTGTATCGGTGGAAAGGTCTGTCGTTTTTTTCATATGTAGGCATAAAATGTTTATATTTTTCATATAAAAGTAATGGTCCATTTCACCCGCTAAATAATATCAGATCGTCATCCAAACTTGTAGGCATCTTCTTCGACCTAAAGTCTTACCTTGTGCAAAATTTCGTGACATTGAGCACATAGTGGTGTGGGGTATAATAAAAGAAATACGGAATGAAATAATTTATAAAAAGTCACACTTTTAAAAAGAAAAAATATATAGAAACATCGTTGAACGCTTCTCCTTAGTTGAGAAATAAAACAAATTTTCTTCAAAGTTGAAATCATCAGCGGGAAATCAGCATATGGAATCGAAATATTATATAATAATATGTATGTCTTCTGTCAACCTATAAACAAAGGGTTTGCCATTATAAGCAACGTCCTAAAAGTCCCCATCGATCCCATGTGTGCAAAACAAGTTATTCGGGGTCAAAGGTCAAATTTTAAGGGTTTTTAGGGTTTCGGATTTATTTTTTGAAAACGGTTAATCTAATCAAAATGCAAATCGCGACCAAGATTCACTGACGAATCATATGGAAGATCTTAAGAAGAAGAAAAAATAAAGGAAATTTATTTTTCACTCTTCTTTGTTTTTTGTTTCTTTCATTTGTTGTCTTTGATTTTTACGCCTTTTGCTTTATTTTCTGACTTGTTATAATTTTTAATTATTCCTTATGTTGTAGTGGTTGCATACTGGTTCTCATTCACTTTCTTCAAAGTTTTGTAGAATGTGTATATGAGAATTACACTATGCAACACTCAAAATGCAAACAACTTCTAGTATGGATTTTTTGAAAGTACATATTTAGACTACAGAAACCCTAGTTGGGTTTTGTCCTGTCAGATCCAGTTCGGATTTTATGGCCTCATCTAAACCGGGCTAAAACTACACTTTTTTGCATTTATCAGGCCTTTATCCAAGAAACGAATAGGAATTTGGCCTTGCTGGCTTTAGCAATATTGTAGCCCTAAACTAGTAGAACTTATCTGTTGAACACACTACACTAGAAAATTTCATCTAGGGCATCAAAATCGATAAAATATGGAAAATTTTACATAATTTCCGGAATTCTGGTTGGTATCAGCTAAACTATTGGAAGTTGAACCAAGTAACCTTTTGCAAAAATCATCCAAATAATGTTCTCAGCAATTCTTCAGAACATTCTGAAACTCTAAAATGTTGTTTCCGGGGTATTTTGCATCATATATTTTGCAACACGTATTTCAAACACAGTTCACACCAACAGTTTATTCTCGCATTTCGGATTTCACTACATTATTGACATTTTTATTAAATCGTCGTTGAAAAATGTACTGAAAACAACGGCATAGAGGCATTTTACAACAATGACATGTTGTGAAGAGTTGTGTATTACATTCCAGGGAATATTTTTCCAAAAGAAAATATTCAGAAAAAATTAACGGTTTTGGAGATACGGTGCGAAATGTATAAAAATTGTTGAATTTTTGCATATATTTTGAAATTTTAGGCAATAAATGTAGTTATTCGAGTTTATTATTTCTCCAAATATGTTATTCTTGTCCTTATCTACAAATTTGCTTCAGAGTTCAGAAGAAGATTCGCATTGGTTTCAGAGATATAGCCCCGAATTTCTTTAAAAACGCAATATTTAACCATATTTAGATGGGGCCATAAAATCCGAGCTGGATCTGACACAACAACTAGGGGTTTTTTTCGTTTGGGTCTGTACTTTCAAAAAATCCACAGTTCGAATTGTTTGCACAAGATCGCCTTAAAAATGTTGCACAGTGTTATATGCAACCAAATCAACAATTTTAGTAACAATCCCGTGATCGGGGTTCGGAAGGATAGTATATTATTCGCTTGCACTAACAACAGCGAAATATAATACAAATTAGCAGAAAAGATCGCCGAGAAGCATAGCAGCAGATTCGTCGTAGCGATTGATCATTTTTGAGAATCGTCTACGAATGGCAAATTACTCGCGTGGGTGAATTTTATATAAAAATTCGCTAAAAGATCGCCGGAAAGAAGCACAGAAGAATAATCTGATCAAAAAATCGTCCAAAAATCTTCCAACTGTTTGCAGGGTTATTATAAAAATGCATTCCGCAGCCGCGAGAGCCCTGTTGTTACTCTCTTTGACAAAAATCCTCTCTCCACCCATAAAAATTATGTTCTAACATAAAAATATGCTGGTACCCATACAAATAAAATTAAGATATGTTAGAAAATGTTGCAAACATATATTTTTTTGGACACAAACAAATATTTGTTTGGATCCAAACATATTTCTAAAATACACATAGCCCAGAAAGTCTGCGTCCACCTTACTACTTTTCAAAAATGATACTAAAACATTACATAAATGGGTAAATGAGAACAACTTTTCCTTCATAAATATTTTATTCGCACTCTTTAGTATAAGAATAAAAAGAAAAACTCCAGAAAATACATTACTATTACGAAGATAACGGTATAAAAGTGTTACAACTGCTAAATTAGAGACCCAAAAAATCTGCGTTCACTTTGTATATTGTAATAGTACCGTTAGTTTTTTTTGAATTTTTTGCAGTTTTCTCCCATTTCTAATCAATATTGTCACAACTGATCATTCTGTGAGGTCGTTTGCACATTTAACTTAAAAGAGTAATTTATTTCAAGAATGGAAAAGAAAGTCAAAGAAATTGGCATTGATAAAAGGAAAATTCTAGGTAAATGATGGAAAATGCTATCGAAGTATTGGTGAAACTGTAGGTAGAACATATTAGTCCATACAGAGAGTGATATTTAACTATAAACAACCCAGATTTTTTACGTCAAAGTCCAGATTTGGACGGTCAAACATACGCGAGGAGCGTAACATATTGTTGTGATATTGTCTTGTCGGAGACTCATAGCCTCGACTTTAATGCGGACATTGTATGTACTCGCGTCACACTAACATCAAAATTGAGAGCACAAATTCAAAAAAGGCAAGGTTGACCAACAATAGCCGATATACAATATCTACTTTTACTTTAAGTCAGCCAAGATCATCCATATACGTTAACGTATATGAGAATAACAATCAGTCGTCGTCAGCGTTGCCAGTATTTTTTAGACTCTTTTCCCCAACTTGCCCAAAACTTTTCCCCAAAATTCCCCAGATTTTATTGAATTTCCTCAAAAAAATCCCCAAAATTTTTTTAACAAATATGCTCTGTTCCAGAACCTGCAAGAGGCTACTATTTTTTACTACGATAACATTTTTTCCTTTATGTTATCGGAAGAAATAGTAAAAATTAGTAAGAATCTACTAATCTACTAAGTTCTGGAACAGGCCAATAATTACAAAAAAAATCGAAAGTAGTTTTATTTTACTATTGAAATTCATATCATTAAACTTGTAAATTATTCTATACACTTATATATGAATTAAATTAACGATATTGAAAACTTCACTTTCAAGCGATTCATTTGTATAATGCAAGAGTTGTAACATTTCTTTAGGTGGGTCAAAATTTCTACAACAAATGGAGTTGTTAGAAAATTGATTATTTATTCTAGTAACTTGTACTGCATTTTAAGAATTACTTGTTGGAACGGAAAGCCTATTTTGTCCCGGCCCACACTAGAGTAATTTCAATGAAATTTTGACATGAAACTTTGCATTTTTTGGGAAAAAAGCATAATTTCAAGAAACTAGTGTACACGGTTTCATGTGTTCTGCAGTTTTGCTTTGTTGCAATATTCGTATGAAACAAACAGATCGTTTTATTTTACATTTTCTTTTGCTTTCATGTCAAAATTTCAGTGAAATTACTCTTAGTGTGGCCCGGGACTTAATACCATTTCCAATTTACGAATGATAACTTTCTCCATTGCGATTCTTAAACAATCGTGGAGACTTTTGTGTTGACAACTGGTTCTAAAAAGGTTCGTATAGAGCTAAAATTGTGTTAACCCAGTGAATTGCTGCAAATATTGGGGTATAATTGCTTGTAAGTTTAATAATTGCATATTTGTAGGCATCGGTTACAGCATTTGTATTAACAGCGTTTAAGATATTCGGCACTGGTCTTTTTAACTTTAATAATTGTTTACCCAAAAAAAGTACAAGTCAAAATTAAAGCCTTTCTATCGATTCCACTATTTTTTCAATATCTTCTTAATTTTTTTATAAATGGTTACAATATTCGAGTGTACAGGGAAAAATGCATATTAGCAGTGTGCATCGGTTTGAAAACTTAGATTAAGGCCCGTTCTTATATCTTTTCTTTAAAATCCCTTTTTGTTATACCTTACTTTAAGAAAAATAAGGAATAAAGTTCGCATTACCAGGAATTTGTTATTACATCTTCCATTCCATTTCAAGAAAAACAGTCTGTATACATAAAATTTACTCAAATCGGATTGGTTGATTTGAATTTGTTCTCAATTTTTCTTGTTTTTTGGCGCACTTTAAATTTTAAAAGGAACACAAAGTTGCTTTTATTGTATCTGACTCTTATTATTAAAGCAAACTTGTAGGAATATAAAACGGGTTATCTGTCCGATATCGGCTAACATTTAACTACAAAAAAGGATATAATAACGGGCCTAAGCATATTTATCTCTTTTATAATTGGAGCCATGAATGTTTTATCATTGCCCATCAATCTAGAAATTATTTCTGCAGTTAAGTCCCCGCAGTAGAAATGATGGAAAATGTTATTTCAATTCAACCCACTGTTCTAGTACGCTGTCAGTCGTCGAACCGCATGATAACTTTTCAAATCTGTCATAAATTATTACAGCTGCGACCAGTTAGTATATGATGCTACTACTATTCACGTACTGAAATTAAAAAAGATCAGTTAATCTGAAGTAATTAGTCAAAAAAGAAATTCCCCAAAAATCCCCAAAGATTTTTCAGATTTCCTCAACATTTTCCCAATTCCCCAAGTCGAAATTTTTTTCCCCATTTCAAAAAAAAATTCCCCAATTTGGGGAAAAATCCCCAATACTGACAACGCTGGTCGTCGTTGAGCAGCCGACATGTAAACATGTGCATAGATGTACGCATAATTTTAGTGGGGACACTGAACAAAACCGCACACACCCGCCACATATTTACTGGTCACAGATCTAACAACCACTGAATGCTGACACAAACTTTCTTGTGATTCTCTCACTACTTTACTCTCTTTTTTATTTTTAACATCAATGCTTTAAGTTTAAAACTTCGAAAAAATAGGTCAGCGCTTAACTAATGAAAATGTGGAGAGAGAGCAGCTTCATTCGGGTTTTGGGGCAAAGTTCTCAAAAATATACAGTTAGTCAACTATATTATTGCAAACGATGAATCGTTAAACATTTAGATTTTTAATTAGGAATTACTACAAGAAATTCTTTCGATAATGTTGGTTTTTTTGTACGTATCTGTTGATTTACCTGTTAATGACAAAATCCAGGCAAAAAATGCAGAAATCGGTCGTAAATTACAAAAACAGCGGACAAAAAGTATAGGTACCTGGTTTTTGTGGTGTCAACTAAATAATTGCAAAATGAATGAATTTGCAATAAAATCGTGGGATTTTCACAGCGATTTTTTTTAATTAAGGATTTTTATGATTTTATGGTATGTGGACATGTAAACCCATAATTTTTTATCATAAATTAATTGTTCTGTGTGTAACATAGGCGGTATATTCAAAAAAAGAGAAACTCAGGTAAACGGATTTCGGAAAATATGCTACATTTGGTCTATTCCAATATAATAATGGTAAATCCGCCATAGAAATCGCTAAAATCACCTCTCATATGCTGATAACTATATGCAGCATCATATACCGCACGGGGAGAGAAGGCAGGTTCAAACTAAAGACGTCACATTGTAGGCCAAAAGTAGTAAATCCACGAATTGGCAGGAGACTGATTAAAGAAATTGACGAAAGACCCCAAATCAGCACCAGATAATTGCTTTTTCTAATCAAAATAGAATTTGGAGTAAGTGTTTCACATGGAAAAGTCAGAAAAGTGCTACATAACAACAAGCCTTGATCATGAGTGACTAGGTAAAAAAAATTACCTCCTAGCACAACATATAGAAACTATTCAGACTTATTACAGACAACTTTTCATGCCATCTTAAGTATTGGGATGACGTTATATTTTCTGATAAGACTAAAATTATGTTGTACTATCACGATGGGCCTCAAAAAGTACTGCGAAACCCCTTTATAGCCATGGAAAACAAGAATTTAATACATACCGCAAAGTTCGGAAAACTGTCTATTATGGTATTGGGTTGTATACCAAGCAGTGGCGTTGGTGACATCCAGATTTTGAAGGAAACAATGACAGAGTACGTTTATTTACGTGTTTTAAACATTATTTATCCAAAAAACGTCAAGAAATTTGGACCTGTTGACCCTGAAAATGCAAAAAAATTGCAATATGAATACTACCAAGACAACGACCCTACGCATAAATCGTATTTATGTAGGACTTGGTTGTTATACAACTGCACCAAAGTCATTGACACCCCAGTCCAAAGCCTAAATATTAACCCAACATCGACAATTCATGGGTACACCTGAAGAAAAAAGTCGGGAATAGGTCGCCCACTAATCTGGGGGACTAAATAAAATCCAATAAAGAAGAATGGTTAAAAAATACCATTGGAATATGACATTCCGAAACTTATTTATTAAATTCAGATACGTTTACAAGCTGTTTTTGATGCCAAATGTGGGCATAGGAAATATTAAAACCAACTTTTCGAAAAATACCGTGAAAAACTGAAAAGTTGTGAATTTTGCAATTATTTAGTTGACAGTGCAAATAATGAGTTGTACTCATTTTTGTTAAGTTTAAGAAAATGTTTAGTGAAATTTAGCTACTTTTTATTTTATTATATTAATAAACATGTGTAAGAATTGTATTGTTAACAAAAATATTAATAATGATATTTATTTATACCAATAACATGATGTTTTATTTAAAATTTGGTAATAATTTTGGTTTTGCAATAATATAGTTGACTAACTGTATGTAGAGGACAAATTGTTGCTGTGGGGTGATTACTAAAGTATTTGTTAATGAAGGAACTTTCGGTTTCAAAGTCCAAACAGAATATTGTTTAAGATATTTTTCACAATTTCAATTAAACAAACAAAAATAAAAACATGTAATATATTTACCCAGATAGTGGTATCACACCAACTGTTCGAATATGAAAAGTCAAATCCCTTTATAAAAAAATATTTTTGTTGTAATTTCCCAACAACTAAAGAAGGTTTTGGCATAAAATATTCAAAATTTTACGATGTCACTACCTTGGCAATTGTGCCATGATATTTACGTAAGCTTCCTTTCACAGATGTTCAGCAATAAAACATTATTGCTCAGATATGGGAAAGATATGGAAAACAGATATTGGCACATTTAGTCAGATTTGGTTCTTATTGTTTGTGAAATTGTACCCCTAAAAAAGTTATGATACCCCCATATCTTAGATAAGACATTTTTCACAAACATCAAATAACTTTTTGGTTTTTATTGCAAAATTTCCTATATAAAGAAAGTTGTGATTTATAAGCGAAACATAGTCATAGTTTTCGAGCAGAAGAAAACATCATGAAAGTATTCGCAGTATTGGCAATAACATTAGCAGTCCTTGGACTGACAGCTGCCTTCCAACCACCAGCAGCACGTTATGATGACTTCAAAGTCTACAAGGTCTTTGTCAAGGATGAACAGCAATTGTCGGAATTCAAAAAATTGACCAATAATATTCCTGTGAGTAAAATATTTACATCCCTTCGCAAATAGAATACACCCTAACACATCATTCTTTATATTAACAGGTTCGTTTCTTGAGTGACATTAGTGGCCCTGGACGCAGCTACGATCTTGCCATTGATCCCGCCAATCAAAAGACTTTGGAAAACCACATGTTATATAATGAATTCGACTTTAAACTCACCATTGATGATTTGCAAGAGTAAGTAGGATTTTGGACCATTGTATTACCATCATTTATTGGGGGCTATTTCCATAGACTTAAATTTATCATTCCACAAATATTGTCTTTTCAGTGATATAAATTTTCTGTTAGTTAACTTTCAATTCTTATTTCCGTTGATTTGTGTGTTTTCCACAGAGTCCTTGAACAAAGTATGCCCGCAAATTTTGAAGCCACAACTTCCACCATGACCTGGACCAAATACCATCAATTGGCTGATATCTATGATTGGTTAGATAACTTAGCCATTGAGAACATGTTCACTGTGACACCTTTCATTATTGGCAAATCCTACGAAGGACGTCCCATTAAAGCTGTCAGAATTTCAACTAGACCCGGAAACAAGGCCATCTTCGTTGAGTCCAACATTCATGCCATTGAATGGATTTCTTCTGCCACCACCACCTGTTTCATTGATAACTTGTTGAAGGCCGAAACCAAGGAAATGAAAAAACTTTTGAGAGACTACGATTGGATTTATGTACCCGTTTTGAATCCCGATGGTTTGGAATACACTCACAATGTTGAACGTTTGTGGCGTAAAAATCGCAAACCAACTGGTTTCTCCAACTCATCTGGCATTTGCTATGGTACCGATATGAATCGTAACTTTGGTTATATGTGGGGAGGTAAGAAGATCTATTCTTTAGTTATGGATGCGACATTATATTAAACAAAACAAAAAATGGTTATTTATTTAGGTGCTGGTTACAATATTGATGTCCCCTGTGATCATTGGTATGGTGGTGCTGCTCCTGATACTGAACCAGAAGTTTTGTCCTTAGAGAATTTCGTCAGTGCCTTCCCTGAAGGTTACATTCGCATGTATTTGGCTTTCCATTCATATGGTAACTTTGTCTTGTTGCCCTATGGTCACACCAGCACTGAATTCCCACCCAATTATGATCAAATGATGCGTATCGCTGATGCCTTTGCCGATGGTGCCAAAGTGAAATATGGCACACAATTCCAAAGTGGTGCCAGTGGCCTTTTGAACTGTAAGTTGAAATTTTAAGGGCATTTTGAAGGTTTATCTCCTATTTTCATTTGTTTGTCTGTTTTTTGTAGATCCTGTATCCGGTGCTGCCAAGGATTGGGCCTATGGTGTTAAGCATATTCCATTCACTGCCACCATTGAATTGCGTGATGATGGTTCCAAATATGGTTTCTTCTTGCCAGCCTCTCAAATCTTGGAAGTTTGTGCTGAAGTAACTGATGGCTTGATTGAAATGGTTGACCAAGCCCGCAAAGAAGGTATTTTCAAATAAAAGATTATTTTTTTCTTATACGCGAATCAGAAGATGTTAATAAAATCAACATTAGACTGAAAGTTTAAATGGTTGTTTGTTATTTATTTAAAATAATTAGATATAACACTTGCTGTTATTAAAAAGGTTTTTTAGTTGAGGAATTTCCTTGAATTATTATTAAAGACCCATGGGTTTGAGTGTGCTATTCCCTCGAAAAATATCTTCATCCCAAATGTTCCCTTCTTTATAGATTCCTGATAACTAACAAAGAACAACGGCGCGGAACAAGTGACTACTGAACCAATGATCATCCCATGAAGAGATAAAATAATAAAAAGATTTTTGTAACCAGTTACGATTTTCAGGCAGCAGAATAAATGCTAGAAGGACACAAGAGTTTCAGCGCGCACTGCTGATGTTTGAGATTGTCTTCAACTTTACAGAAAGGGTTCTCACTTCTCTCAGTGAAGTGAGGGAAGATAAAATTCAAGTCGTCTCTGCAGCAGCGTGTTTCCATAGTCTCAGTTTTAGGTGAAGGCTGCTCCAGGACAAGGCGAAGAACGCAATCCAGCGCATAGTGCTGAACTTGCTATTTTTAAAACAATCAGGAATTTATGCGCTGGCAAGCATGCACATAGTCGCTTTCATCAACCCCAGGGCGACCAATTCTATGCAGCCAATTGACCTCTGAGGAATCTTGAACCACGGGCCGCACTATGTCACGAGTTCATATAAACCGTGGCCAAAAACAGAAGAAGTTGGCGTAGGTAGATGAATTTTGGTACAAGCACTTATTGTTGACTGACAATGTCGAGGGCAAAAAATTGGGAAGGTCGGTCCACGTTTCGGTATAGCCTCCATATAACGGCATTTTCCAATTTTTGAAAATTTTATATTTTAGCTAAATTTATCGACCAAATTGCCAGAATTTTGGGGTGCAGGACATAGACCCATTAGTGGGCAAAAAGCTTTTCTGATAAAAAAAATTATGGGCATAGGTTCATGTTTTGATATAGCTTCCAGAGAACGGTACCGCCCGATTTTTGGTATTTTGAAGATTTTAGCCGCATTATCCAACCGAAATAGCTGATATTTGGTATTTAGTCTCCGTCAGGGCTGCGAAATATTCTTACAGAAAATTGCTAGTATTGGTCCACGTTTTAAGATAGACCCATGGAACGGTACCGGCCGATTTTCGGTATTTTGAAGCTTTTAGCCACGTTATCCACCCGAAATGACTGAAATTTGGTGTTCAGTGTTCATATGGAACTGACATACATCCGTGTATCATGAATGATCATAACAAATTTACTTAGGATATGGCTAGTTACTTCGATTTCAAGGGTTAATTCAGTCAATTTTATCAGAGCAGCAGTAGCTGCCATCATTATAGTATTTAGGACCATGCCAAAACTATGGATGTTTGGACTCGTATGCCAGATATATATTCACTGGACAAAAGCCGTATATTACGGTAAACGGTAGAATATGGTCCTAAATCATATATAACAAGTAAAGAAGTATCAGTCGGCAGAGATATACCCTCAGCCTGTGTGGATTGAAATACTTTTTTTTCCAAAAAAAATCTTATGTATTTAGAGGGTTTTCAAAACTTTAGGCGTATGAACTGACAAAAGTATGTATGGATTAAAGCTCAAACATTTGCGGGGACATCGATAAATAGGGCTTTTTTTATCACACTAGCCTAAGAAAAACATAAAATCGCTGAAAACAGGGCCACTAGGAAAACCTTCGGTAAAAATTTCCAAAGGATCCTAGAACAGACCCTTAACAACACAAAAATTTTGAATATTTGTGTGGGTGGTACCACAAGGATTGGACAGATAAGGCCCAAATGTGAACATAAACGAAGTTTCGACAATATTTAGAGATCCAAAGTTTGGACCAAATCGGTTGATACGTTTATGAGATATCGCGCGTACCATTGTAGCGAATATTTTCGAACTTTTGTGGGTGAGGTACCGGAAGGAATGGACCTATAAGCACCACTTTCGAATTTCATCTAATATTCGAAGGAATATTACAATATCCAAAGTGTTTGCGAACGCAGTATTCGGTTCGAGCTCTCCAGCCACAACATATGGTGCCATTGGGATTTCTTAATCCTTTCGGGCTGTTTTCTCAAGAAGTATGGACTTGCCCCTGAAAAAAGTTTTACTGTCGTAATTGAGGCAGCGAATGCAAGTTGCTTCAACAAAAATCAAAGTGATTCGAGAGCAGGTCTTAAAGTGAATTTATCCAAAATTTTGTGTGGGAGGTACCTAAAGGAGTGGACAAATATAGTCCATATTCGAACATGATCTATATCTGGTAGATATATTAGGATGTGTAAAGTATGGACGAAATCGGTCACTCCCATCAAGAGTTATCGTGCGCACAATTTTTCCGAACATTTTTGAACTTTTGCTGGGGAGGTACCTGAAGGAGTGGACCGATATGGCTTATCTTCCAACTTATACTAAGTTTGCACAAAATATTACGAAGGTCATATTTTGGACCGAATCGACAGATCCGTTGGAGAGTTATCTTGCGCTCCAACCGCTACACACGGTGTCATAGGGGTTTTTGCACCTTTAAGGCTATTTTATCAGCAAGTATGGACTTGCCCCTGATGAAACTTGTACCGTCGTCTGGGGGGCAGTGAATACAAGTTGCTACAACAAAAATCAAAGCGATTCGAGAGCAGGTCCTAAACTGAACTTTTCCAAAAATTTTGTGTGGGAGGTACCCGAAGGAGTAGACCGATTGAGTCCTTGGATTGGAACCTCATCTAAGTTTGGTAGAAATATCACGATGTCGGTTATTCCCTTCAAGAGTTATCAAGCGCACAAATTTTTGCTAAATCGACTCCAAATTGTCTGAAACATATTTCGTCCAAACATACTTGGGGTCTAAAACCCATTATTTCGATGAGGCACATTTTGCCCGTATGAAAGTGTATATACCCTCGTTAGCATAAATGCTGAGGGTATAAAAAATGCAAGCACATCCACGATTTTTGGTATAGAGGTTAAGGAAAATATTCTGGTTTCAAATCTGTTCGCGTTCACAGAACTAAAGAATTAAAGAAATACAGCCTGTTTCTGTATATCGAAAGAAGAATGTGTGCGAAAGAAACACGTCCAAACTCGTGTGTGTTTTTCAAATTTGTTTTTTGTTTTGAAGCAAAAGCAAAGGTAAAATTATTTCGAAAACTAAAGTTCGGGTGTGTTTCATTCGCACACATTCTTCTTTCGACATACAGAAACTGGCTGATAATATTTTACAATTTCTTATTTATTGTATTGAGAAAATGTATACATATATCAGAAACAGCATTTGGTATCCAAACGTAGATACACCATCATTTCTAAAATTTGTTTTTATTTTCGCAAAAAAACAAAAAATGAAAAAAATCTGGGAGTAAATCAAAATTCTACTACCTCAGAGTCCGTATAAACCTCTAAAAAATAAATCTAAAATACTTACAGAATCGAAACAACGCGTAAAAAATATGAAACAAAAATTATAAACATTGGCTTTATAAATTACATATTATAGCAACAACAACGGAGAAAAAACTTATATTTCAAATATATTTTTTGGTTCGATTATAAAAATTAGAAAAAAAAATATTTTGGAGTTCTCCAACTATTTCGCTAAAATCCCATATAATAATGTATACTGCTAAAACTGCATCAAGAAATATGGTTTATCATCGCGAAATCTTAGCTGCTTACTGTGATAACTTATTAAGATAGGAAATTAAGAGTAATATTGAAATTGCAATCATTCAAAAATATGAAACTTAAAAAGCCTGTTATTCGCGAATTAGTTAAAGTCGGTAGATGCGCATCCGATTTTGGACACAGCGAATCAATCTCTTTCAATATCTATGCATGTTTCGATGTTTCACTCAGAGGTCATTGTGTGCCGTCAGTTGCATCTCACAATGCAAAAAAAAACCATTAAAAATACGTCAATATAAACCTATTTCAAATAGATTATTAAAGAACCGCGAATGTGCCTCCACATTTTATTTTGCGTTAAAGACCCATATTATTTGCGTATTTCAGTAATTTATGACACTCGTTTTCGCAAATATTATAATCGCGTATAAAGGATTCCATTCCATTTTTAAAGAAAATCGCGGTTTAGTACGCGGATTTGTCAAAATATTCCTGATTTTTCTATTTGCAAAGTATCTACAGTGGTGTGAAAAATAATAAGGACAGTGATATTCACAACATTTGGTCGCTCTTAAAATGTGTAAAATGGAAGAATTTGCGATGGAAATTTGATTTTGAAAATGTACATGTATTGCAATAAGAAATCCTGTTACGATTTTGTTTTCTTTCTGTTTAGTTGTTATACGAAACAAATATTTTTCGTAAAATCCGTAATTTCTGCTGTGAAAAATAATAAGGACAGTTTTTCGTTTTAGTAAATATTAATTGATATTGTTTTTTTGTGATTCTTTCCTGTAAGTAAAAGTTTAAAATGAATTAATTTCTATTCATTAAATGTTAAATCTACCGGTGTTTTTTAGTTTTTCTTTGCAAATGTGGGTAAAAATAGGCATTGTTATCACGCTACTCGAGAAATCATTAAATGTTTACATAAAGAAGGAAATTCATACAGAAAAATTACAGAGAAAGTTTAGAATCTTTAAAAAGAATGGTGGAGAATGCAGCTAAGTGAACTTCAAAGATAAAAGTCGTAGCAGAAATCCAAAAATTGCACCTGTAATAATAAATGCGTTATTCGATGATTAAAAAAGATCCTTTTACCACATCTTTACAAATAAAAAACTACTTAAATATTAATTTTGACGCATCAACAACTCCTAAAACACTCTGTGGTGGCCACATTAGAGCTCACATTGTCAGAAAAGTATAATTTTAATCGAAAAATTATACACTTCCCACGTAGTGGTGTAGGGTATAAAAATATTCAGCAAATAATACAGGTTGCTAGAAATCACATCGCTTGGTCTAAGAAAAAATGCGTACCATTCTTTGGTCTGATGAAACCAAATATATTTTTTGTTCCGATAGAGGAGTTTATCAGGGTTGAAGACCTAAAAATCAATAATATAACCCAAAATATACTCTGAAGGCGGCTAAATATAGCAGAGGTAACAGAATGATGTGGGACTCATTTTCTTACTATGCCGTGGGGTCTCTATACAGTATTCAAAGTGTTTTTGAAATCACCAGATTACATGGAAATTTTGAAAAATATAAATCTTCCGTATGCTGAAGGGGGTGTGCCTCTCAAATGAGTCTTCAGCAAGGTTAATGACCCAAAAAGGACGGCAAAATGAAAAAAGGTGTTCCAGGATAATTAAGTTAAGTTGTTAGAATGGTTGTTGATTTGAACCCGATTGAAAAATGTTGTGGAATGAAGTTAAAAAATCAAACAGGGGAAAGTGTCCATCACATTATGGCGACCTTTGGCAACTTATACAGGTTGCGTAGGACGCGATACCAGTAGAGAAATGCCAAAATTTGGTAGACTCGATGTCCAAACGATGCGCTTCCGTTTCAGAAAACAAAGGATCGCCTACAAAGTATTAATGACACTGAAACACTTTATCTACCATTATTTAGTAAAAACCTGCATTAATTTCTTTCAAGTTTGGTCCATATTAAAAGATGTCATGAAGTGTCCTTATTATTTTTCACACACCAAACTACGACAATTCGCATAAAATATAAAAGATAAATAAAACATGGTTGCAAGCAATCAAAATATTTTTATAATCCTTTTCTTAACATTTTAAGAAAACAATAAATTTCATAAACTAATGTAATTTTCACTTTTTTAGTCAGTTTTCAATGTAATCTTGGTTATGGATTGAAGTGTCCTTATTATTTTTCACACCACTGTATATCCGCGGTTTTAGTGGATGGATTCGATCGCTGAAGGGCGGTGGTCAAAGGAAATTGAAGGACACTTGTAAATTTTAAACGCAAAAAATAGGTTTTTTTTTAAAGAAAAGTCACGCATCAAATGTTGGCCTTTAGACGCCTATTACTAGGACACTGTAAGGAGCACACTCATAAGATATACACTAAACGATGTAAAACCACGAGTTCTATTACACTGTGCAACATTTTAAAGGTAAAGGCAAACAAATTGAACTTATACTATAAACAGTTCGATCCGACCGGACCTAAAGCCCTTCTTACTTGTTTATTTGGCAGTTTTTTATAGTACAATATAGTCTCGATAATCTGGACACTCATTAATCTTGACAACGCGGTAATCCGGAAACTAGAGTTTTTTACATTGTAGACCAGGGGTGCTCAGAATAGTGGTGGTTTGTTTTTACGCTAGCGTAAGGAAGCGAGCACCAATGTTGTAGACTTACATTTTTTCCTATTTTGAACATTATATTCCCATTTATTTCATTGACGTTTTAATTCTTAGCAATAGCTATTGGTGTATAAATAAAAAACATAAAATTTTCAGAGTTTTAGCACCAAATCTCGACTTTTGACCTAGCCACAGTTGACTCAGTTATACAGCCAGGAAGATGTCGATATGGAACTAATCTGAATCTGTCGAATGAAGCAATAGTATTTGAAACCTAATGTTGGGTGGTCTATTTCCCTGAAAAGTCGATATTGCGTGTTCCTTTCCTCTAAAGGAATCAGTTCATTAGCCCTTCGATTACACTATGCAACACTGAAAATGCAAACAACTTCTAGTATGCATTTTTTAAAAGTACATATTTAGGCTACAAAAACCCTAGTAGGGTTTTGTCCTGTCAGATCCAGTTCGGATTTTATGGCCTCATGTAAACCGGGCTAAATCTACTCTTTTTTGCATTTATCCGGCCTTTATCTCAGAAACTAATATGAATTGGGCCTTGCTGTCTTTAGCAATATTGTAGCCCTAAACTAGTAGAACTAATCTTTTGAAAAACTCCATTTAGGGCATAAAAATCTATAAAGTATAGAAAATTTTACATAATTGCTGAAATTCTGGTCAGTATCGCCTAAACTATTGGGAGTTGAACCAAGTAACCTTTTGCAAAAATCTTCCAAATAAATTTATCAACAATTTTTTAGAATATTCTGAAACTCTTAAATGCTTACTTCATGTTGTTTTAGTGGTATTTTGCATCATATCTTTTATAACACAGTTCACACCAACAGTTTATTCTCGCATTTGGGTTTCACTACATTATTGACATTTTACTAAATCGTCGTTGAACAAGTAAAAAAGTATCAGTCGGCTTGGCCGACAGAGATATACCCTCAGCCTGTGTATATTGAAACATTTTTTTTTTCCCAAAAAACGTATGTATTTAGAGGGTTTTAACAATTTTGGGCGTATGATACGACAAAAATGTTGATTAGGATTAAAGAGCAAAAGTTTTGCGGAGGTAATGCTTAAAGGAATGGATATGGTGCCATAGGAAATTTTTACACCCTTCGGGCTGTTTGCTGAAGAAGTGTGGATTTGCCCCTGAAAAAAACTTTTACCATCGTAATTGAAGCAGCGAATACAAGTTGCTTCAACAAAAATCAAAGTGATTCGATAGCAGGTCTTAAAGTGAACTTATCCGAAATTTTGTTTGGGAGGTACTGGATGAAGTGGACAAATATAGTCCATATTTGAACCTGATCTATATCTGGTAGATATATTAGGATGTGTAAAGTATGGACCAATTCGGACACTCCCTTCCAAAGTTACCGTACGAACAATTTTTCCGAACACTTTTGAAATTTTGTGGGGAGGTACCTGAAGGAGTGGACCGATATGGCTTATCTTCGAACTTAAACTATGTTTGGACAAGTCATTACTAAGGACAAATTTTGGAACCAATCGGCAGATCCGTTCGAGAGTTATCTTGCGCTCCAACCACCTCACACGGTGTCATAGGGGTTTTGTGCAACTTTCAGGCTATTTTCTCAGGAAGTATGGACTTGCCCCTGATGAAACTTGTACCTTCGTATGGGGGGCAGTGAATACAAGTTGCTAAAACAAAAATCAAAGCGATTCGAGAGCAGGTCCTAAACTGAACTTATCCGAAATTTTGTGTGGGAGGTACCTGAAGGAGTGGACCGATTGAGTCCATATGGAAACCTCATCTGAGTCTGGTAGACATTTCACGAGTTGCAAATTATGGACCGAATCGGTTACTTTGTTCAAGAGTTATCGTACGTACAAATTTTCCGAACATTTTCGAACTTTTGTGGGGGAGGTACCGGAAGGAGTGGACCGATATAACCCATCTTCGAACTTAAACTAAGTTTGGACAAAATATTACGAAAGCCAAATTTTGGACCGAATTGGTTGATCCGTTCGAGAGTTATCGTGCGCTCCAGCCAGCCAGACAGGCAGACAGACAGACGGACGGACGGACATTGCTCAATCGACTCCAAATTGTCTGAAACACATTTCGTCCAAACATACTTGGGGTCTAAAACCATTATTTCGATGAGGCACATTTTGCCCGTATGAAAGTGTATATACCCTCGTTAGCATAAATGCTGAGGGTATAAAAATGTACTGAAAACAACGGGATAGAGGCGTTTTACAACAATGAGAGGTTCTGAAGAGCTGTGTATTACATTCCAGGGAATATTTTTCCAAAAGAAAATATTCAGGCAAAATAACGGTTTTGGACATACGGTGCATATATTTTGAAATTTCAGACAATAAATGTAGTTTTTCGAGTTCATTATTTCTCCATTTGGAACTTGTTCCCAAAATACTAAGGATACCTTTCAGGATGTTTCTGTAATTTTTTCAAATGTGCAGGTGATATATTTCAGCTTTTTAAATATATAGTAGAGACATTGTGCGGTTCAGTTATGTGAAGGATACGTCAAAATGTGTTTCTCAATGTAAAAATTAGAAAATTCAGTCATTTTGATTGATTATTACGGCTAGAACCCTAAAAATACCGAATATTGGGCGGTGTCGATTTATGGGGACAACATCAAAGGGTTGACCTACATTAATCGACAATTTTATGGTTTTATCCTACCTCCAGGAAAGATAAAGTGGCATTTCGTCAATTTCGAATTAATATTTTTTTAAAACCTTCAAAATTCTGAGTGGTACCGCCCCATTATATGGGGACCCTATCAAAATGTGGACCAATTCAACATGTTTTGCAAGAAGGTTTTCTAACACTAGGGAGTTGCGATAGCCAAATTTTAGCCAATTTCATTGTAAGATATGGCCAAGACCCCCAAAATTCCAGAAATAAGGGGTACCGTTCTATATACCTATATGTTGAATTTTTTGTTGCTTTCTTTATTTGTGTTGCTAAACCAACCTTTACTGAAATTTTCGTATTGATATCTGTACAGGAAGTATTAAAATGTTCATTGACTACGATGTTTATATCCTTCAAAACTATGAATAAATACCCGTAAACATCACTTGATATGTCACCTAAATTACGGTGGAGGAATATAGGAAATAATTTGGTAGCCAGGAAAGCTGCTCCAGACTTGAAACGGTCACGACACGTCAAATTTGCGTTTTCATAACCATTTAAACTTACAAAATTATGTTGTTTTTTTACTACTCGGCAATCCAGACAATTCGAAAATCCGGACACCGCCGAAACATGTGGTGTCCGGATTATCGAGGCTATACCGTATGTATTGCTTTTCCATTGTTGGGCTTTAACTCGACACAGATGCCACAATATGCATTAAATTGTCTTTTTCTAAGACCTACCTTAACAATTCTTGTAAACAATTTCATTAATAATCGGTGAAGACATAATGAAACGTATAATAAAACGTTATCACCTAGAAAAACACCAATATTTTCTTGTACGGGGCCCATATCAATAAAAAGCTATTACCCAGATAATGGAAAAAATTGGAACTAGATATCAATTGAATCTTAGCATATGTAGTCAGATTATTATTTTAGTTTTTATTGTATATGATTTGCAATTGGGTTCCTTATAAAATTATGATGCCACCATATTCGAGATAAGAAATCATTCGCAAACCTAACATATTTTCATAGATTTTATTGCAAAATTTCTTATATAAAGAAAGTTTTGATTTAGAGACAAATCATAGTTGTAGTTTTCGAGCAGAAGAAAACACCATGAAAGTATTCGCAGTATTGACAATAACAGCAGCAGTCCTTGGATTGTCAGCTGCTTTCCAACCACCACCAGCACGTTACGACGACTTCAAAGTCTACAAAGTCTTTGTCAAGGATGAACAGCAATTGTCGGAATTCAAAAAATTGGCCAACAATATTCCTGTGAGTAAAATACATACCCCTTCACAAAAAGAAAACCCTTTAACAAAATTTTCTTTATATTAATAGGTACGCTTTTTGAGTGACATTACTGGTCCTGGACGTAGCTACGATCTTGCCATTGATCCTGCCAATCAAAAGGCTTTGGAAACCCACATGCAATACAATGAATTCAACTATGAACTCACTATTGATGATTTGCAAGAGTAAGTAGAATTTTGGACCACAAAACTTATTTTTAACCCATTTTTTGTGGGGGTATTTACATCGACTTGAATTTCCCATTCCACAAATATTGTTTTTGAGTGTTCTAAATGTTCTATTAGCTCACATTCATTCATTTTGTATTTTCCACAGAGTCCTTGAACAAAGTATGCCCGCAAATCTGGAAGCCACAGAATCCTCCATGACCTGGACTAAATATCATCAATTGGAAGATATCTACAATTGGTTGGATGATCTGGCTATTAATAATATGTTCACCGTATCGCCTTTCGTTATTGGCAAATCCTACGAAGGACGTCCCATTAAAGCTGTCAGAATTTCATCTAGACCAGGAAACAAGGCCATCTTTGTTGAGTCCAACATTCATGCCATTGAATGGATTTCTTCTGCCACCACCACCTGTTTCATCGATAACTTGTTGAAGGCCGAAACCAAGGAAATGAAGAAACTTTTGAGAGATTACGATTGGATTTATGTACCCGTTTTGAATCCCGATGGTTTGGAATACACTCACAATGTTGAACGTTTGTGGCGTAAAAATCGCAAGCCCACTGGTTTCTCCAACTCCTCTGGCATTTGCTATGGTACCGATATGAATCGTAACTTTGGTTATATGTGGGGAGGTAAGATGATCTACTCTTTAGTTACGGATAAGATAATTTATTAAACAATAAATTTTGTTATTTAGGTGCTGGTTACAACATTGATGTCCCCTGTGATCATTGGTATGGCGGTGCTGCTCCTGATACTGAACCAGAAGTTTTGGCCTTAGAGAATTTCGTCAGTGCCTTCCCTGAAGGTTACATTCGCATGTATTTGGCTTTCCATTCGTATGGTAACTTTGTCTTGTTGCCCTATGGTCACACCAGCACTGAATTCCCACCCAATTATGATCAAATGATGCGTATCGCTGATGCCTTTGCCGATGGTGCCAAAGTGAAATATGGCACACAATTCCAAAGTGGTGCCAGTGGCCTTTTGAACTGTAAGATGAAATTTTAAGGGGATTTTAAAGGTTTAACTACTACTTTATATTTGTTTGTGTGTTTCTTGTAGATCCTGTATCCGGTGCTGCCAAGGATTGGGCCTATGGTGTCAAGAATATTCCCTTCACCGCCACCATTGAATTGCGTGATGATGGTTCCAAATATGGTTTCTTCTTGCCAGCTTCTCAAATTTTGGAAGTTTGTGCTGAAGTCACTGATGGTTTAATTGAAATGGTTGCCCAAGCCCGCAAGGAGGGTATCTTTAAATAAATTAGTACTTTATTTTCTTATAAACGAATTTAAGGACTCTAATAAAATCAGTATTTTCCTTAAAGTTTAAATGGTTATTTCTATAAGATGCGTACGTCAGACTTAATCTCATAGTCGTTGTTTTAATATTAAAACAACTTTAATTTATTAATGGGAAAAAAATTTGCGATGTTTACCAAGGGCTAAGGCAGGGAAAAAAAACAAAGAAAACAAAATAGAAGTTGTCATCCCAAATAGAAAACGCTAACCCTGCTAATTGTGAGACCGGGCACCGTCGAAATGTTGTTTATCGCTGTAGTATGCAATACCAACAAATTAGTTATGTGTTTTTTTCGTTGAGAATAAACGAACTCATAGCACTGGGAAAGATTTGGATTTGTTTGCAAGTGAAGTTGCTCGAGTTTAGGTAGTGCCAAAGAAATTCTCGATCAGAGTGTTTCTTTGCACACGTATCTATTTGATCGAGCAATTGACACTTCGGTATAAAAAGTTTCTAGTTGAAAAACAAGAAGCAAGGGAACTGATGAAGATCTGTGGAGAGATCTGAAACTATAGTCTTCCCAGCCTTACCCCTTGGTAAACATCGCCAAATTTTTTCCCACTAATAAATTAAAGTTGTTTTAATATTAAAACAACAACTATGGGATTAAGCCTGACTATTTTGAAAAACAAAATAAAATTTAGAGCTTTTGGGCCAATGTATCTGGAAACATGTACTTGCCTTCGAAAAACATATTATCGCTGAAAACAGGGCCACTAGTGGTACCTTCGGTAAAAATGTCCAAAGGATCCTCGCTCCATCCACCACACATGGTGCCATAGCGGGTTTTTACGGGCCATTTGCTCAGGACGTATGGACTTGGCCCTGCAAGCTGCACTTACCCGAAGGAGTGGACCGTTATAGTCCATATTCGAATTGGATCTATGCCTGGTAGAAATATTACCAAATTCGAATATGGACTATATCGGTCCACTGCTTCGGGTAAGTGCAGCTTGCAGGGCCAAGTCCATACGTCCTGAGAAAATGGCCCGTAAAAACCCGCTATGGCACCATGTGTGGTGGATGGAGCGCAAGATAACTCTCAAACAGATAAACCGATTCAGGCCAAAATTTGACAGTCGTAATATTTTGCGCAAAATTAAAACAAGTTTTAAGATGGGCCATATCGGTCCACTCCTTTGGGTACCTCCACCACAAAAGTTTAAAACTTTTCGGTAAAATGGTGCGCACGATAACTTTCGAAGGCAGTCACCTATTTGATCCATACTGTGCACATAGTAACATTTCTACGAGACATAGATCCGCTTAGAAAATGGACTATATATGTCAACTCCTCTGGGTACCTCCCACAAATATCGGAAAAGTGTAGTTTAGGGACTCCTCTCGAATCGTTTTGATTTTTCTTGCAATATGTTGCGCTATATCTCATTAACGGAGCAACCGATTTGGTCCAAACTTTGGATCTCGAAATATTTTGTCCAAACTTAGTTTACGTTCAAAAGTGGGCCCTATCGGTCCACTTGATGCCATAGCGGGTTTTTACGGGCCATTTTCTCAGGACGTATGGACTTGGCCCTGCAAGCTGCACTTACCCGAAGGATTGGACCGTTATAGTCCATATTCGAATTTGGTAATATTTCTACCAGACATAAATCCAATTCGAATATGGACTATAACGGTCCACTCCTTCGGGTAAGTGCAGTTTGCAGGGCCAAGTCCATACGTCCTGAGAAAAATGGCCCGTAAAAACCCGCTATGGCACCAAGTGTGGTGGATGGAGCGAGGATCCTTTGGACATTTTTACCGAAGGTACCACTAGTGGCCCTGTTTCAGCGATAATATGTTTTTCGAAGGCAAGTACACGTTTCCAGATATATTGGTCCCAAAGCTCTAAATTTTATGTATAAGGCCCATTTCCAAGACTGACTATGTCGGTCCATCCCTTTCGGTATTTCCCCCGCAAAACTTTTGAGCTTTAATTAAAATCCATATTTTTGTCGCTTGAAAACCCTCTAAATACATACGTTTCTTTTTGTGAAAAATGTTTCATTTCACACAGGCTGAAGGTATATCTCTGACGGCAAAGCCGACTAATAATATTTTACTTTTTTTAATTTAACCAAGCACCTATCATGGTTTGGCACGCATCTTATAGAAATAGCAAATAACCATTTACACTTTAAGGAAAATACTGATTTTATTAGAGTCCTTAAATTCGTTTATAAGAAAATAAAGTGCTAATTTATTTAAAGATACCCTCCTTGCGGGCTTGAGCAACCATTTCAATTAAACCATCAGTGACTTCAGCACAAACTTCCAAGATTTGAGAGGCTGGCAAGAAGAAACCATATTTGGAACCATCATCACGCAATTCAATGGTGGCGGTGAAGGGAATATTCTTGACACCATAGGCCCAATCCTTGGCAGCACCGGATACAGGATCTACAAGAAACAGACAAACAAATGAAAATAGGAGATAATCCTTCAAAATGCCCTTAAAATCTCAACTTACAGTTCAAAAGGCCACTGGCACCACTTTGGAATTGTGTGTCATATTTCACTTTGGCACCATCGGCAAAGGCATCAGCGATACGCATCATTTGATCATAGTTGGGTGGGAATTCAGTGCTAGTATGACCATAGGGCAACAAGACAAAGTTACCATATGAATGGAAAGCTAAATACATGCGAATGTAACCTTCAGGGAAGGCACTGACGAAATTCTCTAAGGCCAAAACTTCTGGTTCAGTATCAGGAGCAGCACCGCCATACCAATGATCACAGGGAACATCAATGTTGTAACCAGCACCTAAATAACAAAATTTATTGTTTAATAAAATGCCTTATCCGTAGCTGAAAAATAGATCTTCTTACCTCCCCACATATAACCAAAGTTACGATTCATATCGGTACCATAGCAAATGCCAGAGGAGTTGGAGAAACCAGTGGGCTTGCGATTTTTACGCCACAAACGTTCAACATTGTGAGTGTATTCCAAACCATCGGGATTCAAAACGGGTACATAAATCCAATCGTAGTCTCTCAAAAGTTTTTTCATTTCCTTGGTTTCGGCCTTCAACAAGTTATCGATGAAACAGGTGGTGGTGGCAGAAGAAATCCATTCAATGGCATGAATGTTGGACTCAACGAAGAT
The DNA here is from genome assembly GCF_047663935.1 of Musca autumnalis. Classification (NCBI taxonomy): domain Eukaryota; kingdom Metazoa; phylum Arthropoda; class Insecta; order Diptera; family Muscidae; genus Musca; species Musca autumnalis. The sequence goes on from NW_027411755.1 coordinate 153,072,276, forward strand.
GGCCTTGTTTCCTGGTTTAGTTGAAATTCTGACAGCTTTAATGGGACGTCCTTCATAGGATTTGCCAATAATGAAAGGTGTCACAGTGAACATGTTCTCAATGGCTAAGTTATCTAACCAATCATAGATATCAGCCAATTGATGGTATTTGGTCCAGGTCATGGTGGAAGTTGTGGCTTCAAAATTTGCGGGCATACTTTGTTCAAGGACTCTGCGCAAAATAAAAAAATCAATAGAAATGAGAATTGAAAGTAAACTAACAGAACATTTATATCACTGAAAAGCAAATATTTGTGGAATGGAAAATTTAAGTCTATGGAAATAGCCCTCAATAAACGATGGGATTACAATGGTCCAAAATCCTACTTACTCTTGCAAATCATCAATGGTGAGTTTAAAGTCGAATTCATTATATAACATGTGATTTTCCAAAGCCTTTTGATTGGCGGGATCAATGGCAAGATCGTAGCTACGTCCAGGACCACTAATGTCACTCAAAAAACGAACCTATTAATATAAAGAAAATTTTGTTAAAGGGTTTTCTATTTGTGAAGGGGTGTGTATTTTACTCACAGGAATATTGTTGGCCAATTTTTTGAATTCCGACAATTGCTGTTCATCCTTGACAAAGACTTTGTAGACTTTGAAGTCGTCGTAACGTGCTGCTGGTGGTTGGAAAGCAGCTGACAATCCAAGGAGTGCCGCTGTTATTGTCAATACTGCGAATACTTTCATGGTGCTTTCTTCTGCTCGAAAACTACTACTATGATTTGTCTCTAAATCAAAATTTTCTTTATATAAGCAATTTTGCAATAAAATCTATGAAAATATGTTATGTTTGCGAATGATTTCTTATCTCGAATATGGTGGCATCATAATTTTATAAGGAACCCAATTGCAAATCATATACAATAAAAAATCATAATTATAATAATCTGACTACATAAGCTAAGATCCAATTGATATCTAGGTCCAATTTGTTTTCCATTATCTGGGTAATAGCTTTTTATTACTATGGGACCCGTATAAGAAAATATTGGTGTTTTTTTAGGTGATTACGTTTTATTATGTCTTGGCTGATCAAAACTTTAAAATTCACCGATTATTAATGACATTGTTTACATGAAGTGTTAAGGTAGGTCTTAGAAATAGACAATTTAATGCATATTGTAGCATCTGTATCGAGTTAATAGCCCAACAATGGAAAAGCAATACATACGGTATAATCTCGAAAATCCGGACACCACATGTTTCGGCGGTGACCGGATTTTCGAATTGTCCGGATTAGCGAGTAGTTACATATGCATAATTTTTTAAGTTTAAATGTTTATTAAAAACGCAAATGTGACGGGTTGTGATCGTTTCAAGTCTGCACCAGCTTTCCTGGCTACCAAATTATTTCCTATATTCCTCCAACGTAATTTAGGTGACATGTCCGGAGTATTCTTGTCTTCTAAAACTTCCCTACAAGTGATGTATTCATAGTTTTTGTGAAGGATATAAACTTCGTAGTCAATGAACATTTGTTATGTTAACCGTTTACATTGATGGTTAAACCAAGAGAATGTAAACGTACTCTAGGCGACGGCGTAAGGAACGCCGCTAAATAAATTGGGTCAACCAAATTTGACATTTTTTTTGGCAGGTGGCAACATTGTTACAAAAGGGGATAGCATGAGAACTGCAACCAACTTTGCTCATCCTTTTAGAAATAGAAAAGTGGAAGAGACAACAGCAAAAGAAGTCGTGCAAAAGAAAAAATAGGCATTCGCAAAAATTGACAAATTAGCAACGCCATTGTTGCAAAACTTAAATTTTCTAACAAGACCTAATTGGAAAACTTCTTTTGGCACGCAAATACTGAGTTTGGAGATACGGTGAGTGGTGGAAAAAGGCAAACAAACAATTATTTGGCAATTTATTAAATTGTGGTTTTTCCTATTTGGCATTTTTAGGATTTCTCCTTATGCAAAAAGAAACATACGCGTACAAAACCTCGTGTTGCAAATCTTGGTGTACAGCCACCAATGCCAAACAACTCCTGCACAAATGCAATAAGAATTGCATATCATTTCCTGCAAATTGAAGGAGAATCCTGTGTGAAAATTTATATTCTTTGGAATTATGGAAATTTAGCTGTGCCGCAACGTAAGAATGTTCTCGAGCGTTGGCCCTCGCCGCCATTTTGAATTTTAGTGTTTCTGATGGTAAATCCAGTTATGGGCAGTAATTGCAAGCGACAGAAAACACGTTTCTAAAAATCTTCGCAAGCCAACATCAAATTGCATTACCCCAATTGAAGCCTACCAATTTATAAGAGAACAAATCAAAATTCGTTGCGGTCAGCTAAACAAATTTTAAAGCAAGCCATTCCTGCTGCCTAAACAGCTACCATACGCCAGGAAGAAAATCCATAACCGAAAAAGGATATATTACCACACCAAGGTCCATGTCTAGCAATGGTGTTGTAATTTGAAGTGTCTCTGTGTGGAATAGCGCACAGTAGTGTAGCAGAATCATTTCCTTTGTCAACCAACTCCATGGATAATCATCACCGCTCCCATCAACTCGCCATTGCCGCCATCACCTCAACTCTTCCGTCATCTCCACCACTCATGACATCATACCATCGTGTCCACCAGCTGCAATCATCATCCTCGGCCACCACATTGTATAATTTTGTGCGCAACTGTTGCTGAATCAGATCAACTGTCACCCCATAACGTCACCTTTGGGAGCAGGTCAATATAAAGGGAAGTAACAAGCCATATAAATCCCGTGAGTACAATATAAAGTGGAAATATTGAATAGTGCATATTTTGTCTTGTCATCCAGTTTCTCCGTCACAGACGGGGAAATCTGAGATCGATTGTTTTTTTACCCGATTCTTCGACGGTGAAGCCGAGTAGTCATCTTTATATTTTGGAAACCAGTTCCTACATCCAGCCCTCGACGTCAGCAGAGCAAATTATTTATTTCTTTCTCTTTTTAAGTATTCTCTTGGCATTGCACTTTGTATGCACACATACATAGCCATAGCCCTGTATGTATGTATATAAGAAATTAATGTTGTTGTTGGACCTGTAACGGTTCGTCTCCACGTGCAAAAAGAAGATGAAGATAATCATGAAAGCTTTGCAATAACGGTTTAACAGAAACGTTTTAGTGTACGTTGTTGTTGTATTATTCTCATTTCCATTTTCGAATAAGAAATTTACAACAACAACATCTTTCTGTTTCTTTCTATCAACGATAAATCCAACTCACTTTAGTGAGAGAAAACAAATTCTTGCTCTCTTTGATGATTTTTTTTTTTTTTTTTTTTTTTTTTTGGGAAAGAGAAATAGTCGGCTAAATCAACAACTGTTGTAGTTTCTTTCTATTAGCATTTCTCGTGCTTTTCAAATCTCATCTTCATTTTGTTCTGCGCTCGAGATTGTTTCTTTTTTCCAAATTTATGGGTATATTCGGCGTATGCCTGTTAACTTGTCCATTGCTTATTGTAGGAAAATAACCCGTGATTACCCAGTGTAGTCCGGTCAGAAAATTTAGGTCCCTGAGAACATGATACTTGATATAGTACAATTTTCATCCGAATTTTGTTGAACAAATCCAGTATTCGATATTTTACTGACGGTTATTTCCTACAATAGTGATTCTTGTGGATGGATATTTCGAAGTTTTTTTTTTTTGTTATTTGGTTAAATAATTTCGAGTGCGACTTTTCTTAAGCAAACAAAAGAACCTACAACAGATTTCTCCTATCTTTGGAAACTTCGTTTAAAATTCCGCGCCTTCTGATAAAAAGCATTTAAGAAATTTTTATACGTCGAGACTACGTTGCAGGTCGACAGATTGTGATTATCGTATACCGTACAAATTTATTGGATGTTTTTATTGAATTTCGATCTTTAAAAATATTATGTTTACGATCCATAAACATCATCTTTATTTATAAATCATATCAATCGCATACCTCGGTTAAAATATATGCATATATAGACATATCTATATACCCAATTTTAAGAATCTTTTCGACGTTAAATTGACTTGTGGTCAACCAAAACAGTAAATGATACTTTTTTTTGTTGATGCGGACATTTCCGATTTTTTTTTGTTTATACTGCATATGGTATATATATGCATATGTTCTAATTGATAATTTTACCTGGTAATTATATAATGTCAATCCCATTACTTTGATCTCCGTCCATCTATCCTTACTGGATATTTACCTCATAATTTTATCCACTGAGCTCATTAGGTAAAAAAAATTGAGGGTAGTATTAAATATTTTGGTGCACAGTGGCACGAATGGGAATGACATGCAAAAACAAATTTGAATTTTGTATGTATTTCTGAACTGAATATAAATTGAATTGTTTTTTTTTACTGATTTTGGGAACTTAATATCAGTTAGATAATAATCAAATAGTGATTAATTATAAAATTACTCCTAAGCATTTATTGATTGTTCTTATTATAACGAATAGTTATAAATAAACATGTTTTGAATTCTGAAATTAATCATCATGAGGTTCTAATTTGGTAACATAAGGTAATGTAGAGGTTATCCAGCCAAGGTACAGATTTTGGGAGTCATCATCATCGATGAGACTCATTGGGGATTTTGTAGAAAATCCATTGGGAGGGCATGGTATCCCAACAAACACCTTGGGTACCCATATCGACAACAACAACATCATATCATTGTTTTGAAATAAAGCATCCTGTTTGTGATTGATAATGAATCAATTTTGTTTATGGCTAGTCAGGAGTGGCCACTGAGCTAGACCGAATTTCTTCAATGGCAAGTGTATACCAGCGACATCTTGGTATGCCTCATTCCCCTTTACACTCCAAGCTAGTTACATAACACATGTATTCATTTCCCTTGTTCATGGGACCGAATCGGTTTATCCGTTCGAGAGTTATCTTGTGCTCCATCCACCACACATGGTGCCATAGCGGGTTTTTACGGGCCATTTTCTCAGGACGTATGGACTTGGCCCTGCAAGCTGCACTTACCCGAAGGAGTGGACCGATAAGTCCATATTCGAATTTGATTTATGTCTGGTAGAAATATTACCATGTGCAAATCGGTAAGTCCCATCGAGAGTTATCGTGCGCATAATGTTTGCCAAAAAACGGACGGACGGACATTTTGGAGTAAATTTAGCAAAGTCCGTCCGTCCGTCTGTCTATCTGGATGGCTGGAGCGTATGATAACTCTTAAACGGATGGTCCAAAATTTGCCTTTCGTAATATTTTGACCAAACTTAGTTTAAGTTCGAAGATGGGCCATATTGGTCCACTTCCTCGGGTACCTCCCTCACAATAGTTCAACATTTTCCGCAAAAATTATGCGCACGATAACTCTCATACCGATTTATCTGAAATGGATTTCATCTAAACATACATGGGGTTTAAAACCATTATTTCCATGAGGCACTTTTTGCCGTATGAAAGTGTACGTACGCTCCTTAGCATAAATGCTGAGGTATAAAAATAATGGGATTTATATTCGATAGGAAGGTCGTTGTCTTCTTGTTTGCAACAAGGGACACAGAGAAATTAAATGTTCGACAGTCTATATCTCTACTGTATCTTCACATAGCCTTCAGTAATCGCTGGCACTGACATCCTATGTTGACGTCCTGCATCCAGGTTCCAAAAGCCATCTTTGATGTGCTCTCTAAAGATCTCACGAAGTTTCCTATATAGTAGCGCGATAAACCTAGAGCCACCTCGATCAAGATAATCCATCTGCTAATTCGTTTACCATTATATTGTTATGACCCATAAACCAACAAAGTTTAACGAAACTACGTATAAGCTTTCCTGCAGTCAGGATAGCTTGAGAATTTATTGTCCACGACTAGAAAGCCTCGATACCCGTTTGACTATAGACTATCTTAACTATTACTGGTCTTGTAAGATTGCCTTCAAGCCTGATAGCAAGAATCTCTGCCTGAAATATACCTACGTTTTAAAAAAAGTCCAACTAAATCGGAGCGGGTTTAGTAGAGTTATTCCATGATATGGTAATTTTATGCAGAAATAGCCAACTTAACCTACATGTGTGATCGAAACCCCAACGGGAACGACCCCAACGAACCCCTCCCCGATTTTTTTTGAATTTTTGTCAAAAAGTAGGGTTTGTTGTTTTACTTCTTCACATGTGTAATTTGACACTTATATCACAATATCTCAAGAATGGTGGTCTCTATTTAAATGTCATAAAGACCATTCTTGTAGACAATTTGTAAGCCTACAACTTTTACTTTACACGGTGTGCCTTAACCAAATTTAAATGGAAGGTGCTTACACCTCGGAAGTTTTTGCTGATTCTGAAACTACAATGCTCATAGATGAGAAATATCACGAAACAAAAAAATCGCCGGAGGGATTTTAAAATAAATCGCGATTTAAATTCACATTTTTAGGGGTTCTTTAGGTTTTCACGATTTTGCTTGGAAACCCCGAGTCCTATGTAAATGGGGATAAAGAAAATTTTGTAGCCTTGATAATTCTTCACAAGATTGACCTTTATGATATTTTCGTAGGTTACACCGTTTTTGAGTTATAGAAGTTCAAATTGAGACAATGCACTGACTGTATCGCCTCCTTATAAAACAATGTCATTACTGCAATTTCCCAAATAAAACTTTTATATCTTGAAAATGGTACAACCTAAGAAAAAATTAATCACCCAGTATTGTAGAGAATTTTCACAGCTTCAACATTTTCTTTAGTCCCATTTTGATATGACTTGCCGTTTCCAAGCAAAATCTTGAAGACTTAAGATAAAAACCTAAAAATTTGAACTGAACCTCTATATCTCAAAAATGGTAAAACCTACGAAAAAACCTAAAGATCAGTCTTATAGAGAATTTTCACAGCTACAACATTTTCCTTAGACTCACTTCGATACGACTTGCGGTTTCCAAGCAAAATCGTGAAAACCGATAAAAACCCAAAAATTGTGAATTTTGATCGCGATTTATTTAAAAATCCCTCCGGCGATTTTTTCTGTTTTCTTTATTTTTCTTATCTATGAACATTGCTGTTTCAGAATCCGCGAAATCTTCCCATGTGTAAGCGGTTTTCATCAAAAGTTAGTTAAGGCGCACTGAGCATGATATTGTTTTATAAGGAGGCGATACAGTCAGTGCGTTGTCTCAATATCATAAGGGACAATCTTGTAGCAAATTTTCGCAGCTACAACATTTTCTTTAGGCCCATTTATATAGGACTCGCGGTTTCCAAGTGAAAACCTAAAGAACTCCTAAAAATTTGAACTTAAACCGCGATTTATTTGAAAATCCCTCCGGTGATTTTTTTTGTTTCTTGATATTTCTCATCTATGAGCCTTGTAGTTTCAGAATCTGCAAAAACTTCCCAGGTGTAAGCACCTTCCATTTAAATTTGGTTAAGGCACACCGTGTTTAATTGATTTTTGATAGGGGTTACAGTTCTTGAGAAAAATCAAAAAACTTAATAAGGCCTTCATAAATGATCTTTGACCATGAATAACTACATTTTCACAGGTGGGGTCGATGGGGACCTTCAGGACGTTACTTCTAATGACATACCCTATCTTTCCACCAAAATTCAGCTTTGTGGAAATTGTTGCTATTTCCCCTTTATACGCATGTCTCTTTTGACGGGACTATCTATCATTAAGCTTATATAAGTGTTTAATTAGTGAGTTCTTGCAATAATCGCCGGCGGCAGTGCCTTCCTCCATATTGGACCCATTTGTGTATATTTCCAGACTGTTCAAAGGAGAGTTAGATTCAGCCAAAATGTCCCTAGATAATTTGGAGAGTAACGCTTTATTCAACAATGCTTGCCACACGACAAGCCCGCCGGAGGTTAAAATGGGTGGGACAACAGTGTATGACTTGTGGTCTCAGTACCCAACATTTCCCAATTTATTTCTTGCCGGAGTAGAGTGCAATAAGTCCTTTCATCACTTCATGTCAAACGATGATCCAGATGTGTACCGAGGTATTTTGCTTCAGGAGAAAGTGCCAGTGCAGCAACTTCGCCCAAAACTACAATTAGAAGTTCCGTCTTGCGTCTTTGACTCCAACGCCTTTGCAATGGACCCAGCTAGCCGGTTGTATCAGCCCATCTAGCATAAGGTCAGGTAGGTTTGATAAAAATTTGTCAATTGTCAGCACTACCTGGTCGAAATACACAAATATATCATTTACCCTGATGTGATTGTGCAAATACTTTTCCTCACACAACTCTTTCCTTTTTCAACATCTCATTGATTCATTCTACCAGGATTGATATACTGAACATTTTGTGTGTGGAGGTTTTCTAACCACCGTGAGTGCAAATATTAAGGCCACAAACCTCAAAATACCAAAAATCGGAAGGTACCGTTCTATGGGAGCTATATGAAAACGTGGACCTATACCGACAAATTTTAGATGGAAATTTGTATACCCATAACGAAGACTAGATATCAAATTTCAGCCATTTTGTTATTATAATGAGGCTAAAACCTTCAAAATACCGAAAATAGGGAGGTACAGTTCTACGGGGGCTATATCAAATCAAGGACCTATAATAGAAACTTCTATACAAAATGTTAAAACTCTATCTTAAAAATTGCGATCGATTTCAACAGACAGACGGACGGACATGGTTAGGGTCTCCGACGAATATTTCGATGTGTTACAAACGGAGTGACAAATTTAATTATACCCTCCATATTATGCTAGAGGATATAAAAAGGCCGCCAAGGTGAAGTTTGAATTCTCCATATTCTTTTCAACGTGTCCAACCACCTCATGGAAGGTGGTTTCTACTGATTTACCTTTGATATAGGCGTGCTGAGATTTACTGATCTTTATTGAATCTAATTGTGCACTAATTTCTGGATCCAGCAACCTTTCCATCGTCTTTAATAGAAAGGAAAAAGCTAATTGGTCTATAGTGTTTAGGTAATGTGTGATCTGGCTTCTCTGCTTTGGGGATGTAGGCCAATTTTACCTCTTTCCTTACAAATCTTCGAATGCAGAATCAATAGTACCAACTCCGCTGAATTCAAAAGCATAGCCGATATTATCACCCATTGGAGTCTTGAGAGATTATTTTTTCTGTCTATAAATTGTTAATCTTCTACAAGTTCGTATTTAATTATAGCTTGTTTTAGGCAGGACACCATCAAAGACTGCGCAACCGGGGAAGTGAACACTCAGTAGCAGCAAGAAAGACTCTCCTCCGGAGTCAGTCTAGGAACCGTCTCTCCGCTTGATACTACCTATTGATTTGCAATCCTTAGATAGTAGCCGCTTCATTCACTCCCTCTATAAAATCACTAAAATTGACCCACGACCTCCGCTTAGCTTTCTTGATTTCACTCCTGTACTTTTTATACCCTATACCACAATGTGGAAAAGGGTATAATAAGTTTGTTTTCCCAAAAATTCATGTAACGCCGCGAAATATTCGTCGTAGACCCCTCATGTGGTATACCAAACTTCATATCTCGACGAGATAAAGCGATTTAGCGATGTGTGTCCGTCCGTCCGTCCGTCTGTCCGTCCATTAAAAATTGTAATCAAGCTAGAGGCCGCATTTATGGACCGATTGTCACGAAATTTAGTATGGAGGTCGGGTTTGGACCAGAATAGAACTGATTAGTTTTTGGCGATGATCGTGAAATGTTAAAGGGATGAAATGGACCAAAAACAAAATTTTTTCTCGATTTTGTAGCCGCTCTGTAGGTCGCAATAATAGTCCGATCGGCGCGAAATTTTAAACGTAGTTTTGGTTTGAGATGAAGAAGTAGCGTGCAAGTCAACGGTATGATCGGATAATATTTAGCGGGTTAAATTGATCAAAACTTTTGTGTGAAAATTGGTAAAATTTCTAATGCACATCTTATAACAGCTAGCCCGGAAAGCTAGTGCACAGGGATAGTGGTATAGGGTATCACATGGTCGGCCCCGTCCGACTATAGTCTGTTCTTACTTGTTGAAATTATTGTTGTAGGAGTAGGAGTGGGTAAAAGTCGCGCAATGTGCATACGATTTTGATGCGCATCCGATTTCAGTAGCACCCATCAAAAATACGTCAATACACACGTATTTCAAGTAGTTTTTTTTCCAAAAACAGCGGATGTGCCTCCACATTCTATTTTTGGTAAAATGTCCATATTACTCGCGCATTTCTGTAATTTATGACATGCTTTTTCACAAATATTATAATCGTGAAATAAAGGATTCCATATACATACGTACAAAATTTCAAAGAAAATCGCGGCTTAGTATTTGTCAAAATATATGTTTGTATATTTATATTTGTCAAAATATATTTTTGCAGATTTTCCAATTTTCAAGGTATCGATATCCGCGGTTTTAGTAGATGGATTCGAACGCGGAAGAGACCATTAGATCCGTCGCGTAAAAAAACAAAATTCACGCGGCGTTCAAAGAAAGTTGAATGACACTTGTATTTGAATTTTGTCTCCATGTCATCTATCACGTCTATCCATCTTAGGCTATTAAAAGTGTCCTTTATATGCAGGGGGCAAGCAGTTCTACCAGTCTGCTATAGTTATTTGCCTATCCATTATCTTATTGTCTTTTATAATTCGGAAAAAACACCACACACACTTAAAAAATATAGAAATGGTCTAGACTTTTATCAACCTTATCATTGACCATAACAATTATTATTACCTCAATAATTTTTGAACGTGCACTGGTCAGTTTCAACGAGCATATTGTATGACGAGTTAAAGCCAATAAAATAATTAGCAGACTACGAATTTTGATACTAGTGTATGGATGTTGTGCAATATTTTCAGGAAGTATGACATATTGATAACCTGGAGTTGAATTCTGTTTCTATGGAAATGTGAAATGAAAACTTTTATAAAGGAAAAAACTGTCAAATGAAAAACAAATATAAAGGAAATATTTTTCATTTTAAATTTTCATAGAGCAAGAATCCAGCCCCTGGGGCTCAATTCTGTTTCTATGTAACCATGAAAAAAATTCAAAAATATTATCATATGAAGAATATTTTTTCCGAAATATTTTTAAAGTGAAAATGGAGAAGATAGCTCGTGGTAAGAGAGCCTCGGAAAGGAATATTTAACAAATTTTCTGGAAGAGAATGTGGATCTCGCAAACGATAAGTAAGTATAATTGATTTAAATAATGTTGTTGTGAGTAAAAAAGTGTATTTGTTTTTTTACAGATTTTGTACCGTCGATGGAGCCAAATACAGAGAGGATAAGTGGAAGGAAGTGGCTGGTAATTTAATTGCACTTGGAGGAACAAAAAAAGATGGTCCCAAATGGAGAAAGTATTGGACTGACTTGAGGTATACTTTCTACTCATTATGTTTATATTTACATTCATGATGTGTTTTGTTTTACAGACAAAATACTCGGTCAAAATACATGTTAATAAAAAAGGAGGAACAAAGAAGTGGCATAAATGGTCTCAGAAAAATGAAACAGCTTTCTGAAATAGAAGAGATAATCATAAACATAACAACTAAAGAAACTGTTGACGGTGACGAAACTCAAGAAATGGGATTCCAAAGTATCCAGGAGGAATCAACAAATAACGACACAAACGGATTTTGTATTTCTGAAAACATGATGGAAATACTAACTGAAGATGTTGAAGATACGACAGAAAACATCGAAATACTAGAAAATACCAGTCTTTCTATGATTACAAACCAGAGAAATCAAAACGAAAGTCCAATCGAAACATGGATGAACCCCAATTTGAAAAATTATTTAAAATAGAAGAGCAAAAGTTGGAGCTCATGAGAGCTGCAAACAACTTAAAGGAAGAAGAGATAAGAGCAACAAAAGATCAAACGGAGGCAATGAAAGCCTATACCCAAGTAAAAATTGATATTTTACAACAATTGCAAGACGTAATTATAATTCTTTCTAATAATATTAGCGCTTAAATTTTAATTGTTTTCATTTTTGTTTATTTGAGAATAAGACTAGGCTAATGTGAATTGAAATAAATAAATGTGTATGTACTGTGGACATAATACATACAAAACAATAACATAACATACTGTTGCTATCGGTAGGACTTAACGATAACTTTTTTATAAGAAATAAAGATTATCTAGAAAAACAGTCTTGAACTATTTGCGAACGTTGTCGTTAGCCATATTTAAGATATTGCGGTTTGAAATATCCACAGATGCCATTGTTGGTTCCTCCATCTCATCCAATAGCTCCAAATCAATGTCAGGATTGGGCACTCTTCTACGAATCAAGTAGTTACGTAGGACCAAACACGCGTTAATTATTAATCCAGCTTTTGGTGGGCTATAATAAAGAGTCCTTTCTTTAGACAAGCACCGAAATCTTGATTTCAATATACCAATACATCTTTCAACAAATGCTCTGTAGATTTATGTGAGATGTTATAGTTTTCTTCAGGAATACATGAGGTTGAACTTATTGGTTTCATCAACCACGGCTGTTTTTAATTAATAGAAAAAAAATATGTATTCGCTTCCAAATTGGGCATTAGCTGCCAGGATAACATAGTCCGAATCACATATTATCATAACATTTTTAGAATGTCCTCCTTTACGGCAATAGTACACATGCTCTATCTCGCGCTTGGGTGCGGATATTTTAATATGTTTTCCGTCTATAAGTCCAATCACACCCGGGAAGTTATATTTCTCCATAAACTTTATCTTAATAGCTGAAAAATCTTCCCTATCTGGGAACTTGATGTAAGTGTGGGAAATACTATTTAGGGCTGAAGCAACGATAGTTACACATCTGCTAACTTATGTTTGAGACAGAGCAGACAAATTATCCTGTCCCACACTTCGTTGAAAGCTACCAGTGGCGAAAAAGCGTAATGCACTTAATACAATTAAATGACATGGGATGGCTTGTATCCGGCTTGAATTCGGCATAAACGGTTTCAGTTCAGAGAAGTGCGCAAGTAGCTGATTTTGACACTCATAAGCCACATGTTGAAAAACAAGCGTATGTGCGGCTTGCTACTCTAAAAAATAAATGCAAGTGTTGCTTGCCATTCTCAAAATATGTACGAGTGTGGCTAGCCACTCAAAAAATAAGTTGTTTAAAAATGGATATTTTTTGACACTTGCGTATGCTTTGCCAAGTAGTTTTAAATACGCAATAACAATTTCTGTCTTACTTTTTTGCTCATTGCACATCAAGTATTGTTTTCAACCCTTGTAATTCAACCGATTGTCTCGTGCTCTCCGAGAGAATGAGAGCTAAGATCACTGATTTTAAAACGTTAAAAGAACATGCATAAACACACATAACATTCCAAGCAAATAAAGAAAAGCATACACAAACGAAACAACAACAAATAAAATTACAATTGTTTATTTTTTGTAGTGTTGTGTGTGTGCTTCCACTTGATAAGTCACTTGGCAAACTATCTACGATTGCGAGTTTTGTAACAGCGCAAAATATGATGAATACTTGTTTTACTTATTACGCACAAGCAACGGTCTTGATGCGCCGCAAGTATTTTTGGTGGTGGTGGAAAAAATACCGAGTGCGAGAAAACACATGCGTTAAAATAGCAAAAGGCCCAAAAAACTTATGCGTGCTCAATTGGCTTACGGGGGCAAGTAACTCATTGATGATCTCTGTTTCAGTTCTTCAATTAGTTCTATACACACACATTTGGGCATCCTATACAGTTCAAAAAACTGTGCATCTGAAGCTATTTCAAATGGATTTTGGTGATCCCGAAGACTGCGTCGGAGTTTTCTTAGGGAGTTCCTAGAACGTACAATTCGGAACCATTTAATTTATTGAAACATACACAAAATCTCTTACACACCTTTGTTCTTCGCGTAATCTTTGTGTTAAATTGAATAAAAATATTGAATTTGCCTTTTTTATAGTAATTTATTCCTTATGTTTTTGTTTGGCATGTTTACAATTTTTAGTTTTCATTTATAATAACAAACTTGCAAATGTTTCATTGGAACGTGAAATTGAAACATGTTTTTCACCAGAATCGCAATATGTATTTTTATGAAAACTCTCTGTGAAAACTATTGATGAAAACGAAAATGAAAACATTCTTTTCATTTCACATTTTCATAAAAACAGAATTGAGCCCCTGGTCTTTTTATAAACCTCACCAAATAATGTCTTGTTCATACTATGGCTAATTCGTTCTCTATTCGCTGCTCGAACCCAAAATATAATTACTTCATTTCCCATACAAAATTTTGAGAACGAACAACGATTTTTGTACATTGTTCAATTTAAATTACTCTGAGAACCACGATAAAATATGTCCCATTTCTAACAAATTAGAGAATTTAACGAAATAAATTAATTGTGACAGAAAAAATACAAAATTTAAAATTTTATTAAAAACCCAAACATTTTTAGAAAAACTACAAAATATGAATGAAAAGTAAACTGTTTTACGACTAGTTTACATTCAAATCATAGCAAATTTTGTCTTCTCTTCCATTGCAGTTGCATTTCTTGTCCATCGTTTCAAATTCGCGTACAAATTTAGAAACAAAATCAAATGCCTGCATGAATGTCTGTATACCAATAGTTATTGTGGCATGTCACTCTCTCGTTAATTTTTAAAATAGAAAAATTTGAAAATTTACTGAAAACACCAAAATTGTGAGAAAAAATAGAAAACATGTATGAAAATAATAGAATTTAATATTAAATAGATATCTAAAAGAATGATAAATATTTTTATACCCTCCACCATAGTATGGAGGGTATATTAAGTTTGTTTTTCCGTTTGTAACGCATTGAAATACTCATTTGCGACCCTATAAAGTATATATATTCTTGATCAGGGTAAAATTCTAAGTCGATCTGAGCACGTCCGTCCGTCCGTCTGTGGTAATCACTCTAGCATCCACAAAAATGGAGATAGGACGCTGAAATTTTGGGAAAATGCGTATTTTGTTTGCAGGCAGGTATAGCCCCCATATAACGGTACCCCCGATTTACGGTATTTTGACGTTTTTAGCTACATTTTCAGACCGATTTGGCTATAATTTGACATTTAAGGTTCTTAGGTGTCAATAAACATATATAACAAAACTTGTGGACATAGGTCCACGTTTTGGTACAGCCCCCATATAACGGTACCCCCCGATTTTCGGTATTTTGACGTATTTAGCTACATTTTTAGACCAATTTAGCTATAATTTGACATTTAGGGTTCTTAAGTATCAATAAACTTATATAACAAAAGTGGTGGACATAGGTCCACGTTTTGGTATAGCCCCATATAACGGTACCCCCCGATATACGGTATTTTGACGTTTTTAGCTACATTATCAGACCGATGTAGCTATAATCTGACATTTAGGGTTCTTAAGTGTTGATAAACTTATATATTAGAAGTTGTGGACATAGGTCCACGTTTTGGTATAGCCCCCAAATAACGGTACCCCCCGATTTGCGGTATTTTGACGTTTTTAGCTACATTTTTAGACCGATTTAGCTATAATTTGACATTTAGGGTTCTTAAGTGTCAATAAACTTATATAACAAAATTTGTGGACATAGGTCCACGTTTTGGTATAGCCCCATATAACGGTAACCCCCGATTTACGGTATTTGACGTTTTTAGCTACATTTTCAGACCGATGTAGCTATAATTTGACATTTAGGGTTCTTAAATGTCAATAAACTTATATAACAAAAGTTGTGGACATAGATCCACGTTTTGGTATAGCCCCCATATAACGGTACCCCCGATTTACGGTATTTTGACGGTTTTAGCTACATTTTCAGACCGATTTAGCTATAATTTGACATTTGAAGTTCTTAAATGTCAATAAACTTATGTGACAAAACTTGTAGACATAGGTCCACGTTTTGGTATAGCCGCCATATACCCCCGATTTACGGCATTTTGACGTTTTTATCTACATTTTCAGACCGATTTAGCTATCAATTGACATTTAGGGTTCTTAAATGTCAATAAACTTATATAACTAGTGGACATAGGTCCACGTTTTGGAATAGCCCCATATAACATTACCGCCCGATTTCAGGTATTTTGAGAATTTTACCATCAAGTTTTAACCGAATTATCTGTAATTTGAACATTTGACATTTGAAATTCTTAGTGGTCACCACACCTCTCCACCAAAAATTGTCAAGAAAGCCCCCATATAACGGTACCTCCCGATTTTCAGTAATTTGATGATTTTAGCTACAATATTAAACCGAACTAGCAGTAATTTGACATTTGAAGTTCTTAGTGGTCGCAACACCTCTCCATCAAAAATTGTCAACATAGGTCCATGTTCGGATATAGCTCCCATGTAACGGTACCTCCCAATTTTCAGTAATTTGGCAATTTTAGCTACAATTTTTAACAGAACTAACTGTAATTTGACATTTGAAGGTTGTAGTGGTCACCACACATCTGCATCAACAATTGTCAACATAGCCCCAATATAATGATACTTCCCGATTTTCGGTACTTTGAGGATTTTACTTAAAATGTTTAACCGAACGTAGGTCCATGTTTTTGTATAGCCCCAAAACAAACCTCCCGATTTTCAGTACCTTAGCTTTATTTTTTGGACGAACTTTCTGTAATTTTAAATTTAAAAGTCAACAAAAATTCTGCAACAAAAATTGTTCATTTAAGTTCATATTTTCGTATAGCCCACATACCTCCGAACTAGCTGTTAATGACATTTGATGTTCCCATGTTATGTACCAATTTTCGGTATTTTGAGGATTCTAGCTGCAATTTTTAACCGAATTAGGAGTTATTTGACATTAAAGGCTCCCATCAAAAACTGTCAACATAGGCCCATGTTTTATTATAACCCCTATATAACAGTACCTCCCAATTTCTAGCCCACCAAAAATTGTCAACAGTTAGATATAGACACCATAAAAAAGGGCCTCCCGAATGAAGCATTTTATGTACATTATCTGACATTTTAACGTACTCACTTAAAGTTGGGGACAGGAATGAATATTTTATGGTGGAGGGTATGAAAAGTTCGGCCCGGCCGAACTTAATGCTTTTTTACTTGTTTTTGTTTTTTATCAGCTATCTAATAAAATATAGAAACAAATTATCACAGTGGGCTTGGGCGAAGTGAAGATTTAATATTAAAAATAATTTTTTTGTCAATTATTGTACCCTTCGTTGTTCTTGAAATATAATTTTACAAAATGTTAAGTCCTATTTCGTAGTGGAATTCTAATAATTACTATTTTTTTTTAATTTTTTAAAAATTGTGATTCGTTTCAAAGCATATTGGGGAAAATCCCAACAACAAAATAATGCGGCAGCTGGGGAGCATGGGAGCTATCGAAGTTCACAATAATGCATTTTGACAACTAGTGTGATAATCAGCTGTTTTTGCCGTTGTACCTGTATTATTGTGCATTGCTCGAAATCATGGTGGAATAATAAGGTGTAGCGCCAAAAACAGCTGATCTTCATACCAGTTGTCGAAATGTGTTATTGTGAATAAAATCACATACAAAATGTAAACAAGCAATTCACAGTTATGCATTATTGTGAGCAATTGTGACGTTTGACATGATTCATGGTGGAATAAGAAGGTGTTACATCAAATCATGTCAAACGTCAACGATAAAATCATTCGTTATTTTTTTATTTGTTAGTACTATATACAATTAATAAAATATATAGATAATTTTACGATTTCGAAATAAAGTTGTAAAGTTCTATAGTGTCGTATATTTTTGATAACTAATACAATTTACAACAACTTGTTTATAAAATTCATGATCGATCAGCTGCTTATATGCATCTACCTTGATTATTGTGATATGTTTGAAATCAACAAAACATAAGAGTAAACACCGAGTGTATTTCAGGATTTCGTGAAATCCAGTGGATTTTGGAGCGCAAGTGTAAACTTGGCATTAGTCTTCAGGTATCCAAAAACAACGGCGCTTCACGAACGTGAACATTTGTCAAAACATTTTTCCTTTATACTAGGAGAAACATTTGTTATTTTCAAAGCAATATTAGCAATTATTGTACCAGCAATGTGCCAATGATAGGTTTACCCATTGCATATCTCAAATTCAAATCCTCTGTCGTATTTATATAATCATCTTCTGAAGAAAATATCACTTTAATATTTTTAGATTATTCGTCTCGGATGACCATTCATATAATTCCCAAGATGTGGTTTTTATTATCAAATTTAGTTATTTTCAAAATGGAAAGTTGAAGCAGTTTTTAAGATGTTTAATAGCACGGTTACACTAGAGTTTTTTGTCGGGTTAACCCACTTTGAGAGGATTTATTTGACGTTTGCGCTATGGATTTGACATTTTAAATCCAAACCCACTGGGTTAATCCGGTTAAGTGTAACCGGGGTATTAGATAAATTCCTAAATAAAACAACAGAATAAATGTTAAAAAAAGTAATTTTTTAATTTTTTTGTTTTGTGAAATAACAAATGTTTCACACTGCACAGTGGATGCGCCCAACGACAAAAATCAAAAAATTCATGTCGTCGTTTCAAAGATTTAAAAATGCAAATAGCTTCAAAACATTCCAAATTTTTCGAAACTCAACTTATTTTTTCCATTTTTCGCGGTTTTTAAGGAGAAAACGCCTCATGAACATGACTAATTTTGAAGAAAAATATGTATTTAAAAATGAGAAAAAATACTTATATTCTAAGCGAATTTATGAAACAAAGGACTATTTTTAACGCCTTAACTTAAGATGACTCATTTAGTAAATTGCCTAAGCTTCATTTTTCTAGTTATGAAAATTCCTCTAAATCGCAAGGGTTGCCAAATATTTTGGTTATAATATTGGTAAAATGAAATTATTTAATATAGATGTATGGATTTCCTTAAACTTTTAGTCACTTTCAACAAATTCGAACAAATGGCCACTAGTGCCAAATTGTAGCCTAGCGCCTGTTGATTTCAAAACTGTATAGACTTTTTGCGGAAATTTGCGGTTTTGGCAGTTATGACCAAAAGTTTAACACCCTTTTATAGTTGCTGAATTTATATTTTTTGGAATACATTTAAGTAATTTTATTATCCTTTCTTAAATTTGGTTTCAATATAATGTTTTTTTGTGCTATTAGCGATTTCTATGGTCATGGTAACTTAGACCTGTAATGAAAACTCGCGAAAAAAAGATTTGGGGGTAGTCACTTTAACAAATAATTTTTTTTTATTTTTGGGACACCCTAATGTTGGACCACGCTAAAGAGTGGAGATTTTTCCCCGCAAAGAGTAAAAAATGCATTATTACAAGTAATTCTGCAGACAAATGTGGTTAAATCTAATAAAGTACAAAAAAAGATGGTAACCCTATATGGAGGCTGTGGTCAAAAGTGGACCGATACGACATTTCTTTATAAGATAATGTTCTGAAGTCTGAGATCATTATAAGAATATAGTCGCTTAGAATATTTTGTTGACATCTGCCCAAATAAATCGATATATAAATCATTGGGGAGTAAACCAAATCATGGACCAATACTGAAAATTTTTCGTGGGGATGCTTACAATACAATAATAACTCCTGGTAGCGGATTACAGCAAATTTTGTTGAACAATGTCTTGGTAACAGTAAAATACTTAAATTCAAGATGATTCGTTTCATGGGAAACACGCGAAATTTTGGACCGAGGACCCCAATATTGAGTGTTTTTAGGCCACTATGACCCATTGATAACAATTTCAGTTCGATATAGCATTTAGAAGTATTTTTGTCACACCTTCCCATGTAAGTGCCACCACTGTGCACTGGTATAAAGGAAAAATGTATCAAATAGGACTTAAAATTTATGTAATTAATCGAAGTTTAATACACTTTTTTCTATTTTTTATTAGATAGCTGATAAACATAAAACACATAAACAAACATAAAACTGTTTGGACCAATATTAACGAAGTTATGAATATATCTTTGCATACAGCTTTTACAGAATTCGACTTTTTAAAAGCTCGATATCTCTGGAACCAAAGCAAAACATAAAAGAAATCAAAAACCAATTTTTGAAAAAAAGTGTCCAATTTCACTCAAAAATCCCCATATACATTCTTGATCAGTAGACAATTCTGTGTCGATATATATGTAGGTGTGTACGATAACTTTCCCAGCAATAATTACTCAGTCAGTTCCAGCAACCTCTCTCAGTGATTTTTACTCTCAAGCAAGAAAAATTGCAGAAATTTATCGAACAGCATTTTGCAAAAACTTGCAAGAAAGTCAGCTGTTTCCGAAAATGTATGAAATTTGTTTTTGTTTCTTTTGATATTTTAAACCAAACGGAACAAAAACATAAATTTTAAAATTGCAGTTTACTTGATTGCTTGAGTGGAGTAATCCCCCATTGGCTCAACTTCATTTATTACCCAGCAAAAATTCGGATCCATTAGTCATTACGTAACCCATTACAAAGTAATGTAAACAAGCTTCTTTTCCCATTACAAGTAATCTGAAATGTAATGGGATACTTCTTAAAAAAATTACAAGGCAAACCTACTTACTTTACTTCTCACTAAGTAATGAGGATGGTGGCACAGTGAGTGTGTGTCCGACTATAAATCCTAGGGTTGTGTGTTCAACGCTCACTGTCGGCACGCGAGTTTTTTTTTAATTAAAAAATAACAGGTCGTGGTGCACTTGTGCACTGCACATTTAAGTTCTTAAGTAACCCTTAATGTTCGTGTGCGTGGCATAGTATGTAGTGTCTTTGGCTAGAAATCAGAGGGTTCCTGAGTTCAACTCGCACAGCGAGCGAAATAAAATAAAGTAAAATAAAAGTAAGAAGTGTGATGAAATTAAAAAAATCTCTACATCGACTGTTCTAAAAATATAATTTTTTTCAACTTCTAGTGGCCACAGAATAACTAGTTATTCTAGTGGTCATAAAATAACTACAAACTGAGTGCGACATGCCCTTATAAAAATAATGGGGAAGAAAGGGGGTTTGCGAGTAGTTACGGCTGCCAAAAATCCCTTACAAAACACATGATTTTGGGAGGACTTTTTTTGGTGGGTACCCTCTATTACAGAGAGTAATGTTTTTCAAAACGAACTGACAGTGTTGGAAAATTTTACTGATCGCTACCAATATCATAATTTCATCCCGGCGAAGGGAATTATCAATTGGCTTCTCAGTTTTTGAAATGATGCCTTTTTAGCGAAAAACCGAACTCTTTAAGTGTCTAGTATTCCCATATGAACGAGAATCACACTTTTCGGCTTTTCCAAAGAAACACCAAAATCAAAATATTCTGCAATATGTCAGCACGTATCAACTAAGAATTCATCGAATTCTGTGAGTTGAAAAGAACATCACCACAGTTGCCTGTGAGATTGTTGTTGGAATTTTGTTTTTACCAAATTTCCATTTGCGCGTGCCTCCGCTGTTTTTTGTTTGTTTTGTTTATTGTTGAAGATTAAATCTCATTTGATTGCTTGAGTGCAGTATTCCCCCATTGGCTCAACTTCATTTATTACCCTCTATTACAGAGAGTAATGTTTTTCAAAACGAACTGACAGTGTTGCAAAATTTTACTGATCGCTACCAATATCATGATTTCATCCCGGCGAAGGGAATTATCAATTGGCTTCTCAGTTTTTGAAATGATGCCTTTTTAGCGAAAAACCGAACTCTTTAAGTGTCTAGTATTCCCATATGAATGAGAATCACACTCACTTTTCGGCTTTTCCAAAGAAACATTGAACAGGTGATTAAAAGTCAGCTGATCAGATTTGCAAATTTTTGCGGGACATATTTTCCCAGCAAAAATTTGCAAGTTCTCAGTCACAAAACTCTCCAAAAATCTCCCCAAACTCGCTCTCTTTTGCTGAATAATTTTGTTATCGAACAGCACTCAGTACGAATTTGTACAAATGTTTGGGTTATCGTACAGACCTTATGTCCGTCCGACTGTCTGTTGAAATCATTATAGAATAATAATAATATCTAAGAGAAATTAATGAATTTTAATTTGTAGTAGCCCTAAGATGTTTGGCATTGAAAATGGGTCGAAATTTTGTACTGCCCCCACAATAACGGAATTAGCTTTAATTTCACATTTAAGGTTCCCAGTGGCCAACAAACTGCACGAAAAATTTTTGACATTGGTCCATATTTTTATATAGTCCCCACATAACAGTACATTCTGATTTTTGCTATTATGTGGATTTTAGCTAATTTCTCTCACAATAAGAGCGGCAATTTGGCATTTGGGGTTTCTTTACGAAAAATTGGCACCATATGGCCTATATCACTGTACCTCACCATTTTAGCCGATTGGTTGACTTTAGCTAAAATACAATTGAATGACCGTTATTACTGGCGAATTGTTATAACCGTCAATTTTTACAAAATATATTTTGGGTACTATCGCACAGTGGACAACGACAAAAATAAAAAAAAATTCATGTCATAATTAAGGAATTTAAAGATACAAATCGCTTTTAAACCTTCCAAATTTTCCGCATCTTAACATATTTCTGCTATTTTTCGCGGTTCTTAAGAAGGACTAATTTTGGAGAAAAAAATATTAAAAAGGGGGAAAATGGTTATAGTATAAGTGAGTTTCTAAAACAAATAATATTATTCACGCCTTAACTTAAGTTGGATGATTTAGTAAATTTCCTAAGCTTGGTTTTCCTGCTTATAACAATTCCTCTAATTTGCAAGAGTTACCAAATATTTTAGTTATAATATTGGTCAAAATGAAAATATTTAATATAGATGTATGGATTTCCTTAAAGTTTTAATGACTTTCCAAGCATATGCAAGAATAGCCACTAGTACCAAAATAAAGCCAACGGTATGTCGATTTGAAAACTGTTTAGACCTTTTGCGGACATTTGCGGTTTGGGAAGTTATGACTAGACATCGGATTTTGCATATTTGCATATTTTTTAATAATAGAGATACGAAGATTCTGGTTGGACCAAAATTCGTTTCAAAGAAATCTAAATTCAATGGCAGGGTCATATTTTGTATTTATTTTGCATATTTTGCATATACACAAAATATGCAAAAAATATGCAAAATATGCAAAAAATATGCAAAATATGCAAAATATGGAAAAAAAAAATATGCAAAATATGCAAGAAAAATATGCAAAATATGCAAACAGTTTTTGGCCGAAAATCGCCATAAAAGTCGTAAAATTGACAATTAAAGTTGGAAAAAATCATCAAAAAACTTGAAAGTGTCCTAAATTGAGATTGTTGGCCGTTTAACGTCGCTTTTTTTAGCAGATTATAATGCTATTGAGACCCCTTACCACAGTGTGGTTATAAAAATATGGTTATATGTATATTGTAATATCATTTTTTTATTATTAACCTAAAAAAATATAAAATTTGTTAAATTGTCAAATATTTTATGTAAAATTCAATATATTCTTTGTCTTAATTTGTTGCATTAGTCTGGTTTTAACTCAAAGGGAAAACATCGATGTCGGATTTTTTATGCGGCACTTCCCTAAAGTGTTTAGTTTGGTTAGATTTTAAGATTGTTAATGTTTGAGCACATTTGGAATATGTTAACACATGGGGCCTCGTAATTATGAAAATCTCGATTTTTTTTGTCTATTTGACGACTTCAGCGACCCATATCTATGAAACGGTTAAAGCTATTTGCCCGTGTTATGCATTAAATTAAATGCCATACTATTCTTAATATTTCTTGCCGAACAACAAAATACGTAAGTAGTACTGAATTCAAGATAATAAGGCCAATGTCCCGAAAACGCAAATTGAGTCTATTGTGAAAAAACCTTCTTACAGTGTTTTATTTAACTTGCTTTGGTGTCTGTTTAGTTCAAATCTAATATCTTATTTTCCACACAGTTGTAGTTGACCAATCGAACCAACAACCAATTAATTACAAAGAACGAACAACTAAAACAATGCGTTCTCCAAGTAGTCGGCTGTACCCAGATAGGCTCCATTTTCGCCCTAAGGCGTACGTAGTCATGTTAATCGGGACACTGGCTTTCTATCTCGAATTCAGTAATTTTTGAACATAAAATGAACAGAATGTCCTTTAGTTTAATGCATAATACGGGCAAATAGCTTTAACCGTTCCACAGATATGGGTCGGCGAGAGGGACGAGATTTTCATAACTTCGAGGCCCCAGTAGTCCCTGTTAACTTATTCCAATTGTGCTCAATTGGCAATCTTAATCTTAAATCTGTCTTAAATCCAATCTAAGTAAACAGTTTATGCGGCACCTCCCGACATCCCTTTGAGTTAAAACCAGCCTAAAGCTACAAATTAAGACAAAGAAAATATTGAATTTACATAAAATGATTGATATTTTATCAAATTTTATATTTTTGCATAATTTAACAATAAAAAATAGTATTACAATACCATATACCCTACACCACACTGTCGTAAGAGGTATCAATAACATAATAATCGGCTAAAAAATCAACGTTAGATGTCCAACAGTCTTAATTTAGGACACTTTAAAGTTTTTTTGATGACTTTTTCAAGTTTAATTGTAAATTTTACGACTTTTATGACGATTTTCGCCCAAAAACTGTTTGCATATTTTGCATATTTTTTTTCATATTCTGCATATTTGTTGGCATATTTTTTGCATATTTTTTGCACATTTTTGATATGACCCCAAATATCGAAAAATTGACCCTTGAAACGCCTAGATCCAAAATGTGAGTTCAATCGAATAAGAAATAAAAAATATGCAAAAATCCGATGTCTAGTTATGACCAATAGTTTAACTCGGTTTTTAGGAGCTGAATTTATATTTTTTGGAAAGTGAATGCTACCACACCTATTTACACTGGTCAACACGACTTTTGTTTCATTCGATTTCTTTTCAAATTGGTGAATTATTTTCAAATCCGGAAACAGTTTTTCTTCATCAGCTCTCATTTTTGAGATAAGATTTTTACCCAGATTATAACGAAAATCTTTGATTAAGAAATATTTTTTTATACCCTCTACCGTAATGTGGAGGGTATAATTAAATTTGTTATTCCGTTTGTAACACATCGAAATATTGATCGGAGACCCTATATAGTATATATATTCTTGATCAGGGTAAAAATCTAAGTGGATATAAGCATGTCCGTTTGTCCGTCCGTTGAAATCAAGATACACCTCGCAATTTCTAAGACAGAGCTTTGTAATTTGGTATAGAAGTTTCTATTACTCCTAGGAGGTTTGGTATTCAAAATGGGTATATCGGTCCACGTTTTCATATAGCTTCCATAGAACGATACCACCCGATTTTCGGTATTTTGAAAGTCTTAGCCTCATTCTCACACCCAAATGCCTGGTACTTAGTCTTTGTTGGGGGTATAATACTTTCCCCCAGAAATTTGTCGGTATAGGTCCACGCATATAGCCCCCATAGAACGGTACCTCCCTATTTCCGGTATTTTTAAAGTTGTGGTCTCAATATTCCACAAAAATGACTGAAATTTGGTATTTGGTCTTCATTTGGGGTACTAAGGGTTTCATATGAAATTTGTCGGTATAGGTTTACGCCTTCATATAGGCCTCATAGAACGGTACCTCCCGATTTTCGGTATTTTGAAGATTGTGGCAAACCACAGAAATGGCTGAAATTTGGTATTTAGTATTTGTTGGAGGTAAAAGCCTTTCCTACTGAAATTCGTCGGTATAGGTCCACCTTTCGATATAGCCCTCATAGAACGATACCTCCCGATTTCCGTAATTCTGAAGATTGTGACGTCAATATCCCAGCGAAAGATTGAAATTTGTTTGGTTTTTGTAGGTATAGATCGACGTTTTTATATAGCCCCCATGGAACGGTATTTTGAAGGTTAGCCAAATTGTTTTACCTAACTTGCTGAAATTTTGTATTTAGTCTTCGTCATAAACGAAAAGAAACTAATTTGTCAATTTTGACCTCAACACAACTCATGGTGGAGGGTATAACAAGTTGGGCCTTGCCGAACTTAACACCTTTTTTACTTGTTTTATTTTGCTAAATTAAAATTACCCAGTGGAACCTAGTGCTGCTGTCTGATATTCCATATAAAAGAAATAGCCCACAACCAATTAAACTTTAAGCCAAATGCAGATTTTATTAGACATCCTTAAATTCATTTATAGGAAAAATTGTCATAGTTTATCTGAAAATACCTTCTTTGCGGGCTTGGTCAACCATTTCAATCAAACCATCAGTTACTTCAGCACAAACTTCCAAGATTTGAGAGGCTGGCAGGAAGAAACCATATTTGGAGCCATCATCACGCAATTCAATGGTGGCGGTGAAGGGAATATTCTTGACACCATAGGCCCAATCCTTGGCAGCACCGGATACAGGATCTACAAGAAACAGACAAACAAATATAAAATAGAAGATAAACCTTCAAAATCCCCTTAAAATTTCATCTTACAGTTCAAAAGGCCACTGGCACCACTTTGGAATTGTGTGCCATATTCACTTTGGCACCATCGGCAAAGGCATCAGCGATACGCATCATTTGATCATAATTGGGTGGGAATTCAGTGCTGGTGTGACCATAGGGCAACAAGACAAAGTTACCATATGAATGGAAAGCCAAATACATGCGAATGTAACCTTCAGGGAAGGCACTGACGAAATTCTCTAAGGCCAAAACTTCTGGTTCAGTATCAGGAGCAGCACCACCATACCAATGATCACAGGGGACATCAATATTGTAACCAGCACCTAAATAACAAAATTTATTGTTTAATAAAATGTCTTGTCCGTACCTGAAAAATAGATCTTCTTACCTCCCCACATATAACCAAAGTTACGATTCATATCGGTACCATAGCAAATGCCAGAGGAGTTGGAGAAACCAGTGGGTTTGCGATTTTTACGCCACAAACGTTCAACATTGTGAGTGTATTCCAAACCATCGGGATTCAAAACGGGTACATAAATCCAATCGTAGTCTCTCAAAAGTTTTTTCATTTCCTTGGTTTCGGCCTTCAACAAGTTATCGATGAAACAGGTGGTGGTGGCAGAAGAAATCCATTCAATGGCATGAATGTTGGATTCAACAAAGATAGCCTTGTTCCCGGGTCTAGATGAAATTCTGACAGCTTTAATGGGACGTCCTTCATAGGATTTGCCAATAACGAAAGGCGATACGGTGAACATATTATTAATAGCCAGATCATCCAACCAATTGTAGATATCTTCCAATTGATGATATTTAGTCCAGGTCATGGAAGATTCGGTGGCTTCCATATTTGCGGGCATACTTTGTTCAAGGACTCTGTGGAAAATACAAAATGAATGAATGAATGAATGAATGTGAGCTAATAGAACATTTAGTACACACAAAAGCTGGAAATACCCGCACAAAACGATGGGTTAAAAACAGGTTATGTGGTCCAAAATTCTACTTACTCTTGCAAATCATCAATGGTGAGTTCATAGTTGAATTCATTATATTGCATGTGGGTTTCCAAAGCCTTTTGATTGGCGGGATCAATGGCAAGATCGTAGCTACGTCCAGGACCACTGATGTCACTCAAAAAGCGAACCTGTTAATATAAGGAAAGGTGTGTTAGGGTGTATTCTATTTGCGAAAGATTGTGTTTATTTTACTCACAGGAATATTGTTGGCCAATTTTTTGAATTCCGACAATTGCTGTTCATCCTTGACAAAGACTTTGTAGACTTTGAAGTCATCATAACGTGCTGCTGGTAGTTGGAAAGCAGCTGACAATCCAAGGATTGCCGCTGTTATTGTCAATACTGCGAATACTTTCATGGTGTTTTCTTCTGCTCGAAAACTACGACTATGATTTGTCTCTAAATCAAAACCATTCTTTTTATAAGAAATTTTGCAATAAATGCTACAAAAAGATTTCATGTTTGTGAAAGATTTCTTATCTTGGATATGGGGGGCATCATAATTTTATAGCGGGTAGAATTTAAAACATATAATTTGAATCAAAATTGTAATCTGACTTCGTGTGTCAAAATCTAATTGATATCTAGTTCCAATTTGTTTTCCATTATCTGGGTAATAAGTTTTTATTACTATGGAACCCGTATAAGCAAATATTGGTTTTTGGTGATTAAGTTATTTTTTATGTTCGTCTAATCAAAATCGTAAAATTCAACCATAATGATTGAATTTATTTACATATAGTGTTAGGGTAGGACATAGAATACATTACTGCATGAAGATGATATCATTTGCTTCCTTTTAATAGCAAAACGTTGAAAGAAAAACTATGTATGGATGTACACTTCTTAACTATGAAACAAGCAAGAATGGCGTTAAGACGGACGGGCCGAACTTTTTATTTCCTCCACCATGAGATGAATGCAAGTAAAATGGAAAAATTAGTTTCCTTTCCCTACTGAAAGTATTAAGCTTTTCCGCAATGCTAACTAAACAACATCGCTTTCTTTTAAACAAGGTTTAATTCCAGTGAGACATCGATGTTTTACACAATCGGAATCCGAAATATCACATTACAGTCATTCAATTGGGCCAATGCGTGTAAAACCTTCAAAATACTTAAAATCTGGAGGTACCTTCATATTGGAAATATACTAAAACATGAAGCTTTTCTACGCATTGGGAATCTGAAATACCAAGTTACAGTCACTACGGTAGACTAAAGGCCTCGACACATAAGAAGCATGGCATTCATGCTTAAGTCATATCTGGTAAATGACTAAAGACCAAGATCGACCTAATTCAAATGTTATTCTGAAATCTTTTTATTAGGTCGAATTTTAGCCTTTAGTCTTTTATCAGATATGACTTCAGCAAGAATGCCATGCTTCTTATGTGTCGAGGCCTTAAGCCTTTAAAAGACTTCACATCGAGCGGTATCATATTACCTTTCAATCTGTGAACCCTTACTACAAACTTTCAGACATTTCGGTAAGATAATGTGGCTAAAACCTTCAAAATACCGAAAATCGACAGGTTTCGTTCTATGGGGGATATACGAAGACGTGGACCTTTACTGATAATTCCATTCTGGACTATTTTATACCGACATGGAATACTAAATACCAAATTTCAGCCATTTCGGTGGGATATTGACGCCACAAATTTCAAAATACCGAAAATCGTTCTGTAGGAAGGTGTGGACCTACTCGGACTAATTTCAGGTGGAAAGTTGTATAACCCTAACGAAGACTAAATAGCAAATTTCAGCCGTTACGCTATAATGTTGAGGCAACAACCTGCAAGATACCGAAAATCGGAAGGTACTGTTCTATGGGAGCTATGTCAAAACGTGGACCTATAGCAACAAATTTTGGGTGGAAAGTTTTATACCCGCAACGAAGTATAAATGCCAGCCATATCGATGGGAGATTGAAGCCACAACCTTCAAAATACCGGTAATCGGGAGGTACCATTCATACATGAATGCGTGGACCTATTCCGACAAATTTCAGGTGGAAAGTTTTATACCCCCAACGAAGGCTAAATACCAAATTTCAGCCATTTCGATGGGAGATTGAGGCCATAATCTTCAAAACACGGATAATCGGGAGGCACCGTTCCATGGGGGCTATATGAAGGCGTATTCCGACAAATTTGTTATACTCAAATGAAGACTAAATACCAAATTTCAGCCATTTCGATGGGAGATTTAGGTCACAGCCTTCAAAATATCGAAAATCGGTTGGTATCGTGGCTATGGGGGCTATATGAAGGCGTGGTCCTATTTCGACAAATTTCAGGTGGCAAGTTTTATACAAAGAGTAACTACCAAATTTCAGCCTTTTCGGTGAGATATTGAGGCCACAACCTGCAAAATGCTAAAAATCAGGAGGTACCGTTCTATAGGGGCTATATTAGAAGACCCCGCACAAACCACTTTTAATTGATCTGATATATGAAATAAAATTATATATGATATACATACATATATGTAATGATATGATGATAAATTTTGTGAGAAACAAAAGGTTATGCTATTTTGGTTATGTCGTGCTGATCCAAAGCTTATTTTCAGTTATATATGGTAAAAACAAAAAATGTCTCTCTGCTTGATACTACCTATGGATTCGCAATCCTTAGATAGTAGACGCTTCATTCACTCCCTCTATAAAATCACTAAAATTGACCCACGACCTTCGCTTAGCTTTCTTGATTTCACTCCTGTACTTTTTAAACTTATTGTTGTAGGAGTAGGAGTGGGTAAAAGTCGCGCAATGTGCATACGATTTTGATGCGCATCCGATTTCAGTAGCACCCATCAAAAATACGTCAACACACACGTATTTCAAGTAGTTTTTTTTTTCAAAAACAACGGATGTGCCTCAACATTCTATTTTTGATAAAATGTCCATATTACTCGCGTATTTCTGTAATTTATGACATGCTTTTTCACAAATATTATAATCGCGAAATAAAGGATTCCATATATGTAAAAATTTTCAAAGAAAATCGCGGCTTAGTATTTGTCAAAATATATGTTTGTGTATTTATATTTGTCAAAATATATTTTTGCAGATTTTCCAATTTTCAAGGTATCGATATCCGCGGTTTTAGAAGATGGATTCGAACGCGGAAGAGACCATTAGATCCGTCGCGTAAAAAAAAACTAAATTCACGTAGGGTTCAAAGAAAGTTGAATGACACTTGTAAATTTTACACGCTAAAAATAGGTTTTTTATGAAAATTCACGCATCAAATTTTGGCCTTTAGACTCCAATTGCTAGGATGATGTACGGAACACACTCATGAGATATACATTAAACGATATAAAATCACGAGTTCTATAATCTTATTATGAGTTTTGAATATTATCTTGTTGCGCGTCCGGATTACACTATGCAACACTGAAAATGCAAACAACTTCTAGTATGGATTTTTTGAAAGTACATATTTACGAGGGCAGTTCGGAAACTTCTTAGCCTAGCACAAAAAGCGCGGTATAAACAGAAAAAAGTTTTGGAAACTTCCATCTCTGTTATGAACGCATGTTAAATTTTGTTTCGATCTGGCAGCTCCTTCATATAGAAACAGGTGTTCAAAAAAGACGCATCCGCAATTTTTTTACAATGTAAAAATTAGAAATGCGTGCTGTCATTAAATATTTACATAAAAAAGGTTTATCGGGACAAGAAATTCATAATGATATGGTGAATGTGTTAGGTGAAAGTGCTTCTTCATATGCAACAGTAAAAAATTGGGTTGCTGAATTTAAACGTGGTCGTACAAGCATTGAATATGAACCACGTAGTGGTCGTTCAAAAACAGCAACAACAACAGACATTGTAGCCAAAGTGCATGATGTGGTATTAAATGATCGACGAATAAAAGTGCGTGAAATTGCTAATATCATGGGCATCTCAAATGATCGAGTCCATTTAATTTAGCATGAAGAACTACAGATGAAAAAGCTTTCTGCAAGATGGGTGCCGCATTTGTTAACAGTCGATCAAAAACGCATAAGAATGAACATTTCTCAAGCTTGTTTGGATCGTTTTAAGCGAAATAAAATGGATTTTAAGCGTCGTTTCATAACTGTTGATGAGACATGGATCCACCACTATACTCCAGAGACAAAATAACAATCCAAACAATGGACTGAAGCTGGAGGAAGTGCCCCAAAGAA
The DNA here is from genome assembly GCF_047663935.1 of Musca autumnalis. Classification (NCBI taxonomy): domain Eukaryota; kingdom Metazoa; phylum Arthropoda; class Insecta; order Diptera; family Muscidae; genus Musca; species Musca autumnalis. The sequence goes on from NW_027411755.1 coordinate 153,103,879, forward strand.
GGCAAAAACAATTCAATCGGCTGGTAAGGTTATGGCAACGTTTTTTTTGGGACTTCAAAGGTATTTTATTGATTGACTATCTGCAAAAGGCTAACAATAAATTCAGAGTACTATTGCAACCTTTTGGATCAATTAAATGTACAAATTCGAGAAAAACTTCCTGGCTTACAACACAAACAAAATAATTTTTCATCAAGACAACGCACCAGCGCACAAGAGTGTTTTAACAATGGCTAAAATCAACGAATTAAAGTACGAGTTGCTTGACCTCCCACCTTATTCTCCTGATTTAGCTCCCAGTGACTTTTACTTGTTCCCAAATCTAAACAGATTCCTTGCTGGCAAGCGTTTTACCTCAAATAAAGATGCAATTACAGTTGTAAACCACTATTTTGAAGACCTTGAGGAAAACTATTTGAATCAAGGGATAGAATTGCTAGAAAAGCGTTGGACTAAGTGTATTGAAGTTTCAGGAGATTATATTGAAAAATAAAAATATTTTTGAAAAACTAACTATTTTCTTTCATTCATTGGCTAAGAAGTTTCCGCACCGCCCTCGTAGACTACAAAAACCCTAGTTAGGATTTGTCCTGTCAGATCCAGTTCGGATTTTATGGTCTCATCTAAACCGGGCTAAAACTACAGTTTTTTGCATTTATCGGACCTGTATCTCAGAAACGATTAGGAATTTGGCCTTGCTATCTTTGGAAATATTGTAGCCCTAAACTAGTAAAACTTATCTGTTGAGTCTGTTCTATGAAAAACTTCATCTAGGGTATTAAAATCGATAAATATAGAAAATTTTACATAGTTTCTGGAATTCTGGTCGGTTTCAGCTAAACTATTGGGAGTTGAACCAAGTAACCTTTTACAAAAATCATCCAAATAATTTTCTCAGCATTTGTTCAGAACATTCTGAAACCCTAAAATGCTTATTTTATGTTGTTTCAGCGGTATTTTGTATCATATCTTTTACAACACCTATTTCAAACACTGTTCACACCAACAGTTTGTTCTCGCATTAATGTTTTCACCACATTATTGACATATTTATTAAATCGTCGTTGAAAAATATGTTGAAAACGACGTAGCGAACATTTTTTCAAAAGAAAACATTAAGAAAAAGTTAACAGTTTTGGAGATATAGCGCATATATATAAATTATGGAATTTTTAGATATATTTTGAAATTTGAGGCAATATATGTAGTTTTTCGAGCTCATTATTTCTCCAAATATTTTATCATTGTTCTTATCTACAAATTTGCTTCATAGGTCAGAAGAAGATTTGCATTGGTTTCAGAGATATAGCCCCGAATTTCTTTAAAAACTCAATATTTAACCATGTTTAGATGGGGTCATAAAATCCGAGCTGGATCTGACATAAAAAAGCCAACTAGGGTTTTTTGTCGTTTGGGTCTGTTCTTTCAAAAAATCCTCAGTTCGACTTGTTTGCACAAGATTACCTTAAAAATGTTGCACAGTGTTATTAAAAAATCAAAAGCAGCGAAATTCCGGCTTAAAAATGTCAGCATAAATTTTAGGTGGATGCAGTGGATATATCGAAAAATCATACACTAGTATCATGTTGCCCATGGAGTTTTCTTTGAGTCTTTCTTTATGCATATGTCTATAGAATGTAAGGTTAAGCCAGAAATCGGAAGGGAGCATAAAAAAACTTGTTGGCTTCAACCCATTTTTACCCATTTTTCTACACTGATGTGATTAGTTGCCATTTTAGGATCCCTCCTAAAACACTTCATTTTAAAGAATTTCGGTCATATTATATAGAATATGTTAACAGTTCGCGAATTCCGAAAGGGTGAAACTCGGATTCATCGATTGAAAAACATTTTTTGTTTTTACCATATATAACTGAAAATAAGCTTTGGATCAGCACGACATAACCAAAATGGCATAACCTTTTGTTTCTCACAAAATTTATCATCATATCATTACATACATGTATGTATATCATATATAATTTTATTTCATATATCAGATCAATTAAAATTGGTTTGTGCGGGGTCTGCTAATATAGCCCCTATAGAACGGTACCTCCTGATTTTCAGCATTTTGCAGGTTGTGGCCTCAATATCCCACCGAAAAGGCTGAAATTTGGTAGTTAGTCTTTGTATAAAACTTGCCACCTGAAATTTGTCGGAGTACGCCTTCATATAGCCCCCATGGAACGGTGCCTCCCGATTATCCGTGTTTTGAAGGTTATGGCCTCAATCTCCCATTGAAATGGTTGAAATTTGGTATTTAGCCTTCGTTGGGGGTATAAAACTTTCCACCTGAAATTGGAATAGGTCCACGCATTCATGTATGAATGGTACCTCCCGATTACCGGTATTTTGAAGGTTGTGGCTTCAATCTCCCATCGATATGGCTGGCATTTATACTTCGTTGCGGGTATAAAACTTTCCACCCAAAATTTGTCGCTATAGGTCCACGTTTTGACATAGCTCCCATAGAACAGTACCTTCCGATTTTCGGTATCTTGCAGGTTGTTGCCTCAACATTATAGCGTAACGGCTGAAATTTGCTATTTAGTCTTCGTTAGGGTTATACAACTTTCCACCTGAAATTAGTCCGAGTAGGTCCACACCTTCCTATAGAACGATTTTCGGTATTTTGAAATTTGTGGCGTCAATATCCCACCGAAATGGCTAAAATTTGGTATTTAGTATTCCATGTCGGTATAAAATAGTCCAGAAGGGAATTATCAGTATAGGTCCACGTCTTCATATATCCCCCATAGAACGAAACCTGTCGATTTTCGGTATTTTGAAGGTTTTAGCCACATTATCTTACCGAAATGTCTGAAAGTTTGTAGTAAGGGTTCTCAGATTGAAAGGTAATATGATACCGCTCGGTGTGAAGTCTTTAAAAAGCTTAAGGCCTCGACACATAAGAAGCATGGCATTCTTGCTGAAGTCATATCTGATAAAAGACTAAAGGCTAAAATTCGACCTAATAAAAAGATTTCAGAATCACATTTGAATTAGGTCGATCTTGGTCTTTAGTCATTTACCAGATATGACTTAAGCATGAATGTCATGCTTCTTATGTGTTGATGCCTTTAGTCCACTGTAGTGACTGTAACTTGGTATTTCAGATTCCCAATGCGTAGAAAAGCTTCATGTTTTAGTATATTTCCAATATGAAGGTACATCCAGATTTTAAGTATTTTGAAGGTTTTACACGCATTGGCCCAATTGAATGATTGGGTAGAAACATCGATGTCTCACTGGAATTAAACCTTGTTTAAAAGAAAGCGATGTTGTTTAATTAGCATTGCGGAAAAGCTTAATATTTTCAGTAGGGAAAGGAAACTAATTTTTCCATTTTACTTGTATTCATCTCATGGTGGAGGGAATAAAAATTTCGGCCCGTCCGTCTTAACGCCATTCTTGCTTGTTTCATAGTAAAGAAATGTACATTCATACATATTTTTTCGTTCAACGTGTTGCTATTAAAAGAAAGCAAATGATATCATCTGCATTCAGTTATGTATTCTATGTCCTACCCTAACACTATATGTAAATAAATTCATTAATTATGGGTGAATTTTATAATTTTGATTAGACGAACATAAAAAATTAACTTAATCACCAAAAACCAATATTTGCTTATACGGGTTTCATAGTAATAAAAACTTATTACCCAGATAATGGAAAACAAATTGGAACTAGATATCAATTAGATTTTGACACACGAAGTCAGATTACAATTTTGATTCAAATTATATGTTTTAAATTCTACCCACTATAAAATTATGATGCCCCCCATATCCAATATAAGAAATCTTTCACAAACATAAAATCATTTCGTAGCTTTTATTGCAAAATTTCTTATATAAAGAATGGTTTTGATTTAGAGACAAATCATAGTCGTAGTTTTCGAGCAGAAGAAAACACCATGAAAGTATTCGCAGTATTGACAATAACAGCGGCAGTCCTTGGATTGTCAGCTGCTTTCCAACTACCAGCAGCACGTTATGATGACTTCAAAGTCTACAAAGTCTTTGTCAAGGATGAACAGCAATTGTCGGAATTCAAAAAATTGGCCAACAATATTCCTGTGAGTAAAATAAGCACAATCTTTCGCAAATAGAATACACCTTAACACACCTTTCCTTATATTAACAGGTTCGCTTTTTGAGTGACATCAGTGGTCCTGGACGTAGCTACGATCTTGCCATTGATCCCGCCAATCAAAAGGCTTTGGAAACCCACATGCAATATAATGAATTCAACTATGAACTCACCATTGATGATTTGCAAGAGTAAGTAGAATTTTGGACCACATAACCTATTTTTAACCTATCGTTTTGTAGGGGTATTTCCATCGACTTGAATTTCCCATTCCTCAAATATTGTTTTTGTGTGTTCTAAATGTTCTATTAGCTCACATACAATAATTTTTTATTTTCCACAGAGTCCTTGAACAAAGTATGCCAGCAAATCTGGAAGCCACAGAATCCTCCATGACCTGGACTAAATATCATCAATTGGAAGATATCTACAATTGGTTGGATGATCTGGCTATTAATAATATGTTCACCGTATCGCCTTTCGTTATTGGCAAATCCTATGAAGGACGTCCCATTAAAGCTGTCAGAATTTCATCTAGACCCGGAAACAAGGCCATCTTCGTTGAGTCCAACATTCATGCCATTGAATGGATTTCTTCTGCCACCACCACCTGTTTCATCGATAACTTGTTGAAGGCCGAAACCAAGGAAATGAAGAAACTTTTGAGAGACTACGATTGGATTTATGTACCCGTTTTGAATCCCGATGGTTTGGAATACACTCATAATGTTGAACGTTTGTGGCGTAAAAATCGCAAACCCACTGGTTTCTCCAACTCATCTGGCATTTGCTATGGTACCGATATGAATCGTAACTTTGGTTATATGTGGGGAGGTAAGAAGATCTATTTTTCAGCTACGGACAAGACATTTTATTAAACAATAAATTTTGTTATTTAGGTGCTGGTTACAATATTGATGTCCCCTGTGATCATTGGTATGGTGGTGCTGCTCCTGATACTGAACCGGAAGTTTTGGCATTGGAAAATTTCGTCAATGCCTTCCCTGAAGGTTACATTCGCATGTATTTGGCTTTCCATTCATATGGTAACTTTGTTTTGTTGCCCTATGGTCACACCAGTACTGAATTCCCATCCAATTATGATCAAATGATGCGTATCGCTAATGCCTTTGCCGATGGTGCCAAAGTGAAATATGGCACACAATTCCAAAGTGGTGCCAGTGGCCTTTTGAACTGTATGTTGACATTTTAAGGGGATTTTGAAGGTGTATCTCCTATTTTCATTTGTTTGTCTGTTTCTTGTAGATCCTGTATCCGGTGCTGCCAAGGATTGGGCCTATGGTGTTAAGAATATTCCATTCACTGCCACCATTGAATTGCGTGATGATGGTTCCAAATATGGTTTCTTCTTGCCAGCCTCTCAAATCTTGGAAGTTTGTGCTGAAGTAACTGATGGTTTGATTGAAATGGTTGACCAAGCCCGCAAAGAAGGTATTTTCAGATAAACTATGACAATTTTTCCTATAAATGAATTTAAGGATGTCTAATAAAATCTGCATTTGGCTTAAAGTTTAATTGGTTGTGGGCTATTTCTTTTATATGGAGTATCAGACAGCAGCACTAGGTTCCACTGGGTAATTTTAATTTAGCAAAATAAAACAAGTAAAAAAATAATATTTAAAAAAATTAAGTTTCAGTGTTTTATTTAGAAATGCACTTAAAACTAAAAAATAATTTGTTGCTTAGCCTCAATAAATATATTCTTTCTCATGATGGAATCTCTCAAATAAAAAGCTTGCATTTAAATTATGAATGGTGGCAAAACTAAACGGCAGAATTTTATTTGAAAGATTCCATCATGAGAAAGAATATATTTATTGAGGCTAAGCGACAAATTATTTTTTAGTTTTAAGTGCATTTCTAAATAAAACACTGAAACTTAATTTTTTTTAAATTATTTTTTATTTTTCACTTTTTAGTAAATACATTTTCTTGACCACTGAGAATCCCAAATGCCAAATTACAGTCCATTTGAGCAGAAAATGTAGATTAAAATGCTTGAAATTGGGTGGTGCCGTTATATGGAGGCCATATTAAACCTTGACCTACGTCCACAATTTTTACTGGGGAAGTTCCTGGACCATTGAGAACTCCAAACGCAAAGTTACAGCAAATTCGGGCTAAAAATGAAGACAAAATCGTCAAAATACCAGAAATCGGGTGGTAACGTTATATGGGTGCTATAGGAAAAATTGAACCATATTGGTTTTGGTTTCATATTCATTTATTGTCATCTAAATCTGAAAAATGTGCAAAGTTTTAGTTCGATTGGTCAACTGCAACCGTGTTAAAAATCAGTTACCAGATTTTAAAAGTGGGTCAAGTTAGACACCGTAAAAACGCTGTAAGAATGGCCCGATATTAGTTTTGATTTCATATTCATGTATTGTCATCCAAATCTAAAAAGTGTACAAATTTTAAGTTTGATTTGAAAAGCAAATTAGATAAAACACTGTTAAACAGTGTAAAAATTGACCAATATTGGTTTTGATTTCACACTCATGTATTGTCATCCAAATCTGAAAAGTGGGCAAAGTTTTAGTTCGATGGTAAACTGAAACTATGTTAAAAATGAGTTACCAGATTTGAACTAAACACACACCAAAGCAAGTTAAATAAAACACTGTAATAAAAACACTGTTCGGCAAGGCCGAACTTGTTATACCCTCCACCATGAGTTGTATTGAAGTAAAAATTGACAAATTAGTCTCCTTTCGTTTATGACGAATACTAAATACAAAATTTCAGCAAGTTCAGTAAAACATTTTGGCTAACCTTCAAAATACCGAAATTCGGGAGGTACCGTTCCATGGGGGCTATATCAAAACGTCGATCTATACCTACAAACACCAAATTTCGGTAAAATCTTCAAAATACCGAAAACCAAGAGGTACCCTTCTATGGGGGATATAGGAACCGGAGGACCTATACTGATAATTCTCTTTTTAAATATTGTATAACTAAATAAAAATGTCAATTTTTCGCTGAGATATTGACGTCACAATCTTGAGAATAACGAAAATCGGGAGGTATCGTTCTATGAGGGCTATACGAAACGTTGACCTATACTGACGAATTTCAGTCAGAAAGGCTATTACCTCCAACAAATACTAAATACCAAATTTCAGCCATTTCGGTGGTTTGCTCTGGCCACAACCTTCAAAATACCGAAAATCGGAAGGTACCGTTCTATGGGGGCTATATGAAGGCGTGGACCTATACCGGCAAATTTCTGGAAGAAAGTTGTATACACCCGACGAAGACTAGGTACCAAATTTCAGCCATTTCGGTGTGATAATGGGGCTAAAACCGCTCTATGAAGGCGTAAACGTATACCGACAAATTTCATATGAAACCCTTAGTACCCCAAATGAAAACCAAATACCAAATTTCAGCCATTTCGGTGGAATATTGAGGCCACAACCTTCAAAATACCGGAAATAGGGAGATACCGTTCTATGGGGGCTATATGCGTGGACCTATACCAAACATCCTAGGAGTAATAGGAACTTTTATACCAAATTACAAAGCTCTGTCTTAGAAATTGCGAGCTGTATCTTGATTTCAACGAACGGACAGACGACATGCTTATATCGACTTAGATTTTTACCCTGATCAAGAATATATATACTATATAGGGTCTAAGATCGATATTTCTATGTTTTACAAACGGAATAACAAATTTAATTATACCCTCCACATTACGGTGGAGGGTATAAAAAATATTTCTTAATCAACAATTTTCGTTATAATCTGGGTAAAAATCTTATCTCAAAAATGAGAGCTGATGAAAAAAACTTTTTCCGGATTTGAAAATAATTCACCAATTTGAAAAGAAATCGAATGAAACAAAAGTCGTGTTGACCATTGTAAATAGGTGTGGTAGCTTTCACTTTCAAAAAAATATAAATTCAGCTCCTAAAAACCGAGTTAAACTTTTTGCCATGACGTAAAGCATGAGTTTGGTTGTGGATTCGTAGTTAGTCGGAGACTAAAACATCTGGTCTCCAGCTTAACTGATACAGATAGTGTGCTAAGGATATGGAAAGAGCATTTTTCCAAACTGTTGGTATCCTATAGTAGCGAAGTCGACTAAGATACCACAGATCCAATCCCAGAAAATGGTATTGAATGTATACCACCCGGTCAAGATGAGGTAAAGACAGCAACAAACCGTCTGAAGAGTAATAAGGCAGCAGGATGTGATGACCTACCAGCCGAGCTGATAAGGTGTATGCATCAGCTAGTTAGCTCCATCTGGCAGAAAGAACGCGTACCATACGATTGGAACCTGAGCATCCTGTGTCCCGTCCACAAGAAAGGAGATAAGACTTTATGCTCCAACTATGGGGGCATAAGTCTTCTCCCTATCGCCTAGAAGATAGTGTCAGGGATATTGTGCGAACGACTAAAGCCCATGGTCAACGAAATAATTGGACCATACCAATGCGGCTTTAGACCTGGCAAGTCCACGATTGACCAGATATTTACCCTGCGTCAAATGCTGGAGAAGACCCAAGAGATGCAGATCGACACCTACCACCTTTTTGTCGATTATAAAGCAGCCTTCGACAGCCCGCTACGTTCAAAGGTATTCCAAGCCATGTCTGAATTTGGTATCCCCGCAAAGCTCATTCGGCTTTGTAAAATGACTCTAACTGACACAAGATCTTCAGTTAAAATAGGAAAGAACCTCTCCGAAGAGTTTTGTACCAAAAGAGGTTTCAGGCAAGGGGACAGCCTTTCGTGTGATCTTTTCAACATTCTGCTAGAAAAGGTTATACGAGAGGCAAACGTCAAAAGAAGTGACACAATCTACACCAATAGCGACATGTTATTTGCTTATGATGATGATATAGACATCATGGGACGATCAGTAAAAGAAGTTGAAGTTGGTTCCTATAATTTTGAGGTAGTAAAAGACTTCGTATACCTCGGCACCGTCGTAAACACAACGAACGACATCAGATGTGAAATAAAAAGAAGAATTGTATTGGCCAACAGATGCTACTTTGGCTTTAGTACGCACTTCAAAAACAAAGCCATAACTCGTCAAACAAAAATAACGCTTTACAAAACACTGATACTACCCGTGCTGATGTATGGTTCCGAAGCCTGGGTTCTTGCGCAAGCAGATAAGGCAGTGCTTGGCGTGTTTGAGAGAAAAATTCTTCGAAAGATCTACGGACCAATGTGCGTTGACGGTGAATATCGACGTCGTATGAACCACGAGCTGTATATGCTATACAACGACATCAATATAGTTAAACGTATCGAGATGCAGCGATTGCGTTGGCTAGGCCATATAATAAAAATGAACGATGATAAACCCGCTAAAAAGGCGTATAAATTCGAGCCACATGGCGGTGCAAGCAGAATTGGCAGGCCAAAGAATAGATGGCGCAAACAAGTGGATGAAGAGATGACAAGGCGCGGTATTCCAAAAAGCGAAGCACGAGACAGAGAGAATTGGAGATCTTTTCTTAGTTCGGTCTATGGAACAAATGTTCTGTAATGGGCCAGCTAAGTAAGTAAGTAATATTAAATATTTTCATTTTGACCAATATTATAACTAAAATATTTTGTAACTCTTGCAAGTTAAAGGAATTGTTATAAGCAGGAAAACCAAGCTTAGGAAATTTACTAAATCATCCAACTTAAGTTAAGGCGTGAATAATATTATTTGTTTAGAAACTCGCTTACACTATAACCATTTTCCCCCTTTTTTAATATTTTTTTTCTCCAAAATTAGTTCTCCTTAAGAACCGCGAAAAATAGCAGAAATATGTTATTCCGCTCTTATTGTGAGAGGAATTAGCTAAAATCGACATAATAGCAAAAATCAGAATGTACTGTTACGTGGGGACTATATAAAAATATGGACCAATGTCAACAATTTTTCGTGCAGTTTGCTGGCCACTGGGAACCTTAAATGTGAAATTAAAGCTAATTCCGTTATTGTGGGTGCAGTACCAAAATTTGTACCAATTTTCAATGCCAATCATCTTAGGACTACTACAAATTAAACTTCATTCATTTCTCTTAGATATTATTATTCTATAATGATTTCAACAGACAGTCGGACGGACATAGTTTATCGACACAGAATTGTATACTGGTCAAGAATTGTAGTTTTGTAGATTTTTGAGTGAAATTGGACACTTTTTTAAAAAATTGGTTTTTGATTTCTTTTATGTTTTGCTGTAGTGCCATAGATATCGCGCTTTGTAAAAACTGTATGCATGTATTAATAACTTCGTTAATATTGGTCCAAACAGAAAAACTCTTTTTTGTATTTTTTGTTCATCAGCTATCTAATAAAAAAAAAAAATTAAAATTTGGACCAAAAGTTAAATTTGAATATTTTTTTCACAATGGTCAATTTCACCAGCTTAATGCTATCGCATAATTTTTCAAAATTATTGGCATTTTCAATGACCAATCCACTTACATGGTGAAAAAATTTGTCAGTATTAAAATATAACTGTGACTTCTAGCGTGATTATGGTTACACTACACACAATTAAAACTGTGGGATCCCTGTATATATTAGGCTGCAACTATCCCTGTAGGAAGCATGGGGGCATGCGTCGACATGTCACCACTTTGTCTACTATTATGGTGACAAAGTCAACACTTTGTCAACAGGTTGTCAACAATTGATACCTTTACATTAATAAAAAGAAGCATTGTTTATAGTGAAAACTGATAGCCCAACGAAGCATCTTATTTTTTCTTCATTTTCTTAATTGTTTGGCATAAAATAATGTGTTTTTGTGAAAAATCAATAAAATATATAACATTAATCACAACAAGTATGAGCAAAGGAAATTAGAAAAGGAAAGTAACAGACAAGTGAAAAAATAGACAAAATGCAGGTTCTGAGGCATGGTACAATAATACAGGTAAAAGCAAGTCCCAGCTGATTAGATTCACCCGTAATACTAGTGTCAAAAACAATATGAAGTTTAATACATGTTGTTCTTTTCGTTAATTGTCAATTAATATTTATATTTTTTACTTTCTGATAAACAAACACAAAACACATATTTTGAAGTTATAGACTTCACGGCTAATACTTACATGCGAACTTCGAATAAATAGATCAGCAGAATGCAACTTTCGAATGGTGTAAGAGAACAAAAGGCCGTTTAAAATGGTGTGTCAGGAATTTGCGGATACAGGTCAGTGCTATATTTATTCATGGTAAAGTGGGTATTTATGCACGTAAAAATATCTCATTGCAGACAAGGATCTGATGGAATACATTATGAATGGAATCTCAATATATTGGATGCACTGTGAATTATACGGAATAAGATAATTGCAGAGTATGGTTAACCTTCTATTATGGAACCTCAGCCGTGTTATTTTGGCTAACTATGGCGAAGCAGATTTGTTCAAAATATCCCTAGCATGCCCCTTTTACTAAGGAAGAGGTATCAGAACAGCAGTTTCGTCTCAGGTGTTGCTGTGGTTGGCATCACGAAAGCAATCCTATGTGGTTGTTGTTTTTAGCTACACAAAACGTCAAGCAATGGATTAAACAGAACATAAACCCACGTTCAGATTTCGTAAATCTAAACTTACTATAAGCACGTTTAAACTCCTTTCGTTGTAGGATGAAAATAGTGAACCCATTTTGCATCTAGGGAATTCAGTCAACAAGTTTTGGGGATAATGTCCAAACACACTGATTTTATTTAAAACATATGTACATACATAGAATAAAATATATTTTATATATCGAATTGAGATGTTTCATTTGTTTATGCCGTATAAGGACTCAGAAATAGAGATGTTTGCTTATCCTGGCAATAACATCGGCTGCATTTCCTATTACAGCAAATATGTTTTTTCTGCGGTACTGCCTCACCATCGGCTTTCTTGATTTGTTCCTAACGGTTTTTATTCATTAATGTTGATAAATTTCGTTATACATACATATGTTCGCACAACATCCCCGAAGGGACAAGGGAGACTTCTCTCATATCAGTGAGTACTCGCCGATTCATATTGGCTCAATGATATATGACCTACTTTTTATCGCCGAGTCCGAACGGCGTGTCTTACGACACCACTTGTAGAGAAGTTTTTCAAGGCTGAAATACTCAGGAAATGCCGCCAGCATTACTGAGGGAGAATTGTGCCACCTTTGTAAATTTGATGTTGCTTGGCCTGGGATTCGAACCGCAGAACTTCTGAGTGCAAGGCGGACGTGCTAACCATTCCACCACGGTGGCCCCAAATTGAGTCGTGGATTTTATCTTTTCTTCGCATATAATATATTTGGATTTGGTTAATTGAAAATTGTGATTCAATGTGCCCCATCTGAAATTAACCATGAATTATTAGTAATTCTGGATATTTAGATGCAGTGTTACTTACCATTGTCAACATTTTTGAAGAAAAGTACCACGTGGAATTATTATTGATGTTAGTTAAATTAGTTTTTAATTCATTTATTGAATTTACATATATTTGTATTTCATTAAATCAATATTTATGAGACTTCAAAGCATATTGACATTTTATATTTTTGTTTACAATTTTCAAAAATGAAGTTGACACTAGTATTACGTACAACAACAAATTTCTATGTGGTTGTTGTACCGATTGTTGTACAAAAACACTTACTTTTACCTGTAATAATTGTACCATGGTTCTGAGGCGGCTGACAACATTTGTGGTGAATAATAATGTGGTGGCATAATAATGAGTTAGAATGTTGAAGGGTTATTTGGCAAAAATTGATTGCGAGATTTTTGCAATGTTTATACGGCTGTAATGTAAGAAAATTTAAGGACATTTTGTTTATTTATGCTTATTTATACATGTTTATTCTTTTCAATTCTTAGATGTTATATCAATATTCAGCGAATCGCCTAATAAAAAGCGAAGTGCAGCAGAAGAAGAAATATTTTAAGCAGATGAATCACACCAATTCTTATGGCCAAGAACCACCAATTCTTACGCGATGATATTTCTGACAATGAAAACAATATTTTTTATTATTGGTTAGTCAGCCTTGAAAACATTAGCCTTATTTACTAATTTTGTGCTTATGTGGAATCTTGGGCTTAGCCCTTTATAAAGATAAAAAGCCTGTAATACGCAATTTGTACTTTTTAGTATTTTTATAATTATATGTTATTCTTTAATAAAATATACTACTTAAACAAAAGTATAAGTTCATCGTCTTATAAAACACACTACATAGCCTTTTAATCTATAAAAAGTTTCATATAGGCCAAAAAACTTAATAGTGAACAATTTGGTACCAATGTCTCCATATGACCCTTTATGTACTATTGACTCACTACCTCCAATGTCTCTATTGACTCACTACTTCCAATGTCTCTACCAGTGTTCGAAAATAAACACTATGGTATCGTACCGTACCGTTCTGTACCGTACCAAGGTGGATAGGTACACTACGATAGTGTACCGCTCCGGAACACAAACACTAAAAAATATTTTAGTGACACTGTACCGGAACACAACGATAATCGTAGTGTACCGCATGCCGGAGCACTAAAAATCATAGTGCTCCGACTGCGGAGGACTAAAAATCTTAGCGTTCCCACCGCGGAGCACTAAAAATTTTAGTGTTCCGACTGCCGGAGCACTAAAAATCGTAGTGTTCCGACTGCCGGATCTCTAAAAATCGAATCAATGGAACAATAAAATCGTAGTTTTCGGCTGCGGAGTACTAAAATCGTAGTGATCCGGCAGTCAGAACACTACGATTTTTAGTACTCCGCAGCCGAAAACTACGATTTTATTGTTCCATTGATTCGATTTTTAGAGATCCGGCAGTCGGAACATTAAAATTTTTTGTGATCCGACAGTCGGAACACTACGATTTTTAGTACTCCGCAGCCGAACACTACGATTTTTATTGTTCCATTTCTAGTGACCCGGCAGTCGATTTTTAGAGATCCGGCAGTCGGAACACTAAAATTTTTAGTGATCCGGCAGTCGGAACACTACGATTTTTAGTGATCCGGCAGTCGGAACACTACGATTTTTAGTGCTCCGCAGCCGAACACTACGGTTTTTATTGATCCATTGTCCAAAAATCAAATAAGGCGTTTTCACGTGTTCTATTAAATTTTATTTTTTAATTTGTATTTATTACAAAAATTGTAAAATATTTAATTTTCCTCACAAATCATAATAAACTCATGTATTAACAGTCAGAACACTACAATTTGTAATGCGCCTTTGTACAACAACCGAATCAATGTTTTTCATAAGTTCCCAACGTTATTAATTAATATGTATACATACACGGATTTAAGAAGTGTATATGAGTTTTTATGTCTTAATTTGTACTTATCTAAAAAATTATAAATATTTAATTTTCCTCGTAAATCATAATAAACTCGTGTGTGGTACATTATCATTACGTTATTTTTTAGTGCTCCGACTGCGGAGCACTACGATTTTTAGTGTTCCGACTGCGGTACCCAACGTTTTTAGTGTACCAAAATGTGGTACACTACGTTTATCGTTGTGCTCCGGAACAGTATCACTAAAATATTTTTTAGTGCTTGTGTTCCGGAACACTAACGCTAAAAATATTTTAGTGATACTGTACTCGGAGCGGTACACTACGTTAGTGTACTGTTTATTTTCGAACTCTGGTGTACTGTTTATTTTCGAACTCTGGTCTCTACTGACTTACTACCTCCAATGTCTATACTGACTCACTACCTCCAATGTCAACACATGGTTCCTCAGGAACTACTGACTTACTATTGACATACTAGTTCCATTGTCAGTACTGACTTTCGAATGACACGGTCATACAAAATGTATGTAGGAAATTACATTAGTTGTCTACAGTTTGTCAGTAGTACTGTTGACAATGTCAGTAGTAAGTCAGTATAAATTCACTATTGACATTTCCTACAGGGATGTTATCTGACCACGTACATCAGCATAATTGGCATCAATGGAAAGGTCAAGAGTTTCTCTTCTAAATATAGCTTACGGGGATGTAACATGTCTTCCAAAAATAAAGGTATAGTCATTATACTAAACATATTGCAAATTTGCACACAAAAGTTTTGGTCCATTTCACCTGATAAATATTATCTGATCATCATGTTAAATTGCAAACTTCTTCTTTATCTGAACCTTACTTAAAATTTCGCGTCGTTCAGACCATAATTTGGAACTACAGAGCCGCTACAAAATCTGATAAAAATTTGATTTTTGGTATATTTCACCACCTAAATATTTCAAGATCACCACCAAAAACTAATCGTTTCTATTCTGGTGAGAACCCGACCCGCATACAAAATTTCGTGACGATTGGTCCATAATTGCGGTCTGTAGTTTGATTACAATTTTTAATGGACGGACGGACACATCTCAAAATCGTCGAGATATGAATTTTGGTATACCACATGAGGGGTCTACGACGAATATTTCGCTAGTTCCCAAAAGGAACTAGTTCTTTCTGTTTCCTTCGTTCCAAATAGTTCCGAGACCGATATAGTTCAATGAATCTTTCTCTTCCGTCGTTCTTTTTGTTTCCTTCGTTCCAAATAGGTCCGAGAGTCAAATAGTTTAACGAATTGTTCTCTTTCTTTTAGTTTTCACCTTATGTTGGATTAATTTATATACAAATAAATAAATTGCAGCGATGTAACGAGGATGTGATTTACGTCGATTTTACGTTGAACGAACCGAACGAGAAAGATCGAAGTGAGTGTGGAATTAAAGGAAGAAAATGAACTACACAAACGAAAGGAATTATATGTACGACTGGAACAATATGAACTAAAGGAACCATATAAATTCCAGAGCCGGATATAGTTCCAATAGTTCCAATTTCCCATTGTGATTGATGGATTGAATTTTAAAGTTAAGTGACAAAATACAACCATGTAAATAATTTATTCTACTACTATTGTGAATCAACTCATTATTGTCCATTACTATTGAAATAGATAACTCTGTACTAGACGCATTAGTCGCTTCTCAAAACCAGTATCTAGATAGAAGAAAATTCAATAAAGTCGCTCAGTTTGTGATCTACAACAGACATGTTCACATTTGGCACAGCGGTGCCGATGTTTTTCGGCAATTTACACACACATGACCCGAATGCAGACGGTGAACATAACAAAGAGAATAAATGTTTTGATTTCTCGCTTTAGTTTTGTGCTGAATATCATGCAAGCAGGTTGATGTCGCTTGTTTTTATAACTCTTGATACACTGAGAAGCTGTGGGGTTGTATACAAAATATGTGGAGGCAAGAATGGGAAGATTAATTTTTATTTTGCATCAACAGTTTCAATGATGCAGAATGCCTTGTCTGTAATAAAACATTAAAAGCTGTATCTGCATATTCTTTAAAGCAACATACATGCTAATATGTTTCTTCATCCGTTTTGCCAGTGTAATATTACCCATACATTCGCAAAAATATTGCTCGCTCTTTTTGGTCACGTCTGATCTACAATCTAACGCGTTACGTAACCATCAGATAAGATCACAAGGAGTGATCTCCATTTTAACACGCCATGTAACTATCAGATAAGATAACAATGAGACAATTTGTCCATTAGGGTTATGACTTTTTGACATTTTTCCTCAAAAATGATTTCCTGTATCAGGGATGAATGAACTTTTGCCTATTAATTGTTTATTTCATTGAAATATAAAAAAAGTTCACGCACAAATCGATTTTAAAAAAATAATTTTTTGAAAAAATATATTGAATGAAAAAAAATTTTTTTTTCAAAAAAATATTTTTTGTTGCGCGAATGAATAAATATAAGCCTACTAATAACTATAATAACGTTTATTTCATTCAAATATTAAAAAAGTCGCGAAAAAAGTCACTTTGAGAAAATTTTAAATTTTTTGTTTTTTGTTAAAAAATTATATTTTTGAATAGAGGCGTTTACGACATTTTTACGATTCTCAGAATTGAAGAAAAATAGTGAGAAATAAATTTTGTCATTTTAATTATCTCATGTGGCTCTAAAGTTTATTTTCAATTATATATCTGTTTTCAGTGACTCCAAAAAATTTTCGATAATTTTGATAAACTCAAATTTTAAAATCATTTTGTGCGTGAGGTTTTTTCACCGAATCACCTTATAATTAAGATTTTATGTAATCTTATGGCAAAACTCATCACGCTATGATACAGGGATATGAGGTTGTAAAAAAGTCATAACCCTATTGTCCATCCGGCAGTCTACTGTTGTGTTTCACTAAGACGATTCGAATACCAATTCGAACTACTACCACACTTCTATTTTTTGAAAAATATTCGATTTATTTTTGTTTTGAATTAATAAACAAACATTTTCCGCAACAAGAGGAGTTTGGTAGTAAGTCGAACGTATTTGAAATCGAATCGTCTTAGAGAAACTGGCCATACATCAAATCCTCACTTTTGTTTTCCTGTACAACCTTCACCAGATTGTTTTAAACTTTAAATAACCTTTTCACATTGTAGTGTAGGGTATAATAAAGGAAATCAAAAACCACTTTTTGAAAAGTGTTCGATTTCAATCCCCTGTGGAATCTAAAATGATTATTTCGAGGAGCTACAAACGGAATGACAAACTTAATATACCCTCCATTATTTGGTGAGGGGTATAAAAGACCAGGTTATCAATATGTGCACAACATCCATCCACTAGTATCAAAATGGGAAGTCTACGAATACTTTTATTGGCTTTAACTCGTCATACAATATGCTCGTTGAAACTGACCAGTGCACGTTCAAAAATTATTGAGGTAATAATAATTGTTATGGTCAATGATAAGGTTGATAAAAGTCTAGACCATTTGTATATTTTTTAAGTGTGTGTGGTGTTTTCTCCGAATTATAAAAGACAATGAGATAATGGATAGGCAAATAACTATAGCAGACTGGTAGAACTACTTGCCCCCTCCATATAAAGGACACTTTTAATAGCTTAAGATGGTTAGACGTGATAGATGACATGGAGACAAAATTCCAACTCCCCGCATATCTTCTTAGGATTTACCTAAGTGAAAGGGTACTTACATATGTATAACACAAGCGAGGGTACTAAAAACTAATTATATCAGGTGTCGCACGGAGCTTCATTCTAGGCCATAACCTTTGAAATATGAGAATATATGTATGTATGTATATGCTCGATGGCACGTTTCGGTGCGTAGATCACATAGCCACCGTAATTCAAGCGAAAAACGCGGAGGATGCACCACTCAAACAAAGGCAATTAATGTTCCGAACTAAAGCATATTTGGAGATAGCATATACCAGCTGAAGTCAATATGCGGATATCGTCATCTGCAAAGTGAATAGTGTTACGTAAGGTAAGGTCACTTTAGTCAAATATTTGCTCCAGCGACCGGCAGTGTCTGCTTTCTGAGAGGAAATGACCGTAAATAATGCATTGAATTTTACTCTCACTCGCTCTCAGTAAGCGCACACTGCCGGTCGCTGGAACAAATGTTTGACTAATGTGACCATTCAATGAAATATGGAATGTGTGACTGAATTTGGTCTAAAAATAAATGTGCCAAATTATAACGAAATCGGTTCAGATTTGGGTATAGCTTCCATATATATTTTCTGCCGATTTTACGTATTTGCTGCACGCTATATAGGTATATCTGATTTCGATGAAATTTGGAATGTGAGACAGAATTCGGTCTAAAAATAAATGTTCCAAATTTTATTGAAATCGGTTCAGATTTGGATATAGCTCCCAAATATTTTTTCGGCCGATTTCAGGTATTTGCTGCACCAAACACCCTATATCTGTCCAATATTGATGGAATTTGGTCCAGTAATAAGTGTACCATATTATATCGAAATCAGTCCAGATTTATATATATCTTCCATATATATTTTACATATTCACAGTGGTGTAGGGTATCATATAAGCGGCCCCGCCCGCCTTTGATCCTTTCCTTACTGGTTTTATGGTTTGTTTATTGGTGTTTGACCTTTTTTATAGATTGGAACACATGAAAAACTCAAAAACACTAATATTTTGATGAAAAATATAAAAAACTCAAAATATTAACTTTTACCTTGAATTCTTCAACAACTATTTGATCATTTTTGATGCATCGGAAAATTATGAAAAATATATCTATCCGCTCAAAAGTTACAGAGTATTGACCAGGAAAAAACGATTCTGAACCACTATGCGGCGTTAAGATCGGCCCGGCCGTAAATAAGACTTCGACCTTCTAACTCGTTTCCTCCAATGTCCTTTTCGTCCTTTATTTTAAGAGCCCCTATAAAAGTACCTCAAGATGGCGTTTTTCAGCTTCAAAATGTTCGGCAAAAATGTCGCTCAAAAATTTTAGGTAGGCTCTCATTGACAACTAATCGATTTTGTCGCGTTTATATAGTCATTTTTGATTTAAAGAATTGCACTACTGATCTATATCTGGTAGATATATTACGACGTGTAAAGTATGCACCAAATCGGTCACTCCCTTCAAGAGTTATCGTGCGCACAAATTTTGCGAACATTTTCGAACTTTTGTTCGGGAGGTACCTGAATTCGTGGACCGATATGGCTTACATTCGAACTTAAACTAAGATTGAACAAAATATTACGAAGACCAAATTTTAGACCGAATCGGCAGATCCGTTCGAGAATTATCTTGCGTTCCAACCACTACACACGGTGTCATAGGGGTTTTATGCAACTTCCAGGCTACTTTCTCAGGAAATATGGACTTGCTACAACAAAAATCAAAGCGATTCGAGAGCTGGTCCTAAACTGAACTTATGCGAAATTTTGTGTGGGAAGTACTCGAAGGAGTGGACCGATTGAGTCCATATTGGAACCTCATCTATGTCTGGTAAAAAGCTTCACGATGTAAAAAGTACGGACCAAATCAATTACTCCCTTCAAGAGTTATCGTGCGCATAAATTTTCCGAACATTTTCGAACTTCTGTGGGGGAGTTGGACCGATATAACCCATCTTCGAACTTAAACTAAGTTTGGACAAAATATTATGAAAGACAAATTTTGGACCGAATCGGTTGATCCGTTCGAGAGTTGTCGTGCGCTCCAGCCAGACAAACAGACAGACGGACGGACATGGCTAAATCAACTCCAAATTGTCTGAAACACATTTCGTCTAAACGTACTTGGGGTCTAAAACCATTATTTCGATGAGGTACACTTTGCCCGATGAAAGTATATACCGTCTGCTCCGTCGGAAATGGTCGTAAGTCCACTATTTGTGGGAATCGCGTTTTTGTTATAGGATGATAGTATAAGTCAAAACACGTCGTATGATTCAAAGAAAGTGGTAGTATGTCGCGTTTTTCTGTATGTTTTTCCCCTGTCGGAAAAGGTCGTAAGTCCACAAAACGTACAAACTTGAGTACGAAAATGTCGTAAGTCCACAGGAAAATGTATACTTTAAAAGAATACTATAGCTAATGTAGTTCAGATATAATATTTAACGTCATCCATGATTGGGGTACAATGTAAAGAACTAGCCTACACCTTTGGATGATATTTGGCGGAGCCTGTGGACCAAACTTTTGACCAAAAATGTCATAATTTCTATATTGCAACGAAAATTTACATTTGAAATGTGTTTCCCCTATAAGCGAACTGATTATGAAAGATGGACTTCTGGCCTTTTCATTGATACAATTTGGATACTGTATGTGTTCAAATACCTCATATATTGAAAAATTTGTAAAAAAAATCAAAATTTTACTGTTTTTACTGTCGTATATCTAACGTATATCTATCACGTAACGAGATTAGTTTGTATTCTGAATTCAATAAAGTAATACCTTCTAACAGACGGGTAAGTGCAATGTTTATATTATTAAATGATTCTAAAACAATAATTGATTGAAATGTTATTAAACTAAGAAGACATCATGGTTTTTGCTAACAAAGAGCAGTATGAATTTGGAATGGAATTAGACGATGGTGTCATGGGTCTAGTTCCTTATGGTTTTCACAGTGATTCTGAAAGCTTTGATGATAAACTTCCTAAACGCCGAAAGACATTACATGCTGAAGATTCTACATGGTTTGCACACAAAAACAAAAGACACAGGGAGTTGGGGCCGAAATACTTGGGAAGACAAAAAAGGACACTATTTGGGATTACAATGTAGCTAAGAAACCACGTACACTAAACACACTAAATATTAGCTGAACCGGTCAACGTTGCTGCCCAAATAACTGATGACTCATGCCGACTGTGTCCACCTTTATATAATATATCTTATATACCTGATGAAACTATAGCTATCGATATGTTGCCTTCTAATCTTAGCACTTGCTTTCCAATAAAATCAAAACTTCGTTATGCATAACATCTGGTATTTCCATTGATTTGTAGTATATTTAAGAAAGTGGGAGTGGTCGGGCGTTATTGCTAAAATATGTACCACGGATTAAGGGTACATCACCATGTTAAATTCTTCTTTGTCTTAAATTCAATTAATTTTTAAAATTTCGCGCCGATCGGTGTATTACTGCGATCTACAGGACAGCTACAAAGTCGGGAAAAAATTGTGGGTTTGGTCCATTTCACACCTTTCGATCATAACCAACATCTAATGAGGTCACTTCTGGTCGGGACCCGACCTCTCCACAAAATTTCGTGACGATCGGTACAGAATTGAGGCCTGCAGTTTTATTAAAATTGTTATTGGATGAACAGACACACATAGCTAGATCGCTTTATCTCGTCAAGATATGAACAAGTAGGAAAAGCGTTAAGTTCGGTCGGAACCAACTTTTTATACCCTCCACCACAAATTTCATCCATTTCGGTGGATTAATGTGGCCACAACCTTCAAAATACCGAAAATGGGAAGGTACCGTTCTATGGGGGCTATATGATGGCATGGACCTATACCTACAAATTTCTGGGGGAAAGTTTTATACCCCCAACGAAGACTAAATACCAAATTTAAACCATCTCGGTGTGATAATGAGACCAAAACCTTCAAAATACCGAAAATCGGGAGATATCGTCCTATGGGGGCTATATCAAAACGTGGACCTATATAAATATTTTATGTTAGAAATGTTTCTTAGCCTCTGGAAACACAAAATACAAAGTTACAACCGATTCTGTTGTCAAATGGGACTAATACATTCAAAATATATTAAAATGACGCGTACTTTATATGGGGCGTTATATGGGGGCTATACCAAAACGTGGACGTGGTAGGAATGTTTTTTGGCCTCTGGAGACACAAAATACCAAATTACAACCAATTCGGTGGTAAAATGGGACAAATATCTTAAAAATTCCTTAAAACGACGACGCGTCATTTTGTATGGGGGCTATACGAAAGCGTGGACCTACATAGCCCGCTTTTAATACCAAAAGTCCTACGTACATATAATAGATTTTCCCAAAATTTCATCCACCTACGTCAATCTGTTCGGACGCTAGAGTGATTTCCACAGACGGACGGACATAGCTATATCGATGTAGAATTGCACGCTGATCAAGAATATATATAGTTCGTGGGGTCTACAATGATTATTTCGAGTAGTTACAAACGGAATGACAAACTTAATATACCCCGTATCCTATGGTGGATGGTATAAAAATAGCAAGGGAGGGGGTCTACGACGAATACTTCGCGATGTTACACGAATATTGGACAAAACAAACTTATAATACCCTTTCCACATTGTTTTGTAAAGTATAAATATTTTATTTAAAAAACGTCCGTAAATTGTAGGAAAACGTCGTAAGTCCCTACAAAAATACAAAACTGTACAAGGAAAAGGTCGTAAGTCCAAAGACATCCAACTATCTCCCAAACGCGATAGAATTTTATCAAACAAAGTACAGGTATTGAAGCGGAATAAATAACCGAAGAATTCTGCCTTTACCACCATAATAAAATCTTTAATAGAGAAAGCGCTGGAATGTTTTTTCTTCCTCCTGCAAAATTTATTGAGAGGGACTTCCGACCTTCTCCGACGGAGCAGACGATATAACCTCGTTAGCATAAATTCTGAGGGTATAATAACAAATTTCAGACATTTCGGTTGAACAATGTGGGTAAAACCTTCAAATTGCCGAAAGTCGAGAGGTACCGTTCATTGGAACTATATGAAGGTGTGGACCTATACCGACAAATTTCATGTGGAAATTTTTATACCCCCAACAAAGACTAAAAATCAAATTTCAGCCATTTCAGTTAGATATTAAGGCAATAACCATCAAAATACCGAAAATCGCCAGGGACCATTCTATGGGGGCTATATGAAAGTATGGACCTATACCAACAAATTTCATGTGGAAATTTGTATACCCCCAAACGAGGGCTAAATGCAAAATTTCAGCCATTTTGGTGGGATAATGAGGTTTAAACTTTCAAAATACCGAAAGTCGGGAGGTACCGTTCTATGGGGGCTATATGAAGGCGTGTATCTGTATCTGTATCTTTTAGTGGAAAATTGTATACTCCCAACGAAGACTAAATGCTTAATTTCAGTCATATCGGTTAGGTATTTAGGCCACAACCTTTAAAATACCGAAAATCGGGAGGGAACGTTCTATGGGCGCTATATTAAGGGGGGGCAATATATCGCTAAATTCTAGGTGGAAAGTTTTATAACCCTAACGAAGACTATATGCAAAATTTCAGACTTTTCGTTGGAATGTAGAGGCCACAACCTTCAAAATACCGAAAATCGGTAGGTACCGTTCTGTGGGGGCTAAATCAAAACGTGAACCGATATAGTCCATTTGCAATACCAAACATCCTAGGAGTAATAGAAACTTCTATACCAAATTTTAACAGGCAGATGAACGGACAATCTTAATCTCTGCTAATCTCCGACGAGTATTTCGATGTGTTAAGGTTAGATCACAAAATAGGCAAATATTTGCTCCAGTGACAGGCAATGTGTGCTTACTGAGAGCAAGTGAGCGTAAATATTGCATTGAAATTTATGCACACTTGCTGTCAGTAAGCGCCCACTGCCTGTAGCTGGAGCAAATATTTGCCTAATGTGACCTCACCTTTACAAACGGAATGAGAAATTTAATTATACCCTCAATAATAGGGTGGAGGATATAATAAATACAACATAACAATGCTTATTCCCAGATAGCATTTAGAAGACTGTTTTTTCAAAAATCACATTGAGGAGTCTTTTTAGAGTCCTTTTGGTGATCAAAAATTGATTAAATCGCTTGTGTGATCAGAAAGGGACTCGAAAGTGACTCTCTGTAATGATTAAAAAGAGTTCAATTTAAGATACAACAACAAATGTGTAGCAATCACAAATAAATCGTTGAGGTGTTTAAAATGTGACAATTTTTTGTTATTTATTGTCACATTTTGATCATCTGGAAGATTGAAAAATGCTTAATCAAAAAAGGGTCATACAGGTGTTTGAAAAGTGATTATAATTATGTATACTCTGATCATATTTTGAACAGTTAGGTGATTAAAAACTGATTGCTTTGTTTTATTTTTATTTGGTTGTAAATAAAAAAATAAAATTCTCATATACACTTTCTACAAATTTTTGATATAAATGTAACGTATAATATTAAAGGTACAGACAAACACAACACAACAGGTTTTGCCAAGTGAAATGAAGAAGCAGTATACTAACCACCAAGCAACATAAAGGATAATTAAAAGACATAACAAAGCAGAAAATACTATAAAACGAAGGAAAGAAACAAAGAAGAATAAAAAGAAAATTTTTTAATTTATTTCGTCTAACAAAAAGACTCATAAATGACTCCCTAAAGACTCATAAATGATTATAAACATGACTCTAAAAAGACTCGAAAAAGGGTCCGAAATTAATCAACAAAACACCAATAAATGATTGAAATACGACTCGAAAAAGACTCATTTGTGATTTGTTTAGAAGAGTCGCCTGAGGTTATGTTTTCCTACCGACAAAGGAGTCATTTATGATCAGAAAATGAGCTCATATTCTAGCTTTTTAATCGTGCAGTCGGAACAAAAAAGACTCGAATTTGATTAAAATTTTCAAAAAATGCTGACTGGGTTTGAACATTTCCACATTTTATACATTTTATACGGGCACTATTATTTTTACGGCGCAGCTGTAAATTAGTTCGCCAACAAATCGATATGCTCCTATGACCATTAGATATTTTAAAATGAACTTTGTTTGCGACCACATACATAATTAATGTTTCGTGTTTGCAAAATCTAGACTAATTGTCCGCCTGGTTTTTATCTCGATTGACCTAAAAGTAAAATTGTTTTTTTTATTTGAGTGACGAACATTATTGTTATGACCAAATTGTACATTGATAAAAGTGAAACAATCTCAATAACAATTTATTGAGGTTTTAAAGATTTCTGATTAATAATTGCAGTAAAAATTTGTCACAAATTGCTTTGATTCATGCACAATGGACTTATGACATGTTGCAATTACTTCGTGCTACCTTGGAATTACGTATATTAATTAATTCGTTCTTCGTAGGGGAGCATGTCCTTTTACTTTATAACTAGTCCCCCATTCTTTGGAAAGAAATACAGAATCCTCTAATTTCGAATCCGATATTCCGATTTTCTGCTTTTCGTCTAACTTCAGAAACCTGCCCAGCTCCATAGAAGGACACCCTAACGAATTGAAGTGTGCTAATAGACATCTTCTTCCCAGTCTTCTTGGAAGACAGTGACTTAGCTGTCGACGATTTACCATGTGCAGTATGTGGGGGAAATAGAGGTCTCAACACCTTCACAGGTTAATACAGAGTCACCACCTTTTGGTAGATGTGATAGCGTTTGGGGTGGATGTGATACCCGGCGACCTTGATACCTCCACAGGCATAAACGGTTGCGGATTTACCAAAGCCCTACTACCATCAGAAAAATCTCACGGCAGCGGGTTCTTTCGTACCAGATTGACCCGAAACCATTGTGTTTCGGCCAGCGGCTGCCAACTCAGCGTCAATCCCATGAATTTACGTAGGTTTATGTGCTGCTACAACAACAACAACCATCAAAACAGGGGGTTCCCTCAGTGACAACCTGCATAGAGGTCCATTTCTTCCTTTATTTTGGTATTTTTGGAGGTCAGAGGTATGGGTAAACCATTCGTCTTTTAATGGACGAGAAAGAGAAAGGAGAGTGTTAAAGCAAAGATGATAAAAGAAAGGATTTGGGATGACCTGCCTAATAGCCACTTAAGGCTCATGCAATAACTAAGCAGGGCCGCAGTACATATGAAAGAGAAAAACGATAGAGATGCAATATTATGTGCACCAAACAGCCAGTGTCTTTTGATTGCAAGTCAAGGAAACAGATAGAAACGGTGCTCGCTTGTTTCAGTCTGTTACATATCTTCGCATAGCCTGCAGTACTCAATGTTGTTACCCTCCCACTTACTTGTCATAGATCTTATCCAGCAATGGCCAGTGGTAAATCCTACAGTAATGCCGACCTCTGATTTGCGACGTGAGAGAAGGGACGCAGTTCTACGTCCTGAGATTGCCGCTCAGATAAACTTTGATACCTTGCCTCCAGGTCCGTCCTCCCAGATCTTTACGCGTTTCTCTGCGTAGATCTTACTGAGTTTGTGGATAAAGAATCAACGGGGAGCAAAGCGCGTCCAAAATAGGCTTGAATTTGGCTGCTCTAGTAATAAGAACGGACACACAGTAGCTAACCTGGACATATTCAAAGAATTGCATGCCACCAACAATGGTCAAGATAGCTTTTGTGTCTTAATCTATGGACAAGGACTACACACCATCCAGTATTGGCGGCACAAAACGGCGTTTGCATTAGAACTTTTTGTCGGGTAAACCTTCTTTATGAGGATTTATTTGACATCTGCGCTATGGAATTGACATTTGAAACCCAGTGGGTTTATTTACCCACTGTTTTTGTAACTTATTTTTGTTCGTTCGTCTATATTCGCATTAATTTAGGCATCAATTGTTTAGCACACAGGTGATACACAGACTTAATTTTTCGTAGATGAGATCCAAATATAGTTAAGAATTCCTCATATAAAAATCAGCGCTCTCCATTTGCGCTAATACCCTAGACAGACGGCAGCGTTAATTTGCATTAACTGCCTTAATTCAAATTAATTCGTGCATTATCCACATTCTTTATGCACAAAATCAAAGGGAATTTGAACTGAATTTAGGCATTTCAATATGGCAATGCTGTAAAAGAGCGCCCATATTCATGTAGGAGAGAGAGCATATTCATGCTCTGAGACACAATTTGCATTGCAAAACAACAACAAAACAGTTCTTTACCAGCAAACAGCTGTTTCGTAAATGCAGAAACTGTCGTCTGTCAGGTTAAAATTAAATGCACATGTTAATGCAAATTAACGTTGCCGTCTGTCTAGGGTATAAGGCATTAGTGCTCAGAAAAGTTGGTGTATTAGTAGTGGTAATATACTCTTTCCATTGCTAAACAATGGCATCTCAAAAGTAAAGAGAGAATGCGTGTGGTTTGTTTACACTTTTAAGTATGAGGACGAGCATCGTTGGTATAAGGCGAGTAAATCGATCTACAAAATTTGACACTTCGTGTGAGAAGAATAAAAATTTGTACATAATCAGGGGGTAAAATCGGTTAAGTGCAAACGGGGTAAAAGTTCAGCATATTTCTTTTCACCTCAAGGCCATTGTGGTGAGCCCTGGAAGAGAGTTTTACGTGTGCACCTTGGATCAAATCAGACAGCGTAGACAAAAATGTTCCACTAATTAGGATGACTACGTCATCTGCATAGGAAACTACCAGAAGCCACAGCAAAGGTGATAAGACTCCTTCCATCTGCAGTTTAGTGACTGACTTCCTTACAGAACTCTCTCCAATATTTGAATTGATTATACCCCCGTTACACTTAACCAGAATAACCCTGTGGGTTTGGGTTTCAAATGTCATCAATTTTTACATTTTTTGAATTTTTTAATGAAAACAAGTGAGAAAAGGCAATAGTCGGTACGGGGCCGACTATGTGATACCCTACACCACTACCTCTGTGCATAATCTTTTCACTCGAAAGCATTTCTTTTAGGGAGATACGAAAGTTTTCACCTATCTGGCTTTTATACCAAATGACTTAAGACGAACTGAACCAAAATAATTAATATTTAATTTTATATTTGACTACTATCGACATCACCAACGTCAATAGGCTTCTATCTCTGTGAGAACATTTCGTGATGATCCGATCAAAACCTGTAGTGTGATTACAGAAAAAGTGGAAAAAAGGGATGCATTACCGACTATTGCGATATCTCTATTATTTGACCACCTACGCCAACCTACTTTGCATAATTTTAAAGACGGGATTTTCTACTTACTTTCTTAGTCAGGCTTTGCTTTTAGAAGGTCACCAACCAAAGGTGTGATATCCGTCATTATTATTAAAATAGCAAAAATTAAAAGTTGGGACCTATGATCGACTATTGCGATATCTTCGTTGTTTGACCACCTACGACAACCTACGTTACATCGTTGTATAGGTGATATTTCCTACTTTCATTGTTAGGTTTTGCTTTTGATATACCCCATATAGAAGCTGAGATATTCGTTTTGTTAAAAAAAGTTGTCTTTTTATCCACATAAGTTTTTTGCCCATTCCGACCCCTAAATATTATCCGACCATCACCACAATCAATAGGCTTCTTCCCCTCCGGGACCCCCATCAACATCCAAAATTTCGTGACGATCCGATCAAAATTGCGACCTGAAGGGTGATTACAAGGTTTAGATGGACAGACGGACGGACGGACACACATAGCCAGATCGACTCAGCTCGTCGATACATTTATTTTGGTATATATAAGTATGGGTCTACGACCATTAATTCGATGCGTTACAAACTTTTTGGCCAAAACCAACTTATAATACCCTCCCCACATAGTAGTGTAGGGTATAAAAAGTTGGAATATGAGCTCATTTTCTGATCATAAATGACTCCTTTGTCGGGAGGAAAACGTAACCTCAGGCGACTCTTCTAAACAAATCACAAATGAGTCTTCCTCTGCATTAGTTTCGAGTAATTTTTGCCCATTTTCTGATTTTTGTTGATTAATTTGTGAGTCTTTTTTGAGTCATATTTATAATCGTTTATGAGTCTTTAGTGAGTCATTTATGGGTCTTTGTAGCAGACAATAAAATTAAAATGTTATTCTTCTTGGTTTTTTTTTTCGTTCGGAACGAATCGTTCCTTTGTTTTGTTTTGTTTTCTGCTATGTTGTGACTTTTAATTATACCATTACATGGCACAATTACCCAGGTAGTGGCATCGTACAATTTTGAATATGTTATGTCAAAACTTTCTTTATGTTGTTGGGAAAATTACAACAAAAATAATTTTTTTATAAAGGTATTTGACTTTTCATATTCGATCAGCTGGTGTGATACCACTACCTGAGTAATTGTGCCATGTCCCATTAGTATTTTCAATTCAATTGCTTTATTTTTTTAAAATCGTTATAATATAATACAATAATTGTAAAATAACATACATATATACAGATATAAGTATTTTGAAAAATAAAGGTTTACGGCATGGTTGATAATAACCGTCTGCCGGAATGTTGAGATTTACACTTTCGTTAATAGTTAAATTCAGAGACTAATATTTTTCTGTATCTGAAGGCTTCTTTGATATAACTAAATAGATCAAACCAACAATTATTTCCACCACCGTTTAAAACATCGATGACTTCTGATTCCGTTAAGACTTCTTTATCAAAATATCTTTTCCTGATATTCAAAAATATTGGACACTTTCCAATAAAGTGTTGTACCGTTTCTATATCATCAAGATTGCAGATTGAACAGAGGTTGTAAGGTTCAGACCTTTGGCAATTTAAACCAAGCACGCCCGCTCTGGCCTTCATTGTATACGATATTTGGCTTTGGGAATATTTATTATTGCAATAGGATTCTCCCTGCTCTTGGGTTTAGATATTTGTAGATACGAGTTTCACTTTCTCGTGATTTTTGAATATGGTGTATATAGTTAGAATTCCGAATTTCTTGTAATAATGCTTGACATGCTATGCGCCAGTGTTCTCTACTCCTATTAACTTCACTGTTCTCAATGTTATACGAGTCTAAGCGATCTTTTAAGTCTTTATACCAAGAAATATTTTTCTGTACTATTTTAATAGCGAGGATATGCGGAAGTCGATCTTGTTTTAACTCAAATAGTGCTTTGGATATATATTTCAAGTGCAACCCATACGTGTATATATAGCCTGGCTCGTATCCTGTTTCTAGGGCTAGAACATAGTTAGTTGTGTTCTCTGGCAATTTAAGAAGACGTTTAATGAAAAACTTGTACAGTTTGTCGATATCTTCAAAGTGTTCGTTTCCCCAAATTTGGGATCCGTAGCTTTGGATTGAACGGCATACTGATAGAAACATTTTCCACTTAGCGCTGAGTGAAATATTCGGTTTTCCTATAAAGCATTTCCATGTAGTGTTGAGGCAGCATTCGGCGGCATCATTATACCCTACACCACTATGTGGGGAGGGTATTATAAGTTGGTTTTGGCCAAAAAGTTTGTAACGCATCGAAATAATGGTCGTAGACCCATACTTATATATATCAAAATGAATGTCTCGACGAGCTGAGTCGATCTGGCTATGT
Organism: Musca autumnalis; assembly: GCF_047663935.1. Taxonomy (NCBI): domain Eukaryota; kingdom Metazoa; phylum Arthropoda; class Insecta; order Diptera; family Muscidae; genus Musca; species Musca autumnalis. Next base: position 153,134,631 of record NW_027411755.1, read on the forward strand.
GTGTCCGTCCGTCAGTCCGTCCGTCCGTCCGTCTGTCCGTCTGTCCGTCTGTCCATCTAAACCTTGTAATCACGCTACAGGCCGCAATTTTGATCGGATCGTCACGAAATTTTGGATGTTGATGGGGGTCCCGGAGGGGAAGAAGCCTATTGATTTTGGTGACGGTCGGATAATATTTAGGGGTCGGAAAGGGCAAAAAACTTAGGTGGATAAAAAGACAACGTTTTTTTCCAAAGCCAATATCTCAGCTTCTAAATGGGGTATACCAAAAGCAAAACCTGACAATGAAAGCAGAAAATATCACCTTTCTAATGATGTAATGTAGATGCTAGTAAGTGATCAAATAACGAAGATATCGCAATAGTAGCAAATAAAACCCCAATTTTCATTTTTGCGATTTTAACTATATTGACAAATATCACAGCTTTGGTTGAAAATTTTCCAAAAGCAAAGCCTGCCTATGAAAGTAGAAGTTCCCGTCTTTGCAATGATGCAAACTAGGTCGGCGTAGGTAACCAAATAACGGAGATATCGCAATAGTCGGTAATACATCCCATTTTTTTATTTTTTGGGAATCACGCTACAGGTCGCAATATTGATCGGATCGTCACGAAAATTTTAGGGTTAATGGGGGTCCCAAAAAGAAAGAAGCCTATTGATTTTGATGATGGTCGGATAATATTCAGGGGTCGGAATGGGCAAACACTTATTTGGCGAAAGGTCAACATTTTATTTCAAAGCCAATATCTCCGTTTCTTTAGGAGGTATATCAAAAGCAAAATCGAGCAAGGAAAATAGAAAATATCACCTTTACAACGATGTAAATTAGGTTGTCATAGGTGGTCAAATAGCAGAGATATGGCAATAGTCGATAATGCATCCCATTTCCGATTTTTTTGTAATCACGCCACAGGTCGCAATTTTGATCGGATCGTCACGAAAGTTTAGGGGTTAATGGGGGTCCCACAGAGGAAGAAGCCTACTGATTTTAATGATGGTCGGATAATATTCAAGAGTCGGAATGGGCAAAAACTTATTTGGAGAAAAGGTCTACGTTTTATTTCAAAGCCAATATCTCTGTTTCTTTAAGAGGTATATCAAAAGCAAAACCTGGCAAGGAAAGTAGAAAATATCACCTTTACAACGATGTAAAGTAGGTTGTCGTAGCTGCTCAAACGACAGAGATATCGCAATAGTCGGTAATGCATCCCATTTTCCGATTTGTTTGTAATCACGCTACAGGTCGCAATTTTAATCGGATCGTCACGAATCTTTTGGAAGTTATAGCGGGTCCCACATAGGAAGAAGCCTATTGATTTTGGTGATAGCCGGATAATATTTAGGGATCGGAATGGGGAAAAACTCATTTGGAGACAAATTCAAAGTTTTATTCTTTGTGAATATATTGGCTTCTAGTAGGGGTATCCAACGACAAAGCCTGTCAATGGAAGAAGAAAATATTACCTTTACATTGGTGTAAAGCAGGTTGGCGAAGGTGGTCAAACAAGGGAGATACCACAATAGTCGGTAATGCATCCAATTCTTCCATTTTTTTGCAATCAAGCTACAGGTCGTAATTTTGATCGGATGGTCACGAAATTTAGGTTGCTTATGGGGGTCCCTGAGACAAAGAGGCATATTATTTTTGGTGGTAGTCGGTTTATATTCCCTAAACGAAATGTTTACCAGTGAAAAGCTTATGCACAGGGGTAGTGGTGTAGGGTATCACATGGTCGGCCCCGTCCCGACTATAGCCTTTGCTCACTTGTTTTTCATTTGGATATGCTTTCGAAAGGATAGTTTTGGAGTTAGTAATATGCCAAGATATTTATATTCATTGACTACTCTGAAAGCTTCGCCATTATATATTCATTTTTCGGCTGGTGCTGTTCTTCCTCCCTTGCGAAAAATCATAATTTCAGACTTTGTACTATTGACTTCCATACCCCATTTTCTGCAATATAAAGCTAGATTATCAATCATTTGTTGCAATATTTGAGGGTTCTCTTCAAGGATCACAATGTCGTCGGCATACATTAGTAAACGAATGTTCAATCCATCTATTTGTAGACCACCATCAAGTACTCCATGTAAGTCGTTCAAATACAAAGCAAATAGAATTGGGGACAGTAAACATCCTTGTTTTACTCCCGACTTCTTTTCAAAGGCGTAGAGAGATGCTCCCCTGACCAAACTGCTGATTTTGTTTCTATATAAACCTTTTCTATAAAATTTAGGATTTTATTCGACAAACCTGATTCATATAATTTATATAGTAACAAGTTTCTAGGTACTCTATCAAATGCCGCCTTGACGTCTACAAAAAAAGCATACACTTTCTTGTTTTCCGCTAGCTTCAGGTTAACGATAGAAACTAAATTGAAAACGTTATCCACTGTCGAGTATCCTTTCCGAAATCCTGCTTGATATTCATTGAGGATTTGGTTTCTATTTGCCCATTCAGTAATTCGGTTATTGATCATACCCATCATAAGTTTTGATATACAGTTCATAAAAGTGATACCTTTATAATTACTAGGAACATTTGGGTCTCCTTTTTTATGGATAGGGAATATTATACTTGAACGAAATATGTCGAAGTCATCATAGCCATTTAGAATTTGTGTGAAGGAGTTGCACAATGCTTCTAAGAAATCGTTTGTGGCATTTATGAAAAATTCATAGGGAATCCTATCTTCTCATGGTGCTTTATTTTCCTTGACCGCTTTTAATTGGGTTTTTAGCAACATGAGTGAAAAATTTTGTCTAGCATTTCATTTTTGATTTCGTTTTGAACGTAAAGTATATCTGCAGCTTGTACTAATGGGTTAAGCAGAGTATCAAAGTATTCCTTTAGAGTTTCTGCAGATAGTTTACACCCAATCACATTTTTCTTTTGCCTGATTTCTCTGGCCATTGACCACCATTCTTTACTATCTGCAATTGTATCCAATCTGTTTTCGATTTCAATATAGTAATCCCGTTTCTTTTGCCAGCACAATTTTTGATAACATTTCTTCTGCTCTGTGTAAGATTCTCTGTCAATAGGCTCCCCAGATGATCTAAATTTGTTTAGCTTATCCATTGTTGTTCTTGCTTTCAGACATTCGTTGTCATACCATTTATTTTTATAATTTTGTTTTCGTTTGCAAGTGTTTGCTGGGTAAGATTTTTTTATTATAGATGTGAGATTACTCAAGTTCGGTCTTTGCTGTAAATTGGCCATATTGAGATTCAGTTGCTGTTGATAATATTGTTTATTTTTGTTGTTCCATAGTAGTTTCGGCAGTAATTTTTGATTATCAGATTCATTTTGATGAAATTTGGAATATTTCAGGATTAGAGATATTGGTAAGTGGTCTGACCATATTTCATTTTGCACGTCGAAAGACTGAACTAGGTTTAATATATCCAAAGAAACAGCACACAGATCAATTACCGAACTACCATTTTTGATAACAAAAGTGAAGCATCCTGCATTATCTCCTTCTGTTCTTCCGTTGAGGATAACAAGGCCATTGTCATTGCAGAATTCAATATATTTCTTTCCACTGGAGCTGACTATTTTGTCCTTCGATTTCCTTGACTTACTTATGCTCTCATATTCCTGTACAATTTCCCGTGGAAGCAACTGTTCCTCTCCAATGCGTATATTATGATCACCAATAATTATTTTTGGAGTATGGTTTTGTTCTGTCGCATATTTTATTCTTTCAAAATCCTCCATCCAGTTTTTCCCACGCAGATACACTGGACAAATTTCAAATTTTAATGCTTTAATTTCACAGCGTATTATGTAACAATTCTCTCTTTGTATGATCTGATGTTTAACTCCCTTTTCAACCAGACATTTCTTAACGCCGCACACCATACCACCAATACCTCTCCCACGATTACTGATTCTAGTTGCAGGTTTCCAATAGGTTTTAAAGTTAGAAAATCTGTTGTTATAGATATTTTGGTTTTTTTCTTCAACATGTGTTTCAAGTAAAATAAATATATCGAAGTTTTCTAGAAAATCGTAAAACTGATGGTGGAAATATTTGTTTGCCAACCCATGTATATTGTATGCTACTATTTTTAACTCATCATATTTATTTTCGCTTTTGTTTTTCAAATTAATTTCAGTGCCTTTACAATTAAATTTTTTGTTACTTTTTAAAAGTTTTTTTATTTAATTTGCTGTAATAAAATGTTGTAATCTAAATTTACTTTATTTATTTCTTCTCCGTAAATCATCCTTAAAACTTCTTTTGCTTCTTTTTGTTCACACATCAGCACCTTCTTACCATTCCAGTGAAGTAGTTTCCCTTCAATTACCATCTGATCGCCCCGTACTCCGATTTTCTTCTGGTAGTTCAGTTTCGAAAGTACCTTTTTAAGCTGCAGCATCACTTTCTTCTTTTCCAGTCGTTGACCACATAAATCTTTTTCAATAAAAATATTTGTACCAACCAGAAATTTGGTATTCCTCATCACTTCGGTTACCATTCTTGCAGAGCTCAGTTCAACTAATACGGTCATCTTGTCGTCTTTTTGTTGTAGTTTCTTGACATGCTCAATATCCAGATCATTACTAATCTTCAAATTAGTTTTAAAAATTAGTATACTGTTTCTTCACTCACTTTCTTCATTTCACTTGGCAAAACCTGGACATGTGTTGTCTTTGTCAATATTCATAATATTATACGTGATATTTATATCAAAGTTTTGTAGAAAGTGTATATGAGAAATATACAAAGAAACCGTTATGTTTGGAAAAAATAAAACTATTAGTGTATAATCACCTAGCTGTTCAAAATATGATCAGAAGATACATAATTCTAATCACTTTTCAAACACCTGCATGACCCTTTTTTGATTAAGCATTTTTAAATCTTCAGATGATCAAAATGTGACAATAAATAACGAAAAAAATAGTCACATTTTAAACGCCTCAATGATTTATTTGTGATTGCTACACACTTGTTGTTGTATTTTAAATTGAGCTCTTTCTTTTGAGTTCCTTTCTGATCATACAAGCGACTTAATCAGTTTTTGATCACCAAAAGGTCTCCGCTCCGTGATTTAAAAAAAAAAACACAATCTTCCAAATGCTAGTTGGGATAAGGGAAAATGGGTTGTCGTAGTACAAATTCGTAGATTCTTGCAGGTTCTGGAACAGAGCAATCTACATACAGTATGCAAAACTCATATTCGAACACCCTTCAAAAATGCGTAAAATCGGTATTTATGGCAGATATAATAGAAATAAATGCTTTAATTAATTGGATAGAGAATATTTAAGAATAATTTACCTGAAACAAAGACTTATTTTAATTAAGGCACTACATTTTTGCTATCTTTGAAGTATTTTTCTGGGTAAAGTTCGACTTTTTTGTACTTGAATATCCTTGTAGAGGCCTCTGAAGTACAGAAACATAAAATTTAGTAAAGTTAACGTTCGATATTTAAAAAAAAAAAAAATTAAATTGTTTACAAATATATTAAATTTTCTACAAAACTAAGCAATATTGTTCAAGAAATGAATATTAATGGTGAATTTTGGATGGATATTGTTAAAAATAGCTTATCTAAGCTGCTCTATGACAAAATACGTGGTCCTTATTAAAAATAAATGGTGCTAGCTCCTTAGAATTTAAGCCTGTCTAAGCTTATGGCAGGACTTTACTCATTTATACGTGTGAAAATGAACAGGTATCCTTCACTAAGGATATTTAAAATTTATTATAATATAAGTGTACAATTCAAAAATTCATTCTACTACAATAATTATGGATAATTGCAACGAAAAAATTGTTTTTTAAAGTCGTAATGTCGGCAGACTAGAACTTAATTTTTAGGTAGGTAATGAATAGACAGCGGAATCCTATGCAAATGCATATATTGTTAGGATGGTCGTAGAAAAAATCTGATTAGACAGAAGCTAGTTTTTTACAAAATAAAACGTATTAGGCCCAGAAATTTTTGCATATTTTGCATATTTTGACATATCTGCATAAAATGAGCATATGCAAAAATATATTCAAGGATTTGTGGTCTAAATATCCCACCGAAATGACTGAAATTTGGTATTAAGTCTTCGTTAGGGGTATGCAAATTTGCAACTGAAATCTGTCCGCATAAGTCCACGTCTTCATATAGCCCCCATAGAACGGATTCCTACCGATATTCGGTATTTTGAAAGTTGTAGCCTCAACATCCCACCGAAATGACTGAAAATTGTTATGTAGTCTTCGTTGGGGGTATAAAACATTCCACCTGAAATTTGTCGGCATAGATTCACGTCTTCATATAGCCCCCATAGAGCGATACCTCCCGATTTTCGGTGTGTTGAAGGTTGTGACCTCAATATCCCACCGAAATGACTGTAATTTGGCATTTTGTCTTCGTTGTGGGTATTAAACTTTCCACCTGAAATTTGTCGGTATAGGTCCACGTCTTCATATAGCCCCCATAGAACGGTACCTCCCGATTTTCGGTATGGTGAAGGTTGTGGCCTCAATATTCCACCGAAATGACTGTAATTTGGCATTTTGTCCTCGTTGTGGGTATTAAACTTTCCACGTCTTCATATAGCCCCCATAGAACGGTACCTCCGGATTTTTGGTATTTTGAAGGTTGTGCCCTCAATATCCCTCCGAAATGGCTGAAATTTGGTATTAAGTCTTCGTTGGGAGAATGACATTTTCCACCAGAAATTAATCGGTATAGGTCCCCGTCTTCATACAGCCCCCATAGAACGGTACCTCCCGATTTTCGGTATGTTGAAGGTTGTGGCCTCAATATCCCACCGAAATGACTGTAATTTGGCATTTTGTCCTCGTTGTGGGTATTAAACTTTCCACGTCTTCATATAGCCCCCATAGAACGGTACCTCCGGATTTCTGGTATTTTGAAGGTTGTGCCCTCAATATCCCTCCGAAATGGCTGAAATTTGGTATTAAGTCTTCGTTGGGAGTATGACATTTTCCACCAGAAATTAATCGGTATAGGTCCCCGTCTTCATACAGCCCCCATAGAACGGTACCTCCCGATTTTCGGTATTTTGAAGGTTGTGGCCTCAATAACCCACTGAAATGACTGAAACTTGGCATTTTGTCTTCGTTGTGAGTGTAAAACTTTCCACCTGAAATTTGTCGGTATAGGTCCACGTATTCATTTATCCCCCATAAAACGGTACCTCCGGATTTCTGGTATTTTGAAGGTTGTGCCCTCAATATACCTCCGAAATGGCTGAAATTTGGTATCAAGTATTCCTTGGGGGTAAACAACTTTCCACCTAAAATTTGTCGGTTTAGGTTCTGGCCTTCATATAGCCCCCATAGAACGATACCTCCCGATTTCTGGTATTTTGAAGGTTGTGGCTGTGGTTATACATTTCTCTATTTTATTGACATGTCTGAAGTGAATTTTAAACAAAAAAATTGTACTCACAAACATTTTTGTACCTATTATTGAAATATTTGTTGCATAAGAAAATATGTAAAATGCATAAATTTTGCATATGCATAGCCCCCATATAGCCGTACCTCCCGATTTAAGCTATTTTTCACCTATTAGCCACATTTTACAACCAAATTGGCTGTAATTTGGCACAGTGAGTCCTCAATGAACATAAAATATCCTTGCAAACATTTGTCAACGTAGGTCCACGTTTTTTTATATCCCCCATATAAGGGTACCCCGATTTCGAGTATTTACCCAAATATTGGGTAAAAAGTCTTTATTTGCCGAACCACTTGACGTAGGCTGACAAAATTTGGCTCAAAACTTTCTTATATCAATAGTATTAAAGGTATTGAAAATGGAGTCCCTGTGTCCATGTTTTGGTATAGCCCCTTTATAGCCGTACTTCCCGATTTAAGGTATTTTTCATCTATTAGCCCCATTTTACAACCAAATTGGCTGTCATTTGGCACAGTGAGTCCTCAAGGAGTATAATACATCCTTGCACAAATTTGTCAACGTAGGCCCACGCTTTCTTATAGCCCCCATATAAGAGTACCCCGATTGCGAGTATTTACACAAAAGTGGGTAAAAACTCCTATTAGACAACGTGAACCTATGTTGACAAATTTTTGCAAGGATATTTTCTACATATTGAGAACTCACTGTGCCAAATTTCAGCCAATTTGGTTGTAAAATGTGTCTAATAGGTGAAAAATACCTTAAATCGGGAGGTACGGCTACATGGGTGCTATAACAAAACATGGATCCAGAAAGATTTGAGCCAAACTTTGTCAGCCTACGTCAAGTGATTCGGCAGATAAAGAGTTTTTAGCCAATATTTGGGTAAATACTCGAAATCGGGGTACCCTTATATGGGGGCTATAAGAAAACGTGGACCTACGTTAACAAAATTTTGTAACGATATTTTATACTCATTGAGGACTCCCTGTGCCAAATTACAGCCAATTTGGTTGTAAAATGTGTCTAATAGGAGAATAATACCTTAAATCGGGAGGTACGGTTATATGGGGGCTATATCAAAACACGGACCCATTTTCAACACAAAATGTTCTCTTGATATAAGTAAGATTTGAGACAAATTTCGTCAGGCTACGTCAAGTGGTGCGGCAGTTAAAGAGTTTTTACCCAACATTTGGGTAAATACTCGGGTGTTTACCCAAGTATTTACCCACTTGTTTAAAGTATTGTAAAACTATCCATTTTGAAACGATTTCACAACCTGAACCCAAAAATTGGGTGTAAGATGTTGTATTGTCGATTCGTTATCGTAAATGCCCAAATAAATACCCACAAATGGGTATTTACCCAATTTACCGTGTATTTACCCACTGTCCATCTCTAAAAAATTGACATGAATCGGACCAAAAATAGTGGTTGCATAAAATTCCGCTGTCTAGTAATGAAATGGAGTCATCTTTTCCAAAAACACCACAAAAATGATTGATTTATCTGAAGGATAGCTCATTGGTTATAGAAAAGTAAAAAAATAAACATGAATGTTTAATATGCATTAAAAAAATGGCGAAAAAAATATCGTGTATCACATGCAGAGTGAATAAGTTTTGTTTAGATCGCATTTCGACATTTAAATCTAGGATTCACCTAGTGATTTTCTATAATTATTGCAGTGACGTGAATTTCGGAGTCTTTCTCAAATATTCAAAACCTATTTAGGCCACTTAGTGAAGGATACGTGTTCATTTTCACACGTATAAATAAGAAATGTCCTGCCATAAGCCTAGACAGGCTTAAATTCTAAGGAGCTAGCACCATTTATGTTTAACTAGCAAGTGCCCGCTACTTCGTTAGCGGAGAATTCACACGAATATAAAGGAGGATAATAAATAAATAAATTAAAATGCAGAGTATAGTTTCACCCGTTCCTATTTACAAATTCTTTAACCAGTAAAGAACGACAGTTTAAGGTATTACCACATATTCTTTCGGTAACTACTGAAATTATAAGCATTTAATTTTACCGACACTTGTCGGTAACTCACAAAATTAGTTTGTGAATCGCTCTACTGAACAGATTTCATTACACATTTGTTTTAAAATAGTTGTTTGGTGGATAGAATATACGGAATCGGGAGAATATATGGGAGCTATATCCAAATCTCAACCTATTCTCGTCAAAAGCAATGGCTATAGTCCTTTGGTCAAAATTGCGACCATCATAAATTTTAACCCGGATAGGATAATAAATGGACTCAGAATGTGATGCTATGTAGATCATCGAAAGGAACCATTGACCTATTTCGTTTCCTTTTGCACGTTACATACAAATGCACAAATTGATAATACCCCTTAAGCTACTTTGCTTCATCAAAAAAGTCATCCCAATGAGCAGTGGGAAAACAAATATGATCGGGAACTTTGTTTCGCAACTATTTCTTAAACTGGGAAAGAAAAGGCAATTCAAAACATATTGCACGATTCATCAGTCTTCGAATCTAAACAAAACCAAATGATAAACTTGCAGATCTCTACAATTTTATCGTAGTTTGCGTTCGATCACCACAAAAAATATTTTAACTGATATTTTTCCTCATAAACCACTGTTTTGTTTTGACACATTGTGTGCGCAATGTAAAAATAAAGTGGACTTCAATAAGAGCGCTGTTGAAAGATATTGTTTTTTAATTCTTTATAGGGAGGTTATTTTGTGTGGGAAATATAACTTGTGCTTAAAAAAACTTCTTTATAGAGAAGTATTCGTTATAGGGAAGTTCGTTATATAGAGGTTAAAATAGGTGAGCATGGACTGAAAAAACTGTGTTTTCAATATTTCTTCGTTATAGAGAAAAATTCGTTATTGGGCAGTTCGTTATTGAGAAGTTCGCGCCATACTTTTTGGGTCCCCTCGTAATAATACAACATAATGTTCGTCTCATTAGAAAATATAACGTCATAAAAGTACTTTAAAGGGCTTGAAATCTTCTCTGTAGAAAATTCGTTTCCCTATATTTTACGGGGAGAGCAGTGGTTTTTCCTATCCCTTCCTGATAATGCTTTTCTGACATTTTCACGTAACGCACATATTCCAAAATCGTTTTCAATTACAAGACCAAAATTTGATTCTGGTTTGTGGTCTATTATTGATTTCCTAAATTATTTAGTGACGAAAAGTTATAGACTCTACATTTCTATATACCAAGAACGCGATAATAATTCTTAATTGCAAACAGAACAACTCAATTAAAAACACAATTTTAAAAACATTTTGTTCTAACAAAAACTGTATGGGGTTAGTTTTTGACGAAATCTACATATCAGATGTAAAAGAAAATCTTGCAATTTTTCTCAAAAATCGACTTCGAAAAATGTTGAGTATTTTGGTTTGAGTCTGTTGACAGCACTCAACATGAGTAATCCTTTGTCTATACACTTCATTTGTCTATGCCCTTACCATAACTTACAGTTCTCCGAACTTTACAGTATGTATTGCATTTTTATTTTCCAGGGCTGTGAGAGGGTTCCGCCATATTTTTTGGGTTCCGTCGTAATAGTGCAACATAATTTTCATCTCATCAGAAAATATAACGTCATCAAAGTACTTTAACGGGCTTGAAATCTTCTTAGTAGCAAATCTGATTCGTTCCTTTATATTTTGCGGGGAGAGAACTTTTTCCTACCAACATTATTTATTGAAAGAATTTTTGTTTTAATTTTAAATTGAAAATCAAAATTTTTACAAATGCATCGTTTGTAATCATTTTTTCTAACTGGACTTTAACGAATGAAAATCTGTTGTGCGACACCTGTTATGTGAAAACAAAATCAGGATCGGTTTGTCTTTGTCTTTCTATTATTTAGTGGTTTACGATAAAATAAGTGCGCATAGAAGTAAACTACAAAATTTGAAATTATGTCAAGAAGTTATAGCATTGTTAATTTGACACATGTCTTGCAGAGGGCCAACTAAGTGAATAAGTACGTAATAATAATGAAAAATAAGGATTTTTGTTGTTGTTATTTTTTGTGGTTCCAGGACGAATTTTCTAAAACCCGGCCTTATCTCGCACATTTGCATCAAGAGTGACCCACTGGTAAAATTTCAAGCTCCTCAAGAAATCTACATCCTCAGATAAATGTATAAATGAAAATATTGAATTTTTTTAAATCGCTTTCGAAAAACGTTCAGTATTTTTGTTTGGGTCGGTTAACAGCATATAACATGATGCGGTGCTCTTGAACCAACATTAAATGAAAGGAGCTCACACCTGGGAATAAAAAATTCGCTGAGCGCTTTTTAAATAAATCACGGTCAAAGTTCACATTTTTTGGGGGTTTTTAGGTTTTCACACCCTATCAAAATGGAATAAAGAAAATGTTGTAGCATCGAAAATTCTCTGCAAAATTGTCCTTTATGATATTTTTGTAGGTTTTACCATTTTTAAGATATAGATGTTCAGATTAGGACAATTCACTGACTGTATCGTCTCCATATGAAACAATGTCAGGACTGCAATTTCCCTACTTTAACTTATATATCGCATTTTTTTTTTTTTTTTAAATTCGCCTTCGAGAAACGTTGAGTATTTTGGTTTGGATCGGTTAACAGCATATAACATGATACGGTGCTCTTGAACCAACATTAAATGAAAGAAGCTTACCCCTGGGAATAAAAAAATCGCCTGAGCGCTTTTTAAATAAATCACGGTCGAAGTTCACATTTTTTGGGTTCTTTTAGGTTTTCGCGCCCTATCAAAATGGAATAAAATGTTGTAGCAGTGAAAAATATCTACAAAATTGTAATTTATGATATTATCGTAGGTTTTACCATTTTTGAGATATAGATGTTCAGATTAGGAAAATTCACTGACTGCATCGTCTCCATATGAAACAATGTCATGACGGCAATTTCTCTACTTTTACTTATATATCGCAAAAATGGTACAACCCAGGAAAAAATTACGAAATTTTCACAGCTTTTCAAATTTTTTAGTCCCATTTTGACAATACTTGCCGTTTTCAAGCAAACTCGCGAAAACCTAACATAAAACCTAAAACTGTGACCTGAACTTCTATATCTCAAAAATGGTAAAACCTAGGAACAAATCGAATGAGTAATCCTTTGTCTGTACAATTCATTTGTTAACATCGATTTCGTTTTCAGAACAACTCAATTAAAAACACAATTTTAAAAACATTTTGTTCTAACAAAAACTGTATGGGGTTAGTTTTTGACGAAATCTACATACTCAGATGTAAAAGAAAATCTTGCAATTTTTCTCAAAAATCGACTTCGAAAAATGTTGAGTATTTTGGTTTGAGTCTGTTGACAGCACTCAACATGAGTAAGTCTTTGTCTATACACTTCATTTGTCTATGCCCTTACCATAACTTACAGTTCTCCGAACTTTACAGTATGTATTGCATTTTCATTTTCCAGGGCTGTGAGAGGGTTGCGCCATATGTTTTGGGTTCCGTCGTAATAGTGCTACATAATCTTCATCTCATCAGAAAATATAACGTCATCAAAGTACTTTAACGGGCTTGAAATCTTCTTAGTAGAAAATCTGATTCGTTCCTTTACATTTTGCGGGGAGAGAACTTTTTCCTAACCCTTCGTGATGAATACTTGTTATGTAATACTTTTCTGCCTTTTTCACGTAACACACATACTCCAAAATCGTTTTCAATTACAGAACCAATATTTGTCTTATTTCTGGCCGATTTCTGAATTTATCGTTTGTAATCATTTTTTTATCTAACTGGATTTTAACGAATGAAAATCTTTTAATTGATGTTTATACCACTATCACCAACTGCGACATCTGTTGCAATGGAAGATAACAAATGTCTTGTATTTCTATCATTTAGTGGTTTACGATAAAATAAGTGCGCCTAGAAGTGAACTACAAAATTTGAAATTATGTGTGATTTCTTACGGTATCAAGAAGTTATAGCATTGTTAATTTGACACATGTCTTGCAGAGGGCCAACTAAGTGAATAAGTACGTAATAATAATGAAAAATAAGGATTTTTGTTGTTGTTATTTTCTGTGGTTCCAGGACGAATTTTCTAAAACCCGGCCTTATCTCGCACATTTGCATCAACAGTGACCCACTGGTAAAATTTCAAGCTCCTAGCTTTAGCCGTTTTGGCTGGGCGTTGATGATGAGTCAGTCAGTCAGTCAATCACTTATCACCAAGCTCATTTATATATATAGATAAGGACAACGTATTTTGTCATAGAACGACTAAGATTAGCTATTTTAAGCAATATCCATCCAAAATTTGCCATTAATATTCATTTCTTGAACAATATTGCTTAGTTTTGTAGAAAAGTTAATATATATGTAAACAATTTAATTTTTTTAAAAAAAATGTCGAACGTTAACTTTACTAAATTGTATGTTTCTGTATATCAGAGGCCTCTACAAGGATATTCAAGTACAAAAAAGTCGAACTTTACCCAGAAAAATACTTCAGAAATAGCAAAAATGTAGTGCCTTAAGGTGTTCGAATACGAATTTTGCCTTGACGCTGAACGCCATCTACCGAAAATGATGGAACTAATTAAACCATATCTTTGTTTCAGGTTAATTATTCTCAAATATTCTCTGTCCAATAAATTAAAGCACTTGTTTCTACCATATCTGCCATAAATAACGATTTTACTCATTTTTGAAGGGTGTTCGAATATGAGTTTTGCATACTGTATGTTTGCAAGGTAGAACAAGAAAAGGTAACAGAAATACCCAGCTGATTGTACTGGGCTGTAATGTTAGTGTCAAATTCCATACGACATTTTATATTTTTATTTCTATTTTCGATGTATAATAGGGATATACATATATTTTTTAATTTCATAAGAATTGTTTGGCTCGAGGTCAGATGAAAATAAAAACAAAGAATTGTTTTTTATTTGATTTTTATTGTTCCGATATTTCGATCATATCCTATGATCATCATCAGGGAGTTGACTTAAAAAAGAAACAATGACAAGAATTTTTACATTATTATATTAGCAAAAACTTAAACAAATTTTTAAAAATGTTTACATTTATTTGTTGTTTTCTTTTTTTTTTCTTTTTTATAAAATATATCATTCCGAAAAAAAAACTATTTCCCATAAAGACTTCTTCATATCATTGACATGTAACCTCCTAGAAGTCCGAACGACTAAACTAAAACTAACTAAAACACCGCTTATAGAGGCGGTACAATATTTGTTAATATGCGTGATATTTTGTTAAACTTGAAAAGAGTAAAGCCCTAATAAACGTGTGCTATTTTGATTTCACAAACTAAAGTTTGAAGCAGATTCTCTTTTTTCGATGAATTACCAACGACCCCAAACATTTTTGCAAGAATTCTACGTTCTGGGAGAAATTCTGCATTTAGTGGAATGATATGCAAACATTCAAATTGAAAATCTAACGAGTTTTCATTCATGTTTTCCAAAATATTCAGTCAAATGTAAAAAAATTTTAGTTTTTTAAATTCCAATAATTTATAGAAATTTCCTTATTTTGTTTACATTTATTTTTGACACTAACGTTACAAACAAAAACAAATTCCTATGTGGTTGTTGTTGAGTTGTATTTCTTGTAGTACTTACTGTACCTGGTTTGTTCTACCATGATATGTATGTATGTCCAGAAAACCCAAAAGTTTGTGCAAATTTGTACTAACTTTTACAAAATGCAAAGTAAAAGAGAGCGAATTCGGAGAGAATTGTGAGAGAATTTCGGAGACTTTTGTTACTGAGAACTTACAAGTTTTTGCAAGGAAAATGTTCCTTGTAAGAATCTGCAAGATTGATCAGCTGATTTAAATTCGAATGTTTTGTGGCGGACTTTGCAATTCTTGACAAACACATAAGCTTCGTTCCCGTACTTTTTAATAGTTAAGCTCGTAAAAGAGAGAACTGCAAAAAATTTGTTCTCACACACAAGTTTTTTGAAATAGTTCAGGAACGGAAAAAATGGAAAATACGTAAAAAAACTGGAACAAATGTCAAAGTCGGCGTATCAGCCAATCAGACGCCGTCAACCATGTTATTATTTTTTTACTCGCCCAAATTTGTAGAGTACAAAGGTTTTAAAAACGTACTCTTAATTTTTTGTGAACCATAAACAATTAAAAGTTTATGCAATTTTTTATTTATATTTTTTAATAATTTGCATTTTTTTTAGATTTTAGATTTTAGACAACATTAATGTTTAAAAAATGTTGAAATAAGTAATGAAACATCAAGAAAAATTAAATATTAATTCTCCCTTAAATTTGCCTCTCTCTCGATTTTGCTCAGCTCTGTTTTAAAGAGAGCGTCATTCAGCGCCATTTTTGTTTAATGAGAACTAAACATTTTACAACTTTTTTGTGAACGGTAACGCTTTTTCGGGTAAAATGTGTAAAAGTGGTAAAGATTGTAAAGACTTTTTAGTTCTGGAAAAATAATTGGTACGTTTCAGAACTGCAAGAATCTACTAATTTTTACTATTTTTTCCGATAACATAAAGGAAAAAATGTTATCGTAGTAAAAACTAGTAGCTTCTTGCAGATTCTGGAGCAAAGCAAATAAATAAAAAAGAGAAGGATAATGTCGACCGAAAGGTTTCTTGCGCTTCCGAAGTGGAAAAAATCATTTTCTGTTCATGTAAACACCTTCGAAACGAAAATCTATGCGACCGACAAGCCATACGAAATAACGCGTTAACGTACACTTTTCCATGTAAATTTGGGTTTATGTATTTCGAAAGGACTGTCTTTTATAGAAAGAGAATGTCAAAATCACTCACTTGCTTTGTAGCTGTCGAGTAGAACGTAAACTAGCGAATAACACCGAAACTGTTAAAACAAATGTATGCAACACAATCTTGAAACAAAATAAAAATTTTGTAGACACGTTTTAAAGGCGGTTTCATTTATTATTTTGAAGAAATCAATTTAATAATGTAAGTCTTATGCCAGACTATGAAAATTTTCATTGAAAACGTTTTGCCATTTTCTTCCAAATTTTAATTGACGTCTACACACATACATACATATATGAAAATTTTGATATTTTCATTGCTTTGCATTGGTTTGAGAGTTACGAATTTAAACACAAAGAATAATTTCAGATTACAGAACCTTGTGTACAGAGTTTCACCCCCTTCACACCTCTTGCCTATAAACTCATTTTCACGTACATGAAAATGTTCATAGTCTGGCATCCCAGCTAACATTTTTTTCCGAATTCTTTGCGAATTCGGTCAGAATCTCTGCACAAGTTGCCGATTCTGATGCCGAATTCTTTCCGAATTCGATACAAAAGTTGTATGGACGTGTCCACCGAAATCGGAAAGAATTTTCTAAGAAAATTCTAGCAAAATATTAGAGTTTCGCAACGAATTCGGTCCGAATTCGGAAAAAAATTCTGGAAAATTCGGTGGAAAATTTAGATTTTTTGAAGAAAATCGGCCCGAATTCGGAAAGAAATTCTGGAAAAATTCGAAGAAAAGATTAGATTTTCTGGAAAAAATCTGATGGAATTCTTGGCCGCTGACGCCTTTGATATTGACACACAACACAGAACAAATCCCCAACTCAGAAACAATTCTCTTTTAATGCGCTATTTATGGATGATTCTAATTTCAAACGTCCTAATGATTTTCCCTGTTGTGATCATTTTGTGATTAATAGTAGAAGAATGTGCACGAGTATGTTAAAGCTATCAACACTAGCTTGAATTATTATAGGTTGCATTTATATTAAAAAAATTCAAAAACTGTATATGCGAATTTTATAAAAAATCACTTTGTTTTTCGACAACAATCGAACAAAAAGATTCCTTAGAAAATCGATTAGAAATCGGAACGAATTCGGTGCGAGATTCTTAAGGTTCTTCAGAAAATGTGCAGAGATTCTTAAAAAAAAGTTTTAGAAAATCGGTACAATATCTAGAAAAATATTAGAGAAATCGACAAATATCTAAAAAATAGTCAGAAAATTTCGGAAAAAAATCGGAAATCAGAGCCCTCGGAAAAAATTGTTAGCTGGGATAAGACTAATTCAAAATACCAACATATTCCAATGTTGGTATGTATATGTGGATTTTGTTTTTATTTCTCATTTGCATCGGCGTCCAAAATAAATGAGAGAAAATTAATGGGAGAGTAATGTGCCTTTGCTAAACAATGGTTGTACAAATGTACATTCAAATTAGTAGTATTTCGCATATGATACGTAACGGCAGTCGCACGATAGTTTGCGAATTACATGAACGCCTTTTTAGACGGAAGTGAGTGACTGCTTTCCTTTCGTACGGGTTTTCGTGCGACATATGTACATGAACAGGCTGTAAATAAATTATGGAAAACGACTTATTTTGTAAAATAACTTCTTTTGTAGTTTGTGATGATTGTTTTATTTCTAATGCTAGGTTTACATTTACAAAATCCAATGGGTTTCATTTGAAGTTTAAGCAAAGGAATTGACAGTTGAAATCCACTCGATTTCGTAAATGTAAAAGTACTATAAGGTATCAAATCCCAGCAAAAAGCGGCGCATCCATAGAGTAGGAGGAACACTATGTGGACGGCCATCCTTTAATTTATGATATGGAAAAAGAATTATTTTTGTAGCAATGGATAATCAAATAATTTTCGTAAACAAGCTTCGATTGTTAAATTAAATCTTATCCTCCAAACTTCTTGTTTGTCAAATCAGCTGACTTCTTGCAAGTTTTTGCAAATTGTTGTTCGATAACATTCTGCAAATTTTTAGCTTGGAGAGAGTAAAATTAGTGGAGAGAAGCTACTGAGAACTTGCTGAGTACTTGCAAATACTTTTTACTTGCGAAGTTATCGTACAGACCTAATATTGTTGTTATTGACAATTTAATGTCAAAAATTTGTACATGTCCAGTAACTTCTTGTAATCGACTAAGGTCTTTGTACCCTACACCAGCATCCGGCAAAAAGGGGCACACGTGCCCTTGATGAGAATAACAACAGAACAACCACCACTCATCTTCGTTCAGAAGTCAATGAAGAAGGTTGTGTAGTCGCTTTTTTCAATGCATTAACGCACACGCTGTTTGTGGAGAGAGTCGTATGCGTGAGGCCACAAACAATGCGTTTGTATTGGTGCCGATACCTGCCCTACACCACTATGTAGGTAAAAATTCAGGTAACACCGCGAAATATTAGTCGGAGACCCCCAATGTGGTATACCAATCTTCATATCTCGGTGAGATAAAGCGATTTTGAGATGTGTGTCCGTCCGTCTGTCCATTAGAAATTGTAATCAAACTCCAGGCCGCAGTTATGGACCGATCGTCACGAAATTTGGTATGGAGGTTGGTTTCACATCAGAATAGATCGCTATTTTAATTGGTGATAATCGTGAAATATTTAGCGGGTGAAATGGACCAAAAATATAATTTTTATCCGATTTTGTAGCTGCTCTGTAGGTCGCAATAATAGTCCGATCGCCTCGAAATTTTAAATAAGGTAAGAGTATATGACAAAGTGGAAGCTTGCAATTTGAGGTTTTCGATCAGATAATATTTAGAGTGTTAAATGGACCACAACTTTTGTGTGAAAATTGTGAAAATGTTTAATATACTGGTTATATTTTTTTCCTGGAAGAGATATTCGGGAAAGTAAGCTATACTTGGAAGAGGAACGCTTGACCTTTCTATTGATTTCAATTGTGTTGGTGTACATGATAAGATAATAGAGTGACAGCCTAATATACCCAGTTATTTGTTAAACACGCTAGAGTTGGAAATTATAGCTCAATAGTCACGAAATTTTGGACGAGGTAAGACTTTAGGTCGATGAAGATGCCTACAATTTTGGATGATGATCTGATGTTATTTAGCGGGTGAAATGGACCATTACTTTTGTATGAAAAATATAAATATAAAGCGTATTAATTGTCCAACTGGATTTTTTATACATATCGCACCTGTTCAACAAAAATTTTAACTGTTTATTACTAAAAATTTGAACTTTTTATTAAGAAAATTAGTTACACTACCCACTGTAAAAGTCTGTCATTACTTTTCATGTCTTCATCGCCACATTTTTTCAAAGTGTACTTGGTGACGCTACGGTAAAGGTTTTTTTTAAATATTCATTGTGTTGAATGTGAAGCCGTTCGGACTTGGCGATAAACTGTAGGTCCCCATATTGCTAATTTACTCAAAGAGTGACACATCTCCAGAAATCAAGTTTAGAGAAAAACGCGTTTTAAGTTAGCAATTGAAATTTGAATTCCAAACTTATAAAGATTATAACACAAAAAATAAAATAACTACTTCCACCATATTTTGCAAACATCTAGCCAGATATCAGTGCTAAATTTCTGTGCAAGATCAAGCATAATTTAAAGTGTTTTAGTGCTTCATAAACTCAAAAAACTGTTTTGTTGACTTATGCCAAACTTGTAGTAAATCAGCTGTAACTCGTTGAAACTCGTGAAAATTTGATACAAGATGAAGTAGAAGTCGTAGTTATGCCACTCTTTGAGGAAATATGATATGAGATATGAGAAAAGTCTAGCTGTTACAATTTTGATTTTTCAAAATAGTCTGGCTTAATCCCTTGGCGAACAATGCCAAACCTTCTCCACCGGATTAAGTCAGGCTATTTTGAAAAATCAAAATGATTATATTATTATTTAAGCTTGATGTGATAAGATGGCAGAATTCACAAATTTATATCTTACAATAAGTTTATTTGTTCCTTGAAGGAATTTTTATTTGCTGAAAGCTAATTTCCAGGGGTAGTGGTGTAGGGTATCACACGGTCGGCCCCGTCCGACTATAACCTTTGCTTAATTGTTTGCATTGTACTGTAGAGTAAACGAACAACATCCAGTAACAATTTGAACAAATTTTGAGTAAACGAACACACATAACATTGAACAATAGGGTTTTTCTTAAAATTTTCTCAGGAAAAACATTATACATTTTGAAAATCCTCTAAAATATAACAAATTTGAATCAAAATGTAAATATAAAGCATTCAGAACGGCCGTATGTCATTTTTATTACACGTTTAGAATGAAAAGAAGTATTTCATGGTAGCAATTTTCGAAGTTCGAAATTTCATGAGTAGACCCTATTACATTTTGAAAACCAAATTTAAAAAAAAGAAAAATATACAGGTGATTGTCACTTCTACCTTATATAAATGTGCCTTGTCTGCCATGATTTTTAGCACTTTTCCTTTACAAAATGTAAACGGGTTTCAAGTTGGTTTGTCCGCCCAAGTGGGAAGAGTTGTCACTTTATTTATCAGCGCCATCTAGAAATGTTTCCTTGCAACGACATATGAGTCGTTTTTAAAAACTTGGCAGCACTGATGGTTCGGTGCCAGAGGGATGCGTAGATAGAAATATAGTAGAAAGATGAAAAAAGAACAAACGAGAAAACAACAACAAAATGTTCCTCCGTTCATATTTCTTTTCACCGAAGTATTCGTAAACAAGCTTGGAACGTTTTTTAAATCGTTATATTGTAAAAAAATCATTGGGGCTATTAGTAACGTGTTGACTCGCAGATAAATATTCCCAAGTATTTTTGATATTTTTTTCAAAAAGTTTGTAAAATACAAAAACCTGCAACATGTCGTATATGTTACCACATTTACACAATGGCTGGCAAGTGGACCAGGCCATTTTATCCGAGGAAGACAGAGTTGTGGTAAGTCTTTTGTTGTGTGTTTACTCTTGACAAACTAGATTTATCTCGATCTTTCTTTGCCGCGCCACGGTACTCTAGGTAATTCGTTTTGGTCATGATTGGGACCCTGCTTGCATGAAAATGGATGAAGTCCTCTACAGCATTGCTGAGAAGGTGAAAAATTTCGCAGTAATTTATTTGGTGGACATTACAGAGGTTCCTGACTTCAATAAAATGTACGAATTGTATGACCCCTGCACGGTGATGTTCTTTTTCCGCAACAAACACATTATGATTGATTTGGGTACTGGTAACAACAATAAAATCAATTGGCCATTGGAAGATAAACAAGAAATGATTGATATTGTGGAGACAGTCTATCGTGGAGCGAGAAAAGGTCGTGGTCTCGTTGTATCACCCAAAGATTACTCCACCAAATATCGATACTAAACGGAAGAGTAGAAGAGACAAAACTATTTCATTAAGACTAATTTATTTTGTGTAGGTAAATTTTGAAATAAAGTAGATTTAGAACGAAAATAAGAAATGTGTAATGAGGACACGCACAGCAGCGTTTACAACTGGAAGAAAGGGTTCAAACCTACAAAAACAACTGGAATAAAGCAAATGGAACATGAATTATGCGGTTTAGTTTAGCCCTTTAGAGTTTTTTTTTTTGGAAATTCTGCACTCAAGAAAAAAGTGTGTATTTGTTATCGGGTCCACATTTACAACCAATTCGAAATGAGTCTTAAACTGAAGGGTAACCAGTAATGGATAGATACGCCAAACTGATTTGAACGAAACTAAATATATTTTGATTCACGTCCATGATATGTACACGTCTCGAAAGTACCACAAGGACCCAACCACTATTTAGAGAAAACTTACGAAATAAAAGAAAATTTTATTCCCGTTGTCCGAAATTTGGACATGTCCAAAATCCCGGCTTTAAAAATAAACTTAGAATTTAAAAGAATTTGGCTTATTCCTAGTTTAGCTATAACTGTCGGATAAATCTGAAATTTTTACCATACATAGATCTCGATGCCCTAATTACGAAAATATAAAATTTTACCGGCGGTCATAACCGGCTATCCGATTATTTGAACCGAAAGTGCGGGTAAAAAACCGGATATATAACTGGATTTTCTGAACCGATATCGGTATCAAATGAAAGCTTAAAATAACATCTTTTTATTTAATAATTTTCTGTTAAGATGCTAACCTGGTTTGGGAGTTTATTTTTACTTTTTTTGCTTAAAAATTCTGGTAATTATTAAAATTTTAAGGAAGAAAACTTACAATTTTAAAGAAACTGTTGTCCGCGTAGCTTAAATTTGAACCCGTCTATAGGAGAAAGTCTTCAATCCCCGGCCGAAGGCGTGCTACATAAGAAAACTTGAAACTTTAAAGAAACTTTTGTCTGCGTAGCATAAATTTGAACCCGTCCATAGGAGAAAGTCTTCAATCCCCGGCCGAAGGAGTGCTACTTAAGAAAACTTGCAATTTTAAAGAAACTTTTGCCCGCGTACCCAAAATTAGCTCTAGAATTGTAGCTGGTTTATATACAGCTGGAAATATTATATTTCTGGATAGGTGTTTTCATAAGCTTTCTTTTGATACCCATATCGGCCCAGAATACCCGGTTTTTTACTCGTAATTTCGGTTCAAATAATCGGATAACCGGTTATGACCGTCGGCAAAATTTTATAGTGAACATTTCAAATCGATCGGACGATTATAGTCAAACTAGGAATTTTCCAAGAATTTATTTTTTTTGCGATGCTAGGTCAAATCAGTAGAAACCGCTGTACATGGTTGGGCATGTTGAGAAAAATATGGAAAATTCAAACTTTCCAAAATGTAAAGCTTCAAACTTTCCAAAATGTAAAGCTTGAATCAATCCTTAATGCTCTCAGCTACACAAGAATTTCCTCTATTGTATAGAAATGTATCGAGGAGATGATTCAAACTTTCCAAAATGTAAAGCTTGAATCAATCCTTAACGCTCTCAGCTACACAAGAATTTTATCTATTGTATAGGAAAGTATCGAGGAGATGCTGAAAAGTAGGATCATCAATAGACATCGGATTTTTGCACATATTTGAAAATTATAATGCAAACAATTCATTTATTAAAAAATAGAAGCTGGAGCTTTATACGTATAATTGACTATTTTCAATATGACATCGAATTTCTATCATTGGAATGATATCTATGTACATATGTATATTTATATATCGTCACCATAAATGCCCGAAGACGTAACCCACAAAACCAAAACTTTACAGGAGAAGCAAAAAACGGTATAAAATTAAAAACTGTTTTATGGAATATTACTCTTATGAAGGCGAGTATATGGGATATTATCTATCATATACGAAGGGGAATTAGTAGTGAAACCAAAACCGCTGAAGTGCTTAGTTTTAAGATCCTCCATTACAGCAAAATCTGCAATATTATCCCATTTTCCGAAATGCCATTTCTTGAATAGCATTGTTGTTTTTCAACGTAGAAGCTTGAAATTTTGCCAGAGCGTGTGTTTTAGCTTTATGTATCAGATTACGTCAAAAAACGAATTTCGATTTTCATGTCGGTTATGTCTTTTGGGAATTTATGGTGACGATATGTATGTACATATAAAATTCTTCGAGACTGCCATGATGTTCGAAATTAAACTCCTCCGAAACGGCTGGACCGAATTCGATGAAATTTTGTATGTGCAGTTTTTAGGTGTGAGAAAAGGTTTTTAGCTATTTTTTATACTGGTCAGTGAAGTGAACTGGGACCTCCCCCACAACACGTGAAATCAAAGATACTTTTGAACGTATTGTTTAAAAATTGTTTGCAATGCTATGGTACTAACTATCTTGATCCTGAATGGTCATCTCGGAAGTGGAATATCGCGGTCAGACCAATTTTTCAATAATGTTTAATTTTAGATAATATCCTTAATTTTAGAAAGCGTGACTAAAAAACGCTTTAAGTGGGAGCGCGATCCACCCCTTATTTTGGAATGCATACAACCCCGATAACGTTAAATGTCGCTCGACCGGAATTCCACAAAATCGATTGAGAAATCAGACAATACCAAATTTGAAAGTTGGTTAAGTAACTAGAACTTCTAAAAAATGTGCATTGGTCACTAAAACGACGGTCCAACAATGCGGTGTATCTATAATATATTTAAATCAGGGTCGTCCATCTGTATACTGCGGACGCCCACGGAGTTGTTCTATATTTGCTTTTCTCTGTCATTCGCAGAGTACGTGAGCAAAAATGAAGGATAAACAACAATTGGTTGTTGTTTTTTCGTCTATACATGAACATTAGCTTTAGTTTGATGGAATTTTCTTGGGCGACGTTGATCTAAATGTATATAAAGTTCTTTAAGACTGACATGATGTACTAAATTAAACTTCCGAATCGACTGGACCGAATTTGATGAAATTTTGTGGGTAGGTTCTCCTACAACGGGTTTTAACAAACGGCGAAATCTCAGAGATTATTAGACGTATTAGTATTCAATGCAATAGCAATTGTGGCCTATGCCATTAATGGGTGTTTTAGAAGCAGTATGCCGTGATTGCGTCCAAATTTTTGAAAACGTTATTTTTACTGATTAAATTTACAAATTTAGTAAGTGGGACAGCAAACACCCCATGAACATTTTTTTATATATACATATATTCTTTATTTGCAATCTATTTATATATAAACCATGGCACAATTATACAGGTAGTGGCATGGTACAATTATACAGGTAGTGGCATGGTACAATTACAAAGGTAGATGCATCGGCGAATTGCTACAACAAAGCAACTTTTTTTGTGTTTGTTTTTTGTGTTTTTTGTTCGATTATTTTGTATCATAACATAAATCGGAAAATGTATCTAAGACCGCAAGCAAAACTATCCTCTTAAGTCCGGGCAAATTATGGAGTTTGTGATGAGCTGCTTTCTTCAACAAACTAAAATGTGCATTGGATATATTTCTGGAAGCAACGTCTTAGTGAAGTTTACGATTATATTTCAGGCCAAGTGCATACCACCATTTTTGAATAGATTGGCCGCAGTGCAAGTCCAGCAGAACTATCATTACCTCATATAGAATATGATTTGATGCTTAGAGTGAATAACAAAGATTTAAATTATTTGTATACCCTCAGTTTTAAGTTAACGAGAGTAATCGAAATAATGGTTTGGAACCTCAAATATATTTTGAAGAAATCCCTTTCAGACAATTTGGATTCTATTTAGATATGTCCGTCTATCTCTCTGGCTGACTGGAGGTCAAGACAACTCTTGAACGGAGACCCCGGTCGGGTAAAGTTCGCAAATAGATGATTCGCTCCACTAATTCGGGTACCTCCACACAAAATCTGATTTTTTCATTAGCCTTTGAACCAATGCATAGGAAGTCGTGAAAGATCCGATCTTTTCATCAGCATTTGAACCTATGCATCTTTTTCTCAGCATTTGAACCGATTCCATCGATCTAATAGAGACGAATTTTGTGTTTTTATTTATACTCATTTTTCTAAATATATAAGATTAATTATTTACAATAGGTTTGATGTTGTCGGAGACTCGAAATCACAAACAACTTTGTTAAAACTCTTGTCGTAATGATAACCCAGCAAAATTTGACGGAAGGGGTTCTTTGCGATGACGTGATTTCATGTCATCTTTTGCATTGGTTCAAAGGAAGTCGTGAAAGATCCGATCTTTTCATTAGGATTTGAACCAATGCCAAGGAAGTCGTGAAAGATCCGATCTTTTCATCAGCATTTGTACCCATTCCATCGATCCAATAGAGATGATGTTTGTGTTTATATTTACACACCTGTTTATTTTCATTTTGGTATGTTCCAGTACTGCAAAAATCTACTAATTTTTACTATTTTTTCCGATAACATAAAGGAAAAATTGTTATCGTAGTAAAAATAAGTAGATTCTTGCAGTTTCTGGAACAGACCAAAGTTGTTAGAACTGTCGTCGTGATGTTGTCTTACATTTCCTGCATATCAAACAACTAAAATTTCTAAACAATTGGTATTATATGAAGTCCCAATCATCGAGCTAAAAATAGAATCGGACTGCACACATTGCTATTTTAAAAGTTCCCTTGTCTTTTCTAAATCTGACATAGAATAAAATCAATCAAATCTCGCTTCTTGGAATTTGAAAAAAAGTCCGAAACGAAAAGGAACAAGAATCTGAAAATAAAGAAGAAACTACTTTTGGAAAGAAACAATTAAAAATAAATTAATTAAGCATAAATGGTATTTTCCATAAAAAGTCTCTCCTCCCCGTTCGTTACATTTTGTTCTTAGAGATCCCTAAAGCAAGCCGGGTTGTAGATCCCTACATATTTCCGTCACTAAACAAAAGAGTATAAATTACCAAAATGTTGTTATAAAATAACAAAATTATAAAATAAAAGTAGTTTACAAAATAAAAATACATAAAGGAGTGCTTTTGGAGTCCATGTTGAAATCTGAACTGGTGATGGGAAGATAATTGAAAAAACCTTTTGTAAGATGAAAGAATATCAGTTGCGGAGAACGGAGGAAGTAATCTTTTGCGTTGCAGCGGTGGTGATTACATTGCAATTTTGGATGTAAACTTTTGAAAAACTAAACTGATAAATTAATTGTAGCTATTTCATGAATTCGTTTGAATTAATAAAGAGTTTTGTTTTTCATGAAAACCATATTTCAATACAGCATTTCCATTTTCCAAACAAGACATGAAAATCTCATGCCAAGGGGTTTGTGAAAATGACATGCCAAAGCATTGGTTAAAATGACATGTCAAAGCATGGGTGAAAATGACGTGTCAAAGCATTGGTGAAAATGACATGTCAAGTCATTGGTGGAAATGACATGCCAAAGCATTGGTGGAAATGACATGTCAACGCATTGGTTAAAATGACATGCTTAGGATCCAGAAAAGAACGTCATCTTTTGGGGTTCACGCTCATATAAAATTCATCGATGAAGATGCTAAAAAGATGACATGCTAGATCACTTGCACCCATGATTGAATGTCATCTTTGGCATCGAACATTTTGCTGGGTAATGTCATTGCAAAGGGTTGGTGAAAATGACATGCCAAAGCATTGGTGGAAATGACATGCCAAAGCATTGATGAAAATGACATGTCAAAGCATTGGTGTAAATGACACGCTTTGGGTCCAAAAATGAATAGCATCTTTTGGGGTCCACGCTCATATAAAATTCATCGATGAAGATGCAAAAAAGATGACATGCCGGATCACTTGCACCCATGATTGAATGGCATCTTTGGCATCGAACACTTTGCTGGGTCGATTACCCGAAAGCTGTAAAAACATTCGGCCACCAACTAAAATGGCTCTTAAATGTAACGCAATCTTTGCACATCGTAATTGTTTTTCCAATCTTTCATCAAATTCGAAGACGGTCTATATTCATCCTCTTGCTTCGGTACCTTCCCCAAAGTTAAAAAAATTTAGGATTATGGACACTTTGATACCTATTTTGATATCTATGCTGAACATTACACGACTGAGGCACCCAGACCGTTTTTATTGCAGAACGAAAATGTTCTCGCAGCATGTCTCTCTATGGCTGATTTGGACGTGATTCATTCGCACGCGTTTTCTTTTCGACATACAGAAGCAGGCTGTTATACATAGATACGATCAAAGTTTAAATTTCGGTTTAGATGCTTCAGTAAAATTTAAAGTCTTTTTAGCCAAGAAAATGAAAGACTAAAATATATCTCTACCTTTTTGTAAAACGAATACAGTTTGTGCATTTCATTTTGTTCCGATTTATTTTTATTTAACTTCTAAAATTAATTCATCTAACCATTAACATATAGTTTTTGTATTGTAATCGTTATTATCCAATTCATATTATATAGTAATAATATAAACTAATATTAATTAAATGTACAAGTTAAAATATTAAGTAAACCATTAATTAGAAATAAAAACATGCAATAAAAATGATTAAATATGTACGTACAGCGTGATCTGAAAAGGGAAATAATGTTAAATATTCAAAAAAGGAATTATAGAACATACTATTAAACATCAACTATAACATAATCTTGAGCATCTTTTATTCCTCATTAGCCTTTTCTTTGCTTTTTGTACCTTAAGGCGTTTATTTAAATACCTTCTTCTAAAAAAATCCGGCATTTGAAGAACAATTCTTTTACTTTGTGTGGTAAGTTGATATTCTTGCTACTATTTATTAATTGCTGACGAAGTTTTGGGACTTGGGATATTTTCATTCCATTAGTGTTATTAAATAACACTTCCAACTGCATTATATCAGAAACGAATTCCTCAGACGGTTTTTTGAGAGACCCTTGCGAAATATGATCGACATAAGTGTATGATTTTGATTGGCATTGGTATTCTCCAAGGTGCAGCTTTTTAATAATGTACCCCGATATGTTCTCTAGGGCGTTCTCATGAAAAACACCAATGTCAATAAAATTGGACTCATCTAAGTCACTAAATTCAGTGGTTTGTGTAGTAGGATCCGGCGGCATAAAGCATTCCAGCCCTTCATTTCGAAATGCTTCTCCAGTTGGTTTAAGGGTATGTTTAAAAGTGTCCGGTGGGGAATTGGTGGAGTTCAGCCATTCCGTCGGATCATGTTCTACATTTCCTTCTCCCGAAAGAATTTCTGTGTTTCTTGCTAAATTTAAAAAAAAAAAAAATAAGTAATGTAGATTAAAATAAATGCTTTGTTCCAGAACCTGCAAGAAGCTACTATTTTTTACTACGATAACATTTTTTCCTTTATGTTATCGGAAAAAATAGTAAAAATTAGTAGATTATTGCAGTACTGGAACAGACCAAATGTCTTTGGTTACGAACCCAATATATATTTTCGAATTCTATATTTGAAATCCTGTGGAGAAGGGTGGTCATTAAGACCACCCTGACTTCTCATAGCCCCAAAAAAGTGCTCGAGCACATCTTGATTCAATCTTTGGGTTAATATATATTGAAATTTATATCTTTGTAGGTATTAGTACAGCATTATTAGTGCATTGTTTGATTGTATTATACCATTTTGAAAATACTCAAGAATTCTTTTATTGGGCTAAGACATAATGGCATTCATCCTATTTAGGACTTCTTTTTGTTTATCCAATTGAATACCGTATGGCTCCTAATGTAAGATCAAAATACAAATTGAGTGATATGTACCTACATATATTTTTGGTGCTGAAATGTTAGTTACCTTTCCATGAAGTCCAAAAAAACTCCGCTGTTTCAACAGCTTTATATATATCGATACCCATAGAATGGCACCACATAATAGCCTTTGCAGTAGTGTTTGAGAAAAGCTGAACGGCTAGTTTCACCTTTTGCCTTGCTACAAAAAAACGTTTGGAATGGTGCACAGATTGCAAATAAAATAAACATACCTGAACCATTTACCGACAGATGTTCTTCGGCCACTTTATACGTAATGGATACATCAGTCTTATTCGTATGTTTCAATACATTGCTTATTGTGGCCGATGTTAATAATTGGCCATTTATTAACAATCCGGTATCCAGGAAATGGTTTCTTATTAATTTCAAAAGGTGAGGTACATCGTGAAAAGCAAATACCTTTTCTTCTGAATTCACTGGATGAAAAAGCCACGGTTTTTCTGAATAAATGCACTAAATGAGTATCTATAAAAATAGCCCAGTCAGCATTTTTTGAAAATTTTAATCAAATTCGAGTCTTTTTTGATCCGACTGCACGATTAAAAAGCTAGAATATGAGCTCATTTTCTGATCATAAATGACTCCTTTGTCGGTAGGAAAACATAACCTCAGGCGACTCTTCTAAACAAATCACAAATGAGTCTTTTTCGAGTCGTATTTCAATCATTTATTGGTGTTTTGTTGATTAATTTCGGACCCTTTTTCGAGTATTTTTAGAGTCATGTTTATAATCATTTATGAGTCTTTAGGGAGTCATTTATGAGTCTTTTTGTTAGACGAAATAAATTAAAAAAATTTTCTTTTTATTCTTCTTTGTTTCTTTCCTTTCTTTTATAGTCTTTTCTGCTTTGTTATGTCTTTTAATTATCCTTTATGTTGCTTGGTGGTTAGTATACTGCTTCTTCATTTCACTTGGCAAAACCTGTTGTGTTGTGTTTGTCTGTACCTTTAATATTATACGTTACATTTATATCAAAATTTTGTAGAAAGTGTATATGAGAATTTTATTTTTTTATTTACAACCAAATAAAAATAAAACAAAGCAATCAGTTTTTAATCACCTAACTGTTCAAAATATGATCAGAGTATACATAATTATAATCACTTTTCAAACACCTGTATGACCCTTTTTTGATTAAGCATTTTTCAATCTTCCAGATGATCAAAATGTGACAATAAATAACAAAAAAATGGTCATATTTTAAACACCTGTAGGCCTATTCTGTAACTTTTATCGATTAAAAAGTTGTTAAAATTTCTTTTGTTCTTGTAACAACTACAAAACAAACAAATGAAATTGTTGTAAAATAAACAATGAGTAAAATTGTTAAAAAGTTACTGAATAGGGGGGCTGAATGATTTATTTGTGATTCCTACACATTTGTTGTTGTATTTTTAATTAAACTCTTTTTAATCATTACAGGGAGTCACTTTCGAGTCCCTTTCTGATCATACAAGCGACTTAATCAATTTTTGATCACCAATAGGACTCTAAAAAGACTCCTCAATGTGATTTTTGGAAAAACAGTCTTCCAAATGCTAGATGGGAGTGTATAAAGTATTTATGTATATATGCATATATGTGTGTAAAGTTGCAAAGGTCAATATCATGTTCTAAAGAGTTCGTGTTGAAAGGAAATTTTCATGCGATTAGAGCACGAAACTTCCAAAGTTCATTCGTGCTCTCCCATGTGCGATCGGAAATGCAATTTGAAAGATCTACTGATCGCTTAATGCCAAGTGGGGCAGATTTCGTGCTAAAAGGTACTAAATCAGAGTAGGGTTATGTGTTGTGGATGTCTGTTTTGACTGCTGTTGCATAATACCTACCTGGTCTAACTTCCAAATCTGTCCACAATTTCCGATTAGTTGATGCCATATCACAGACGGCTGCCACAACTACATATGAAACCTGCACTGCTTATTGCTTCAATTATTCGTATCAAAATTTCCGGTGTCATCTGCGTATCAAAATCGTAAAATATCGGCAGTTTCCAGGATTTCATTAAACCCCTGACCATTACCACCTTACTTCCTTTGCCGGTTTCCGTGCAATGTCTTCATACATATTGTACTCAAAAACCTCAGTCACCTTCATTTCATCAAAGCAAAGGATACATATTTTTTTCTCTATCGACACGTTATCCATTTGCCGCATAAATTCTATGCATGTCGACAGCAAACCTTCGTCCAGGTTTATTTTTCTACACCACCTTTGCAGAGTAGAGACATCGGGAAGAGGAAACCCTTTTTTATATAAATGCCTATAAGCTCTAGGTCCGGCTGCGTGAAGGCATATGTCATTTGAGATGTCTTCCCATTTCCACTCTACTCTAGTCTTGGTAGCCATCTTTCGAATTTGACCGCCTGTGAAAATTTGATTGACTGAACCGACTAGTGAATTGGTCTCTAATAATCTGCAGTTCAATTCCTTGTTTTCTTTTTCCAATTTTTTTTTATATATTCAGTGTATTTTTGGGGTTCTGTTGCAAATATTACAGGACTGCAAAATATACCATTAAATTAAGTAAAAATCATCAATCACAATAAAGCAGTCGTTTTCCTTGTAAGACCCACTAAAGGGAAAGGAGTAATTTTCCAACAACTCATTTAGAAATATTATTACAAATATTTTAGATTCATGGGTAAAGTAACATCAAGATGTGAATATTCACATGTTGATATATCGTTGGAGGTATAAAACAATCTTGCAGAGAACTATCGGTATAGGTCCACTCGGTAAATACCGATATCTATAACAAAGTTGTGTAAAATGAATAACTTATTTTAAAAGTAATAACACACTAATTATATCAATATGTATGCAGGCATTATGTTTCTTACTCTGTCTGAGTTTCGGCATCTATAACTACTGTGATTATTTGGTCTCGATAGGAATTTTCATTGGGGCTGGTACTCACAAGTGGTACCTCATTCTCGTCTTCAAACAAATAGGAATTTTCATTGGGGCTGGTGGTCACAACTTGTACCTCCATCTCGTCTTCAAATAAGTAAGGATTTTCATTAGGGTTAGTTGTCACACCTGGTACGTCTATCTCGTCTTCAATGTAATTGACAAAATCAGGAGAAAATTCACATTCAGTTGACCTGTGTGCACTTCATATTATGCATCATTTTTATTAATACACATATAAATCCTACTTACTGAGATATTTTTTGATCATTCAAATCATATTGAAACGTTCTTAGATCGGGCACCGCGAGTGGTTATAACTGAATTTTAGAGCTAAAAGCCGTCATGTACTTCGGATTGAAATGAAGCGAACATATTTTTGACTTGGAATTGAGTTCGACTCCACAAATCGCTCTCCACTCTGATCTTTTAACTTCGTCCTTTGGGACACTAAAGAACGTTGCTTTTCCAACACCGTCTTTTCTATTGCAAACACTG
The DNA here is from genome assembly GCF_047663935.1 of Musca autumnalis. Classification (NCBI taxonomy): domain Eukaryota; kingdom Metazoa; phylum Arthropoda; class Insecta; order Diptera; family Muscidae; genus Musca; species Musca autumnalis. The sequence goes on from NW_027411755.1 coordinate 153,167,380, forward strand.
CATACTCTCATTTTCCCAATATTTCTTAACAAAAAAATTTAAACAAATTTATGTATGTATATTTTTTATTTTTGAAATTCAAATTTCAAAATGTCAGTTTGTCAATTTTGCGGCGAATTCGTAGCACAACTTTTTGTTTTGACGTTTCATATTCGATCAGCTGGTGTGATACCACTACGTGGTATTTGTGTCATGGTTACTACCCACCCTTTTAATGATATGTGCGACATGTTATGGCCAAAAATACCGCTGGCGAAGTAATTCATATGTCGAGGAAAGAATAAGTATGCCATTTATTTCAAACTTGTAAAACGTCATATTCCTGTAAAAATTGCAATTGCACTAAGTCTAAGTCCATATGTAAAGGGTGTTTTTTTAAGCTGGATAGAACTTTAAATTGTAAAAAGTAACATAAAAAATTAAATTTTGATGAAACTTTTTATTTTATTTGTTTCAGTATACTCTGACAAATCATCATGAATAGACTCACGCTTGAACAACGCTACGAAATTATCCAAATTTACTTTGAAAATCAGTCGTCGATTCGCGCAACTTATAGACGACTTCGTCATTTGTATGGCGTTCAGCGATGAGGCGCATTTGTGGCTTAACGGGTTTGTTAATAAGCAAAATTGCCGCATATGGAGTGAGACCAATCCACAAGAGACCCTACAGACTCCATTACATCCAGAAAAATGCACCGTATGGCGGTTTTCACGCATCATCGGACCTTATTTCTTCAAAAATGAGGCCGGAGCTCGCGTTACGGTCAATGGAGATCGTTACCGCACCATGATCAATGATTTTTTGTTTGAAAATATGGATGACATTGATCCGGAGGAGATGTGGTTTCAACAGGATGGCGCTACGTGCCATACGGCGAACGCAACCATCGACTTATTGAAATCAAAATTTGGCGATAAGTTGATTTCGAGAAGTGGACCTGTCAATTGGCCTCCAAGGTCGTGCGATTTGACACCTCTCGATTATTTCCTGTGGGGCTACGTGAAGTCACTGGTTTATGCTGATAAACCAGCAACAATTGATGCCTTGGAGGCCAGCATTGTTCGTGTTATTCGTGACATACGGCCAGCAGTGCTCGAAAAAGTGGCCAAAAATTGGACCTCCAGAATGCGCTTCGTCAAGAACAGCCGCGGTGCCCATATTCCCGAAATTATTTTCAAATGTTAATGTCACGTATTGATCTTTCGAATAAAAAAGAAATTTTGATTACAATTTAATTTTTTGTGTTATTTTTTACAATTTCAAGTTCTATCGGACTTAAAAAACACCCTTTATTTACATTAGGCAATTTTCCTTGCGGCAATTGTCAGTTTGCCGGTGAGAGAGGGTGTTGAGAAGCAAAGGGTTACCATATGCCTCTCCTCTCTCTCTCTCCTACAAACTGACAATTGCCGCAAGGAAAATTGCCTTATGTAAATATGGACTTACATGCCATTTCCAGAGCAGTCCAGTAAGATAACTCTCAATCGTCTCCAACTGTTGCATGACATGGAAAAGACTACCCTCCAAAAATGTTGAATATCCAATTATATATCGTTCAGTTTTTTAATGTAAACTCAATGGTCCTTAAACCATTTTGGAACCAAATTGATGATACGATGATTAGTACACATTCAGTATTATATTACGATAACAGAGTGTGCCGTATCTCTTCAATTGTCTACTTTGGACGCGAAATCGATTTTATATACATATTATCTTTCTTACTTTCTCCTCCCTAAAAATCGTCTCTGCATCCCACTAAAAACTGTCCAAAAAAGATTTGGAAGTTAATTTGTATATTTTCTCTACCATCTACCTTATCTGCCTTCCCATTTCTCTCCACCTAATGAGAAAAACACAACGAATACATACAGTATGCAAAGTTCATATTCGTACACCCCTAAAAAATTTATAAAACCGTTATTAATTCCATATTTTATGTGCAAATATGAAAAAATGGATAGGAATTACAATAACGAAGAAAGATTTAAGAATAGGTGTGTACGATAACTTCGCAAGTGAAAAGTACTTGCAAGCACTCAGCAAGTTCTCAGTAACCTCTCTCCACCAATTTTACTCTCTCGAAGCAAAAAATTTGCAGATTGTTATCGAACAGCAATTTGCAAAAAACTTGCAAGAAGTCAGCTGATTTGATAAACAAGAAGAAGTTGGCGGAAAAGATTAAAATTAACAATTGAAGGTGTCTACCATTTTTTTTATTTTCCATTTAAAATTTGATCCATAAAATCTTGTACACACTTAAAAGCTATATTATTTGATTTTGTGTCAACAGATGTGAAAATAATCTTCTCTCCTTCTCTGGCCTTTCCTACATCTTGTTCTGTGTGCGAGAATGCGGATTGGATTATGACAAAAGTTTGTGGTGCTGTAGCTTGTGCCTTCAAATATAGTGGCTCTCCTTCCACGTTTTTATTTGATAGTGGTCGATTGACTTATGCAGGCAACCCCGTTGACTTGACTTGCGCCAATGATTCGAAACTGAGTTCCATCCGGCTATCGTGTTAAGGCCTCGGTACATAAGAATCATGGCTTTCTGGCTGAAATCATTTGTTGGGAATACCTGGCCGTCTTCATTGTGTTTCTCCTACTCCATTGATGCACTGCTTTTTGCTGGGATTTGATACCTGTAAAATAACAAAAAAAATAGTCACCACAAACTACAAAATAAGTTATTTTACTTATAATTTATTTAATAATTTTTTCCCTTTTTTATATCTATTTATTTTAAGAGCCAAACGTTTGTTTATGTTTTTGCCAAGAAGTCCGCCACAAAACATTCGAATTTAAATCAGCTGATCAAGCTTGCAAATTCTTACAAGAAAAATTTTCCTTGCAAAAACTTGTAAACAAAAGTCTCCAAAACTCTCCAACATTCTCTCACAATTGTCTCCAAATTCTCTCTCGTTTACTTTGCAAGTTTGTTATCGAACAGAATTTTGTAAAAGTTTGTGCAAATTTGCACAAACTTTTGGGTTATCGTACAGACCTAATAACAAAACAAATTTTTAATTTATTCCGTCATTTAGGTATAGATGGCGCCTGTGTGGTGGCAAAATTCGTATTCGTACACCTATAAGCACTATATATTTGGAGTTTTTAAGGATTTTCAAAACAAAATACCGCAAATTTTTGTTTTAGTCCTCTTTTTGAATCCCTCTGCTATAGAAATATTTAAAAATAACGGTAATTTTATTAAAAATGTTGCATGAATAAAAAGTCGGAGGAATATTTAAAATCCTTAAGAAAATTGTGCTAGATATGACTAGCTATTGCAATTTATTCCCGAATTTTTGACGAAAATAGCTAATAGCGGCCCTTCTGTAACAATATTCGAGGTCTAATATGAAAATAAATGTTGTAAGCGTTTGGAAATGCAAAGAAACGTAATGCGGGTTTAGGTAAAGTAAACACATTTTGGTTTTTACTTGGTATATATCGCAAGTTTCGTTTTATATTTGACATAAAATGTATTGAAGTTTTAGAATACGGTTTCGAAAATCATTTTATGTCAAGAAATATCGGAAATTACGAGGAATAAAAAAAATGTTAAGGAAGAAAATTTTCGCAGAAATAATGCATTTCTTCAAAAGGTTACCCCACGCTCCTTCCTGGACAATTTACTTCATTCTTTTGACATTTTTGTACTCATTATGGATCCTTTGTTAAAAAATATAATTCTCAAGAAGTAAAAACCATTATTTACGCAATTCGGCAGCCATAACCCTCGTTCATTGTAAACGTAGAATTTCAGTCGTACGCAGACAGTATGAAAACTTGTACAGTTTCATTTTTCTTCATAATTTCTCACAGTTTTCGGCATAAAATGATTTTCGAAACCGTATTCTAAAACTTCAATACGTTTTATGTCAAATATAAAACGAAACTTGCGATATATACCAAGTAAAAACCAAAAATGTGTTTACTTTACCTAAACCCGCATTACGTTTCTTTGCATTTCCAAACGCTTACAACATTTATTTTCATATTAGACCTCGAATATTGTTGCAGAAGGACTGCTATTAGCTATTTTCGTCAAAAATTCGGGAATAAATTGTAATAGCTAATCATATCTAGCACAATTTTCTTAAGGATTTTAAATATTCCTCCGACTTTTTATTAATGAACATTTTTAATAAAATTACCGATATTTTTGAATATTTCTATAGCAGAGGGATTCAAAAAGAGGACTAAAACAAAAATTTGCGGTATTTTGTTTTGAAAATCCTTAAAAACTCCAAATATATAGTGCTTATAGGTGTACGAATACGAATTTTGCCACCCACACAGGCGCCATCTATACCTAAATGACGGAATAAATTAAAACTTTGTTTTGCTATTCTTAAATCTTTCTTCGTTATGGCAATTCCTATCAAATATTTCATTATTTGCACATAAAATATGGAATTAATAACGATTTTATTCATTTTTTAGGGGTGTACGAATATGAACTTTGCATACTGTATGTGTTTAGCTATTTTACTCTTTATCCTACCCTTTATAATACAAAAGCAAAAAACACCTTCTGTAAAAATACTTTTGTACATACTGTTGCGTGTGGCACGAAAATTAATGTTCTTTTTATTAGTTAACAAAAACCGGCAGCATTTTTCCATGGATGTGGTTCGTTGCTGCCGGCGAATAAAAAATGAGAGAACCGGATACAGAATGTGGCCGAGTCATACATAAAGTTACAGTGTTGCCAGTTTAAAAGCAGGAGGCAGGTAAATACAACACTGAGGGGCCAAATAGGTGTCTGTAGATTGACAGTGGGTTGGTTTAAAATGAAATCGATAAATGTCGAAGAATCCGCGAAAATGGGAAAATCAGCATGGGTTTTGGCAGTATAAAAGGCATAACGGGGAAAATATTTCTCCTATTTGTCTTTTGGTTGTGGCAAGGAACCATTTTTAAACATCCTGAATAAATATAAAAAAGACCCCAAAAGAATAAAGAAATAGTGTAAACAGTTTAATTGTTATACCAAAGTAGTGGCAAAATTTATTTGTGTTTTGGTGATGCCAGTTTATTTGGCTGTGTTGCGGAAAACAAAACATGTAAGACAAGAAAAAAATGTTTTGCCATTTTATGGCTTATTATTGAATGTGTCCTTTTTTTGTCTTATTAAAGATTTCGCCTACTCTATCGGCAAAGAAACACAAAGGAACTCTGACCCCTCCAAGTATATGCCTGGAGGAGGTCAGCACCGTTTATTGAGGAATTTTTATTGATGTACTTCTAATTGGCCAAAAATCTTGAGGTTGATATAAATCCGATATTTCTTAATTGAGAAGAGAAAACGCATAATTTTGTTGACGGCAGCCTTTGCCTGGTGAATTTTTGATGAGACGGCTTAATATTTCTGTGGTCGATATTTAGTGGAGAAAATCCCTGTTGTTTGTGAGAAGGTCCTCGGAGTAAGATGCCGTAACGTTTAAAAAACCAAAAAAATTATCTTGTTTTGTGAAATGTCAGCAACCAGGTAAAATTTTGATATTTTGTTCATCCCGAGTGTGTTCATGTTTTGCCATTAACCTGTGCGCCAGAAGGGGTGTTAAAACTGCAAAAGAGAAAAGAAATAAATTTATTAATTAATGATGACATAAGTTAAAACTAAAAAGGAAAAAAAAAATTATAGATAAAAACCATATAACTAATCTAACTAAAAAAAATAATCTAAGTGTGAACGTCCCTAGTAATTCTGTAAAATATAAGTGTTAAGTTAAGAAATATTTGTAAGAATTTCTAATGCCAGGAACAGTGCGTGGGTGTAGGGTTACCCCAAAAATACAATAGGACTATTTTGTTTTCTTGTGTGGACATGTGGTAACGTCCACTATTCCTCCGTAAGAGAGCTCTTTTAGGAAGGGGTTGAGTGTTTTAAAGTGGCCAGATTTGGCAATAGTCTGTTGATAAATGGTGGTAGCCTGAGTGATTGGCTCACTAAGGGAAAGGCAGTTAGGAATTCAGTGTTTGACATGATTGTTGTTTGTTTAGAATTAAGAACCTTAACTATGAGAATAAATAATTTTTATGTTTGATTGTTTTCAATATGAATTGCTAAGTGTTTTTCCGTAAGAGAGGGAAATAGGAGGATGCTAATGTGAGGTAAGAGTGTGTGGAAATTGGGGCCCTTTAAAATTTTGCTTTATTGTTATGACAGGAAGAAAGGGTCAAGGCAGGGTGGGCAAAGTGGGGGAACTATGACACCAAGTTCCTTCATCGTGTTTGTATGTAGTGTTGTGTCGTTTTGTTTTTGTTTGTTTTTATGTTGAGTCCCTCTTTCATTATTGTTCGACCCCTAGGGCTGATGGTGGCAGGGTTATGAATCCCCCTGGAAATGATGCCCCGACTGAGCAGTTGGAACCCCACCATAGCGCCGCATTAGGCGGTATGCAACAATATGGCGCCCAATCCAAAAATGTTTGTCCTATCGTCCAAGAAAATCAAAGTGCAATACAACATCAGCACTGCCTAAATAAGAAAATATTTTTTTTAAATAGACGAAGGACATTAAATGTCGAATATGTGCAATAACAGCTAAGCGCAATCCAATAGACCATAGGGTGAAATATTCCAAAACGTGATATCGCATTATCTAATGTCTAACGGATATTGTATCCACAATTTTTATACAAAACTGTGATAATAGTGCAATATTTAGTTTAGGTTTTTTAGAAAATTAGGATGTCTCGTTCCATGTTATAGGGTCTATACAATAGCTCTTGTTCGTCGATTGTAACAAAGAATGTATTGTGTTTATGACCTGTCTTCTATGTTTCCGTGTTTTTGTTTATTTAATAATATTAAAGGCAATAGACGAGGGTTAACATTAGGAAAAGTACAATAACTGCTGTGACGTCGTCAGTCGCAGACTGTATTGTACGAAAATTCCCTTTACACAAGGACTTTTTTCCACAAAATAAGTAGAAAACTGCCTTGTTGTTACCCTTTGCATTAACTGTGTTCATTTTTTTGTGTAAGTCCATGTTATCCATACAACATGATGACCGATTTAGGACACTTCTAGAAATCTCAATTTATAAAAAAAAAAAAAAAAAAAATAAACCACACAATTGATCTCACAAGCAGCTGAAAATACCTCCTATCACCTCTCAGATGTGTATTTTGTGTTCGTAAAAAAAAAAGAAAAAAATTTTGTTTTGTCGTAGTGTGTAAACTAGAAACTAAACTTATAACAAACTATTATTATTTTTATCATATATCTGCTAACGACTAAGTATTTTAACAACTAGAAATAAGTAGCTCTAACCTGTTTTTAAAATTTTCCATTATTTTTTTTTAACATTGACCTAAATTTCATTTCAATAATTGCATTCCTGAACTGGGATTAGAAATTCTAATGAACACACCTAAGTCAGCCAAAAGAAGAAGTAAAAGAAATCGTTCCTCAACATTTGATTTGAGTAGGTTTATTCTATCTCCAAAGAAAAAGTCAAAAAAGAAAACAATGCAAGACGCAAATGCAAATAGAGACCCATCAATACGGGATCTATCTGGTACCATAATAAACAGAGAAGCTTCCACTAGTGCTGAAGCAAGATTAGCCCAGAATACTCAATCCACTTTACCAACTAATACGTCAATGAATCAGTATGAGGTTAGTAATTTAGTGAAAAGTTTGGTCCAAGAAAGTTTAAAAAACGCCAGTACAGACATCCACAATTTAGTAAAAGATAGTGTGACCAAAGAGATGCAGCAGGTGTATGGCATCATTAATAAATTAAATGAGTCAATAACTAGATTGACTAGTAATGGTCAAACTTCTCAAAATACTAATCCTCAACCACAATCCAATGGGATTCATGCACAAAATAATATAAATCATGGACTTCAGTCACAATCGAATCCAAATCAATTACCTCAGCCAGGTCCGATGCCCAACATAGAACCTCAATCGTTAAACGATAACAACTCTGTACCTCAACCACAACCCCCACAACGGGATAATAACCAAAATTCAAACCACAGGAATAATGTACAGTCATATATTATGAATGTTCCTAGTGCACAAGGAATTAGAGTTGAAAGATTCGGAATAAATTTTTCAGGACGACCTAATACCCTCTCTGTGGAGGATTTTATTTATCGCCTCGAATATTTCCAATCTCATTATGGACTCACTTGGGAAGGAATATTAAATGAATTCCATATGCTTGTATCGGGTCCTGCGATCGAATGGTTTTGGTTGCAACAAAGAAATAATGCGATTTGGAATTGGGAGTCACTGAAATATGGGTTGCTAGAAAGATTTAAAACTAGGCGCACTTGTTTCGAGGAAATGAGGGACTTACTAGAAAGGAAACAATTACCCGGGGAATCAATAGATTCATTTTTCCATGACATCAATTTAATGCGTTCGAAATTGGAAAGGCCAGTTTCCGATTTCGAAATGATTTCCCTTGTCAAAAAGAATTTAAGAAAAAACCTTTCTAGTATTGTTTATTCCATGAATGTTTCTTCATTGGAACAACTGCGAGTTGAATGTTTGGAAATTGAAAGAACATTCTTCCGCCGCGACCCTGTTTCAATGCCCCCACCACCAGCTAACAAACCGATTAGAGTAAATGCCATTCAAGAAGAAGGAGAAACCAATATATTTCCTATGTTCGAAGAAGAAGAGGATGTAGTAGAGATATCAGCAATCAACAATCAGATTGTATGTTGGAATTGCCAGAACCCTGGTCACGTCTTTAGGGATTGCACTTCAAATCAAAGAGGCTATTTTTGCTTTAAATGCGGAAAACCAAACACGACTGCACCAAAGTGCATAAATTGTAGGTCGGGAAACGGGAGGAAGAGCGCGGTTGCAGCGGGGAACCAGCGTTCCTCCGAACAACCCGCTGTTCCGAACCCCCAAACCAATTAAAAGAACCCAAGGAAGATATCCACTATACTAAACTTCGACACTATCTGCCCTTAAATGTTAGGGAAGAGTATTACGCCAAAACAAGGGCAAAAATTTTCCAAAACGAGGAGATAGAAAACCCAAATGAAATATCTAACATTCAAATTAAAACTAAAGAACGTATTCTAAAAATGAGAAACAAGCAAAAGCAATACAAAACTTTAAAGAAATCTGTTTCGGAAGCTATTTTAAGATGCCATGGCAGAAAAGATCCAAGACCATATGCCACGGTGAAGATAGAAGGGAAGGAAATTGAAGGCCTTCTCGACTCTGGTGCTACTGTGAGTTTATTAGGGAAACATTGCAGAGAAGTCGTAGAAGAACTAGGAGTAGAAATAAAAACCTATCTATCAAATGTCAGCACTGCCTCAGGTCAGTTGCATCGAATTTTAGGTACCATTGTAGTTGACGTTGAATATCAGGGAAAAGTGGCTCAAATGACCTTAATATTATGCCCAGATCTAGAGCAGGAATTATATCTCGGTGCAGATTTTTGGAAATTATTCCAAATAGCTCCCGAGATATTTCCTGTCGAAGAAGTCGATTTGGATTTACAACGGAAAATACATGGGTCATCAACCAATGAAGAAACGAAAATGCATGTCCTGACGAAGGAACAACAGGATAGACTAGCAGAAGTAATAAAAAAATTCCCTACTTTTGAAGAGCATGGACTAGGATGTACAAAATTAGAAAAACATGCGATAAAGCTCGTCGAAGGTGCTAATCCGGTTAAGGATAGGCATTATCCCATGTCGCCGGCGGTCCAAGATATAGTTTACCAGGAGATTGACAATATGCTGGCGTTAAAAGTGATAGAAGAAAGTGACTCCCCATGGAGTAACCGAACAACGGTGGTACGAAAACCTGGCAAAAATCGCTTCTGCTTAGACGCCAGGAAATTAAATGCATTGACTGTGAAAGATGCTTACCCATTGCAGAACATCGACGGCATCTTAAGTAGAATAGACCAAACCCACTTTATAAGCAGCGTCGACCTTAAATATGCCTTCTGGCAAGTAGAGCTGGAAGAGGAAGCGAAGCCGTACACAGCCTTCACGGTACCAGGTCGACCGCTGTACCAATTTAGGGTAATGCCGTTCGGGTTATGCAATGCGGCGCAGAGACTTTGCAGGTTGATGGACAAGGTGATACCTGGAAGACTAAAGTCCAATGTGTTTATCTACCTTGACGACCTATTGATTATTGCAGACGATTTCGAACACCACATTAAATTACTGGGAGAAGTAGCCGAATGCTTGCAGAAAGCGAATTTGACCATCGGCCTTAAAAAATCATTGTTTTGCTTCAGAGAGCTAAGGTATCTTGGTTTCATCATTGGAGATGGATGTTTAAAGACTGACCCAGAAAAGGTCAGTGCGATTCAAAAAATCCCTGTACCGAAAACTCCCAGAGAAGTACGAAGCTTCCTAGGAACCGCTGGGTGGTACAGGCGATTCATTAAAGATTTTGCCTCGATATCCGCCGCCCTCACTGACACATTGAAAAAGAGTCAAAAATTCGTCATCACTCCGGAAGCATTAGAATCATTCAACACCCTCAAACAAGCATTGACATCTGCACCTGTCCTCCGGCACCCTGACTTCCGCCGAGAGTTCTTTATTCAATGCGATGCGTCGGACTATGGAGTCGGTGCAGTATTGTTTCAAAAAAACGACGATGGAGAGGAGAATCCCATCGCGTTTTACTCTCAAAAATTAAATGCGTGTCAAAAGAAATACTCAGTAACCGAGAAGGAATGTTTAGCAGCCGTGCTTGCAGTAAAACGTTTTCGTCCTTATGTGGAATTAATGCAATTTACAATTATTACTGACCACGCTAGTCTTAAGTGGCTAATGTCACTAAAAGACCTCAGCGGTAGACTGGCCCGATGGTCACTCCAACTTCAAACATATAACTTCTCGATTGAACACAGAAAAGGATCAGAAAATGTGGTTGCAGACACACTCTCTAGAATGCCCATCGATTCAAATGTCACCGTAGAAGAAGTAACTGATGAGAGTGAACTACTAGATTTCGAAACAACCGCATTTGAAAGTGAGGAGTATGTCGAATTACTAAACACCATAATTGAAAATGCTGAAGTACTTCCCGACTTAAAAGTTGAAGGCGACAAAATATTTATAAAAATGAAAAAAATCGACACAGATTTGTTTGAATATGAGTGGAAAATGTGGATACCTCAAGAGATCACACATGCTCTAATAGAAAAGGCTCATGTCTACAATGACATCGTACACGAAGGAATCACAAAAACTCTCAATCGGGTAAGAAGATTTTATTATTGGCCTAAGATGGTTTCCCAAGTGAGGCAGTTTGTGAGAAATTGCAGAACCTGCAAGGAAACCAAACCCTCAAACCAGAATATGAACCCAGAAATCGGAAACGAAGTGGTCACTGAAAGGCCATTTCAAAAACTGTACGTGGACTTCCTCGGGAAATATCCACGATCAAAGAAAGGAAACGCATATATTTTCATCGCAGTGGATCATTTCACTAAATTTACCTTTCTGCACGCGATGAGGGAAGCAACTGCACAAAATGTTGTACAGTTTATGGAAAGCCAGATTTTCAACATCTTCGGGGTCCCAGAAGTTATCCATAGCGATAACGGGAAACAGTTTGTGTCGAAAGCCTTCGAACAAATGGTCAACAACTATAAAATAAAACACATGACAACTGCATATTACTCCCCACAGTCGAACGCCTCCGAGCGTGTCAACCAGTCCGTGTTGGCAGCCATAAGAAGCTATGTTGAAAGTGACCACCGCGACTGGGATTTATATTTACCCGAAATCGAGAAAGCCCTTCGCACGTCTGTGCATGCAGCCACCGGCGTGAATCCCTTTTTCGCCCTCTTTGGGTTTAATATGTTTTCAAGTGGCACCGATTATAAGTTGGCCAAAAAGCTACAATCACTAACGGACCACCAAATAGATCCATTAAACAGACATGACAAAATAGAACTTATGCGAGAAAACATCAAAAACAATCTGCACAAGGCATATGAAACAAGTGCCAAACGTTATAATCAGAGAGCGCGAAAAGTTAGTTTAATACCAGGGCAAGAAGTGTATAGGCGTAATCATATGCTTTCAGACTTCAAGAACAACATAAACGCCAAATTTTGTAAAAAGTTTTTGAAATGTAGAGTTGTGAGGCCTATCGGGAACAACATGTTCGAATTAGAAACTCTGCAAGGTAAACCTTTAGGTAACTTCCACGCCAAAGATATTAAAATATAACAAAGTGCAATTATTCTGTGATATAGTAATTTAGGTGCAATATAGGTTAAGAAAATGAATGTTTGTGAACGTCCATTTTTTTTGCCTTTTGCATTTATTTTTACTATTAGAATTATTGACATTGTTAGATTATACACATATATTGCATTAGGCTAAGAAGTATCTAAGGTTGCCCGGCTTTTTGAGACAAACAGGGCGTGGGAGTTCCCCACGTTGGGACACAAAAAAAAAAAAAAACAAAACGACCTCAAAAAAAAAAAACGATAGAAATCAGTCAAGGGGTAAAGAAATCAGATTCTTAATATCCTAGCTCACACCTGAATAAAAAAACCATAAATGAAATTACACATTCATTGAATGTGCAAAGTAGTTGACATGAACGATGATCCATACAGGTAGATGAAGTAAATACACCTAACATTTTCACATCCATAACCATTGGGACGAAAATCACACACCTCACGTCGTATAGACGGTCATGTTTACGTCAAAACACAAAAGGTCAATAAGGGAAAACTTCTATCTTCACCCAACAAGGTCACCTAATCGCTCAAAGGGATGTAAAGAATCAATTATCTCCCACACAGAAACCATACACTTAGGATTCACCATTGTAACGTATCTATTTATGTCCGATGTTGTTCTTAAATGGTATTATTAGAACATAATACCCAATTCGTTTTTAATAATGGATACTAATTAAAACAAACCCATTTGATATACAGTATACCTGAAAAAAGAATCCGTCGAACCTCCCAGCCAGTTTATGCCTTACCCCAAATTAAGACAATCTTTCAAAAAATTAAATTATAAATGTTTGGTTTATTATGTTTCGTTAAATATAGGGTAATAAGTATGAGGATAGAAATATTTGCTTTAATGGTACGAAGTAATATATAGATGAAAATGATTAATGGTGTACGTAAATATAAATCAATATGAGTTAAGGAACGTTATATGTATGGCCAAGTTTTTTTTTAGAAAACAAAAAAATGCAGCTAATTTTTCCGTATTAAGTGCTTCTGTCATCGTCACAAAATTCATGTAGCATGCGACAAAATATAGAATATTCAATGAGTCCAAGATAATTCTTCCTAGAATCTGTAGTAGCAATGTTTTTAAATACCCTCACGTCTGCTTATAAATGACCACTGAATCTTGTTTAAATCTTTATTACATTTTGTTTTGCGAAAAGCCGTCAGCCACAGATTAACGTAATAGACTCAATCAGGTATAATTTCTTTTTTGTCTCAATACTCAAAAGCATTTAACGTAATTAAAATCGCAGGTAATAAAATCACACAAAGGTCCACTTAATATATCGTAGAATCCCGACAAACACGAATAATTTTCAAAAAAAAACATGTAAATCGAACTTATTATATGCGATGTTTTTTTTTGCTAATCAATAGTCACCAGTAATTGAAAATAATAGGGATATAAATGGAATGAGGCACAGAAGAGAAAAACATATGGTAGCAAAGTCTGTAACGCTGGCAAGCCACGTACTTATTTTCAATGATAGACAAAAATTCCACTCCTTCTACGTTACTTTATTTTTGTTTACATTCCACATTTCAAAACAGTCTAATATATCCACTAATGCACCAATGTTTGTATCTGCCATGCCAAATTCGCAATAAAAAAAAAGAAAACAAAAAAGGAAAACTCACCCCAATATTTACGTCCTTTCATGATGGCAGGTAAAACTCCATGAGCAAATAATCTGCGTACACAATTTTGATGATCGGCAGGCCAGGTATATTAACAACTGGTATGACAGCCAAATAAACGTATGTTTGGATTTTGTGTGATGTAGAATACGGATACTTTTTGCTTGTACACTTTTTCACTTCACTCCCTTATAAATTTAATTTTCACAAACTACCTAGAAACAGAAAATGAGAAGGTGTTACTAAAATTGAAATATTTCATTATTTTTTTATATTAAAAGAAAAAAATGCGTGGCAAGCTTAAAAATATTCAATAATATCTTATTTGTATGCATGTAAACAAAAGTTAGGTGAACACTTTTGGTAATCTTATTGAGCGATGCTACACAAAAATCCACTGAAAAAAACACACTATCTCATTCAGATGGCCATGGTCACAATCCATAAGATTGGTTTTATAAAGATCAGTAAACTCATTCATTATTCCTTTTGATGACACTTTCTGACCCATAACAGTTCATAATTCACTTAGTGGAAACACTTGATCATGTTTTTTTTTTGTTTTATAAAGATCAGTAAACCCAATCATTATTTCTTTTGATGGCACTTTCTAACCCATAATAATTAATAATCCACTTTATGGAAACACTTGTTCATACTGTTGTTTTTTTTTTATCGATAGTTGGAACACACAATACTATTATTAGGCCAATTCTTGATATATTCGTCGCAGCCGATTATTACCATTGAGTACACAAAAGTTTTTTTTTGAACACAACACCATCCTAGGATCACTTTTTAATATGTTTGTCGAAGCCATGATTAACAATGAAGATGATCTGAACGCACACGTACATCCACTTTTAATTTTGTTTTGCTGTCTCGTTACACACGACACTGATGTTTGTTGTCATTAATAAAGGCACACACTTTTGGTAATAAAAAACACCAATGAATACTAACCAGGTACTTTGAGGTTAAGACTCAGCGAGGCAGCTGGTGATGTCCACTCACAATCCACGACGTAATGATACCTGCCCAAACTGTTTTGTAAACAATGCGGGCGAAATTTTATTCCAGCGAGTCCACACTAGTAGTTGAAAACAAGTAAACGAGGGCAAAAACAATGAAGACCTGAAAGGAAAAGAAAGGCAAGAAAGAATTAGACAATAACCAAAACAAATCAGGCAATATACTATACAGCTAGACAAATAAACAAATGAAAAAACCTACCTGTTGTCTACACCGACTTCTCTAGTGAAAGCATCCACAGATAAAATTAAAATTCACTAAGCCTTCCAAGCTATCCTAATTGTGGTATGGTTTAACAGGTAGATGGTTGCGTTACATTCATTTTATTATGTTCATTGGCTCTAGCGGCCAGAGTAAATGTAGCAATTCCAAAACGAATTACAAATCAGCAGTCAATAAAATGTGTCGCAAGATGAAACGGAATTCTTTAAAAGGCTGATGGGGATCATCATTTAAGAAAAAAGGAACTGAAAAGAAAAAGAAATAATTGTTGAATAAAATTTGATATAATGAATGGAAATTCTCTACTCACCATCTCTATCGGAGTGTCACCTCGTACGTTTTGTTAAACTTGTTGAGTAAGATGATTAAAATTGTAGCATATGCGGGGGCGCACAAGCAAAATGTGTGGAGGCATATTTGAAAGACTAAGCCTTGTACTGAATGGGAAAGTATGCACACACATACATAATACCACAGGCAAACTCATTGCAAATCTCCAAAACGGTAATCAATGAGTGGACATACACACACATTCACATGTACATAAATGTGTGAATGGTGAGACACCGCCATTTTTTTGGTATACCCACGCCACTTTTTGCACGTACGCAAAGCGCCATACAGAAAAATTTTCATTCAACCAGAAAATTATTGCTGGGAAAATTATTGCTGAAATGAACATTCATGATGTTTAAACTCACAAAACTATAGAAATGCACATGCTTACCTTTATTCCAGAATCCAAAATGGCTTATGGTTTCCACATGGCTTCATGGTCATTTGAAGGGTATGAAGTTCACGCTAATTTTTTCCATGGTTTTCAGCCATCCTGCAGCGAAATTTGATAAGATCACGTCAATATACACGCACATCCCCATTTCCATCGATGAACTTGGAGATGGCGATGTTTTGTTGCGTGTGGCACGAAAATTAATGTTCTTTTTATTAGTTAACAAAAACCGGCAGCATTTTTCCATGGATGTGGTTCGTTGCTGCCGGCGAATAAAAAATGAGAGAACCGGATACAGAATGTGGCCGAGTCATACATAAAGTTACAGTGTTGCCAGTTTAAAAGCAGGAGGCAGGTAAATACAACACTGAGGGGCCAAATAGGTGTCTGTAGATTGACAGTGGGTTGGTTTAAAATGAAATCGATAAATGTCGAAGAATCCGCGAAAATGGGAAAATCAGCATGGGTTTTGGCAGTATAAAAGGCATAACGGGGAAAATATTTCTCCTATTTGTCTTTTGGTTGTGGCAAGGAACCATTTTTAAACATCCTGAATAAATATAAAAAAGACCCCAAAAGAATAAAGAAATAGTGTAAACAGTTTAATTGTTATACCAAAGTAGTGGCAAAATTTATTTGTGTTTTGGTGATGCCAGTTTATTTGGCTGTGTTGCGGAAAACAAAACATGTAAGACAAGAAAAAAATGTTTTGCCATTTTATGGCTTATTATTGAATGTGTCCTTTTTTTGTCTTATTAAAGATTTCGCCTACTCTATCGGCAAAGAAACACAAAGGAACTCTGACCCCTCCAAGTATATGCCTGGAGGAGGTCAGCACCGTTTATTGAGGAATTTTTATTGATGTACTTCTAATTGGCCAAAAATCTTGAGGTTGATATAAATCCGATATTTCTTAATTGAGAAGAGAAAACGCATAATTTTGTTGACGGCAGCCTTTGCCTGGTGAATTTTTGATGAGACGGCTTAATATTTCTGTGGTCGATATTTAGTGGAGAAAATCCCTGTTGTTTGTGAGAAGGTCCTCGGAGTAAGATGCCGTAACGTTTAAAAAACCAAAAAAATTATCTTGTTTTGTGAAATGTCAGCAACCAGGTAAAATTTTGATATTTTGTTCATCCCGAGTGTGTTCATGTTTTGCCATTAACCTGTGCGCCAGAAGGGGTGTTAAAACTGCAAAAGAGAAAAGAAATAAATTTATTAATTAATGATGACATAAGTTAAAACTAAAAAGGAAAAAAAAAATTATAGATAAAAACCATATAACTAATCTAACTAAAAAAAATAATCTAAGTGTGAACGTCCCTAGTAATTCTGTAAAATATAAGTGTTAAGTTAAGAAATATTTGTAAGAATTTCTAATGCCAGGAACAGTGCGTGGGTGTAGGGTTACCCCAAAAATACAATAGGACTATTTTGTTTTCTTGTGTGGACATGTGGTAACGTCCACTATTCCTCCGTAAGAGAGCTCTTTTAGGAAGGGGTTGAGTGTTTTAAAGTGGCCAGATTTGGCAATAGTCTGTTGATAAATGGTGGTAGCCTGAGTGATTGGCTCACTAAGGGAAAGGCAGTTAGGAATTCAGTGTTTGACATGATTGTTGTTTGTTTAGAATTAAGAACCTTAACTATGAGAATAAATAATTTTTATGTTTGATTGTTTTCAATATGAATTGCTAAGTGTTTTTCCGTAAGAGAGGGAAATAGGAGGATGCTAATGTGAGGTAAGAGTGTGTGGAAATTGGGGCCCTTTAAAATTTTGCTTTATTGTTATGACAGGAAGAAAGGGTCAAGGCAGGGTGGGCAAAGTGGGGGAACTATGACACCAAGTTCCTTCATCGTGTTTGTATGTAGTGTTGTGTCGTTTTGTTTTTGTTTGTTTTTATGTTGAGTCCCTCTTTCATTATTGTTCGACCCCTAGGGCTGATGGTGGCAGGGTTATGAATCCCCCTGGAAATGATGCCCCGACTGAGCAGTTGGAACCCCACCATAGCGCCGCATTAGGCGGTATGCAACAATACTTCTTACTTTTTGTGTCGATGCGCGGGAAATTCTGATAACAAAGAATAAATTTTCCACTCGAGTTTCCAGCAACCTAAATCAATAAATAATTTGTTACCTTTACGAGTTCTTATAATAAGAACCATATTTTCACATCAAATAGAAGATAGCGTTTAAGATCCCACATGCTAGCGCTGTTGTTGTGTGTGCATTACAAGCGGTCGCATTTAGGTTTTATGACTCTTTTTATGACACACACGACCTTGGAAAATTCTTCATTGTTCGGTTGTGTTCGGTTTGGTCAATGAGGAGTTTAGGGATAAGAATTAGTGATAGTCTAGGTTAAGAAATAATTTGTAGATTAGCTGCTAAGTGAAAATATTGGAAATAAAAATCAGTGTCTCATCAGCAACCAATCTGTCAGGATATTTTATTGTACACCTTCTCTACCTTATCTGCCTTCCCATTTCTCTCCAACTAATGAGAAAAACACAACGAATATGTGTTTAGCTATTTACTCTTTATCCTTCCCGTTATAATACGAAAGCACATTATCAAACACAAGAAATATATCCAAATTCCCGAATTTAATATTAATATTACTCATTGGGAACAGATCGTATCGCATTAGGCAGCACGGCAACGAATTTGTGGCAAGATGCCTCTTAAAGGTATTAAGGTTTTGGAATTTGCTGGTCTGGCACCAGTACCATTTTGTGGCAAAATTTTAGCTGACTTTGGTGCAAAGGTTACAGTGATAGATAGGGTGAGTAAATAAGGTATCAACTTTTCGTCGCATATTTGACCATTTGTTTTATATTTAAAGGTGAACGATAATATTTTGAACTGTATGAATCGTGGCAAACGTATATTGGCGATTAATTTAAAAGTACCCGAAGGACAACAACTTGTCCGAAAATTAGCCGGAAATCATGATGTGCTCATCGAACCATTCCGCCCTGGAGTTATGGAAAAACTTAATTTGGGACCCGAAGTTTTATGCACAGACAATCCCCGACTCATCTATGCCAGACTAACGGGGTTTGGACAACATGGCCGTTTAGCTGCTCGTGCTGGTCATGATATAAATTATGCTGCTGTTTCTGGAGTTCTATCCATGCTTGGTCGTAAAAACGAGAGACCCCAACCTCCCATTAATATCTTGGCCTTTGCAGGTGGTTCTCTAATGTGTTCATTGGGTATTTGCCTAGCACTTTTGGAGCGTCATCGTTCAGGACATGGACAGGTTATAGATTCTGCCATGACTGATGGTGCTGCATATGTATCTAGTTGGTTATTTATGGCACGTAATATACCTATGGTGTTCCAAGGTAAACGTGGCACCAATACACTTGATGGTGGTTCTTACTTTTATGACGTCTATGAAACTAAGGATGGAAAATATATGTCTGTTGCTCCCATCGAACCTCAATTTTTCGATGCATTTAAAGATAAACTAGGTCTACCCGAACTTTCGCAAAAAGTTGTAAACGACGATGAAAAGCTTGCAGCGAAAGATATACTCACCAAACGATTCCTTGAAAAAACTCAAGCTGAATGGTCGGCCATATTTGAAGATATTGATGCTTGTGTTTATCCTGTTATTGACTGGGAATCAGTTTTGGACCATGACCACCTCAAATCTCGTCATACATTTGAAAAGCTTGATGATGGTTGTTTGGCACCCTGTCCTGCACCACTCCTAAGCCGAACACCGGGCCAACTTTCAACTCGTCCCAGTACATCGTCAGAAGCCATTGAAGAGGCTTTGGATATGTTACGGGATTTGAAATTAAGCAAAGTCGAAATGCAAAAATTAGTAAGAAACAAAGTGTTAATATTGCCCACGGAAGCTAAATTGTAATCAGCAGTTCTACGAAAATAAGTATTTACATACAGTGAGTCAACTAAGTATTTTGCTTCTTTAAATAATTGAAAAATGTTTAATAAATTCGTTAAAAACCCATCAAGTTAGAGGACAAACAGTGGAATATTTGTATGCAGTTTATTTGTAGGTAGTTTAAGATCCAATATCTCCAAAAGGCTTGCCGGTATTTTAGATATTGACAAAAATCTATAACAACCAGGGTTGAAAATGCTAACGCCATACATATTAGCAAAAGCCCCGAATATTTGCAGCTTTGCCTGCTAAAATTTCCCCGAAATATGTTTAGCAACAATGAACAACGGCAATATGTAGCAACAAATTTCACAAAAATATTGCTAGCGATGCTGATATTTGTCGCTTTGATATTGTCGCTTTAATAAAATAGCATCTCATATTTTTCCACAAAAATAAGTTAAACATTGAGCAGCTGATCATTAGCAGACGATTGAAAGAACAGCTGATCAAACTTGCTAAATGTTGCTGGGAAAAATTCTTTCAGCAACTTTTAACAATTTCTCAGCAAACAACTGTCAAAATTGTTCTCTCACTTCGCTCTCTTTTACTGAACTTTTATGTAAAAAGACAGCATTTCCCAGCAAAATGTTCGATGCCAAAGATGACATTCAATCATGGGTGCAAGTGATCTAGCATGTCATCTTTTTAGCATCTTCATCGATGAATTTTATATGAGCGTGGACCCCAAAAGATGACGTTCTTTTCTGGATCCTAAGCATGTCATTTTAACCAATGCGTTGACATGTCATTTTCACCAATGCTTTGACACGTCATTTTCACCCATGCTTTGACATGTCATTTTAACCAATGCTTTGGCATGTCATTTTCACCAACCCCTTGGCATGAAATTTCCATGTCTTGTTTGGAAAATGGAAATTCTGTATTGAAATATGGGTTTCATGAAAAACAAAACTCTTTATTAATTCAAACGAATTCATTAAATAGCTACAATTAATTTATCAGTTTAGTTTTTCAAAAGTTTACATCCAAAATTGCAATGTAATCACCACCGCTGCAACGCAAAAGATTACTTCCTCCGTTCTCCGCAAATGATATTCTTTCATCTTACAAAAGGTTTTTTCAATTATCTTCCCATCACCAGTTCAGATTTCAACATGGACTCCAAATGCACTCCTTTAAGTATTTTTATTTCGTAAATTACTTTTATTTTATAATTTTGTTATTTTATAACAACATTTTGGTAATTTATACTCTTTTGTTTAGTGACGGAAATATGTAGGGATCTACAACCCGGCTTGCTTTAGGGATCTCTAAGAACAAAATGTAGCGAACGGGGAGGAGAGACTTTTTATGGAAAATACCATTTATGCTTAATTAATTTATTTTTAATTGTTTCTTTCCAAAAGTAGTTTCTTCTTTATTTTCAGATTCTTGTTCCTTTTCGTTTCGGACTTTTTTTCAAATTCCAAGAAGCGAGATTTGATTGATTTCATTCTATGTCAGATATAGAACAGACAAGGGAACTTTTAAAATAGCAATGTGTGCAGTCCGATTCTATTTTTAGCTCGATGGTTGGGACTTTATATAATACCAATTGTTTAGAAGTTTTAGTTGTTTGATATGCAGGAAATGTGAGACAACATCACGACGACAATTCTAACAACTTTGGTCTGTTCCAGAAACTGCAAGAATCAATTTATTTTTACTACGATAACAATTTTTCCTTTATGTTATCGGAAAAAATAGTAAAAATTAGTAGATTTTTGCAGTACTGGAACATACCAAAATGAAAATAAACAGGTGTGTAAATAAAACAACAAACATCATCTCTATTGGATCGATGGAATGGGTACAAATGCTGATGAAAAGATCGGATCTTTCACGACTTCCTTTGCATTGGTTCAAATCCTAATGAAAAGATCGGATCTTTCACGACTTCCTTTGAACCAATGCAAAAGATGACATGAAATCACGTCATCGCAAAGAACCCCTTCCGTCAAATTTTGCTGGGTTAGTAACATTTCGTAATAATTATTACAAATTATCACGTAAAAAGGCACTGCTAATATTAGATTAATAAATTGTAGATAGATTACTAAGGCTTACACGGAAATTCAAAACGACGGGTCAGCAACGCGGAATCGGGCCAGCTAGTAATTCTATACATATAATAACGTAATTGGTTAAAATTCCAAAAATATGCAAAAATCCTATGTCTAATCATCAATATGTGGATGGGAAAGAATTTCTTTGAGGAAAACTGTTAACAGCGACATAGGGAGGTTCTCTCACTATTACTCTGGGTCTGGAAATAAATAAAATTCTTGTGTGTTCGACCAGCTGAAAACTAAGGTGTGGCTTAAGTATTAGTGTTGATAACACTGTGCAACACTGGAAATGCAAACAACCTCTAATGGGCATTTTCTGAAAGTACATATTGAGACTACAAAAACCTTAATTGGGTTTTGTGTTCTTAGATCGGGTTTAGATTTTATGGCCTCATCTAAACCGACCTAAAATGAGCCTTTTTTCCAGTGATCGGACCTTTATCTCCGAAACTAATAAGAATTTTGCTTTGCAGCCTTCAGCAGTATTGTAGCCTTAAAGTAGTAGAACTTATGTGTCAAACTAGGAAAAGCTGCATCTAGCGCGTCATACTCGTTAAAATATAGAAAAGTTTACATAATTTCTGAAATTCTGGTCAGTAACAACTAAACTGTTGGAAGTTGAAACAAGTAACCATTCTAAAAATTGTCCAAATAATGTGACCATCAATTCTTCAGAACATTCTGAAACTCTAAAATTGTTATTTCACGTTGTTCAAGGGGTATTTCATAACATACCTTTTACCATGGTACAAATACACAGGTAGCCGCATCGGCAATTGTTGGCAACATAAGATGTCAAAATTTGACATCAATTGAATGCAATTGACACATTATGTTACCATCAGCTGGCATGATAATGCTACCTGTATTATTGTACCATGCCTTTTACAAAACTTATTTCAAACAATGTTTACACAGGTTGTTTATTCTCATTTTGGGGATTTCAATGAATAATTGAAATATTTACCAAATTGTTGTTGAAAAAATTTCTATAAACAAGGCGATAGAGGCATTTTACAACAATGTAATGTTCTGAAGAGTTGTGTATTACATTCCAGAGAATATTTTCCCAAAAAGTAACATTAAGAACAATATAACATTCAGGGAGATACGCTGCGACATATATACAAATTATAGAATTTTTAGATATATTATAAAATTTGAGGCAATAAATGCAGTTTTTCGAGTTCACTATTCCTCCAAATATTTTCTTCTTGCTCTTATCTACAAGTTTGCTGCAGATGTCAAAACAAGATTCGTATTGGTTTCAGAGATACAGCCCCGATTTGTTTTAAAAATTCGATCTTTAACCATGTTTATATGAGGCCATGAAAACCGAACCCGATCTAAG
This sequence comes from Musca autumnalis, assembly GCF_047663935.1. Classification (NCBI taxonomy): domain Eukaryota; kingdom Metazoa; phylum Arthropoda; class Insecta; order Diptera; family Muscidae; genus Musca; species Musca autumnalis. The sequence goes on from NW_027411755.1 coordinate 153,190,595, forward strand.
AAAACAAAACCCAAATATGGTTTTTGCCTATTGGTCCTCTACTTTCATAAAATTCAGGACAGAAGTTGTTTGCACGCGATTGGTTCAAAAATGTTGCACAGTGTAAGTGAAAATTTTTTACCAACCCTGTTCGAGCTTTTGTAAGGTTCTTTGGTGCAACAAATGCTTTGTTCCAGAACCTGCAAGAAGCTACTATTTTTTACTACGATAACATTTTTTCCTTTATGTTATCGAAAAAAATAGTAAAAATTAGTAGATTCTTGCAGTACTGGAACAGAACAAAAGTTATTTATTGAAATCAAAGGTACGTTTTTGCAGTTGACTGTATGTTTAAATTTGGATGGTTTGGAACCTATGGATCATAATAGGAGAAAAAGTACAAAAATTGAATATATTCTAAAGTTTTTTGCTATTTTCAACTTCATAGACAGTTCGTATATTCACAAAGTTATTTACTGATCTTACGTTATAGTAGTTAATAGTTTTCTTGAATTTTGTAAAAATCGCATTGAACCGTTTCTTTGTATGTTCTAGAAAGTTGTTTATTGAGATCCGACTTACATTTTTGTATTTGGTAGTTTGCTACAAATTCGATCAGTTTGATTGATATCTGCATAGCAAAAACTGAGAAAAAATTAAAAAGGAAATTTGACCTTGAAGATTAGGTTTGTAGGATTTTATGAGTTCAGAATTTATGTTCTTAAGGTCCCACTTCGCAGATAGCTCGTTGAAGCGAGTCCTTGTAGGTTTCTATGAGTTTTTCAGTAGTACTAGTACTTTATGAATCCCAATAACACATTTGAGATCCTAGAGCGCTCATTAAAGGGGACTTTTTTGTCCCTTCTCCTATAAAATGAGATCGTATCAGATCAAAATATTCTACAAATTTGTTTGCCATCAATTTTTACTATTGGTCCTAGAATATACCAAAACTCTATATCTTACCTAAACTCCAGAAAAATGCAAAATTATAAACACATTTTAGGGTTAAGGGCGTACTTCATGCGAGTTTTGGCAAAATTGTCATACAAAGCATCATTTTAGAAGAATGGCGTCAAAGACAAAAATGTTCTCCGCTAAGTTTCACTATAAGTTACCAAAGAAATGAAATCTCTATTTGCATTACATACCAAGGAAATATCGGTATCAATTTAGCCAAAAAACCAAGAAACTAAAATGGGGTTGCAAACTTCTACCATTTCTACAGTTTTGAAAATATTTGAGTTGAGATCACTTGGAATCCTTGCACTTTAGGTGTATAATGTATTAGCAACTTCACTGACAAGAATGTGAGGAATATTTTTCTTACAAAAATTAACCCTCGTGCGAGTCATAAAGAGGCCTTTGTGATGGAATCAGATCAACATATTCTAGAAATTTGTTCGCCATAAAATTTTACTATAGGTCCTAGAATACATCAAAACTCTAAATTATACTCAAACTTCAGAAAGTGGCACTATACTATATTCTGACATTTTGGATCAAAGAAAATCTGTACATATCTGCAAGACAAAATGTCACTTAAAAACGAAAAGTGCAAATATGTGCAGGATGTTTCGATGGAAATTGGTAAAAAACTCTTCCCTTTTTATGAAATGATAAGTCCCGGTCCACACTAGCGTGAATTTCATTAAAAAATTCATGAAATTAGGTGTTCTTAAATCGAATTCCCCACTACAGCAATTTTATGATTTTACTTTACTGTGGAGGTCGATCTAGAGACTCATAATTTCATGCAATTTTTTCAATGAAATCACTCTAGTATGGACCGGGACTAAGATACACAGCCCAACTCCATCTTAGTCACAACTTTTTTCTTAATTTATTGTGAAAATTTACCTTGAAAAAATTAACAAGTACGGAAATCAATTTTTAAAAAAACCCGCACTTCTTTGGCGATACTAAACATTGTAAATACGTTTCACATACCATTCACTACAATTACAAGAAAATATTTAAAACCCGCTGTTTATTTTGGATATTATCATAAACAACTTAAAAATTGATAAAAAAAGCTTCCAAATAGGGTCACTTTGATCTGGTTTTATGTCCACTTTCTAAACAAAGAACGTATGTACAGTTAGGGACAAAAGTTTATATACAGCCCATAAATCTCGGCTTTTAGAATAAATAATGATATTTATGAAATTGCAAGTATGCAGTTTTATTTCTTCTCACTAATAAACAATATTTGAAACAACAAAAGTATAATCCATAATACAAATAACGGCAAATTTTACAAAAACCAAAAAATGATGGGGACATCAAAAAGGCATCAGAATAAAACAAAAATTGGATAATTTACTTGGCGAATTTAACTGTTCCTTGAATGATCCTACGGACAGAGGAAGCAACATTAAATCAGCTCTGGCAGAACATGCAAATATAAACTATTTAAATCATTTATTGCACAACATCAAATTCAAGAAATAGTAAAGGCATCATCAAAACTGGTAAAATACTTTAAACAATCGGGTTTAAATGTGGATCTCGACTCATCACTGAAAAGCATTACACCCACAAGATGGAATACTGTTTATACCACTATTCTATCAATAAAATCAAATTTTTCTGAAATTCAAAGAATCCTCAATGAAAAAAGCTGTCAGAAAAATACAATATTATAAAGGAATACCAGTTAGATCAGTTAATATCTATTTTAAAGCCATTTATGGACGCGTCGAACGAACTTGAAGGCAGCTCTTATGTTACATTGCATTTAGTTCATCCACACATTAATAATTTAAAAGCACCAGCTTTGATGATGAACCAAATTTTATCACTGAGTTTAAAACAAAGTTATGTGAAACTTTAATTTCCTTAGTTGATAGCAATATTTTTATTTCCTCCAGCTTACTCAGTTTAATTTAAATGAGCAAACTGAAGTTATAAACAAGTGCAAATTATTGTTACTTAACTATTCAAATGACAGCAACATTGATAATATACCAAATAATACAAATACTTCAAAAATATATTCATTATTTCAGAAGTATGTACAACCAATACAGGAAGTTCATTTTAGTGAATCCTTAATTGAAACCGAAATAATAAAATATAAAAATACTAAAGTGCCTTTACAACATGATTTCGACATTTTAAAATGGTGGAACGATATCTCAAATCATCAAATCAAAATTTTGATTTAATAATGATAATAACATGAATTATTGTGTTTTTTTCATTCAATGATCGACTTTAAATTGCTTGTTATGTTTTGACTTCATAATAGTACGTTTAGATTCACGAAATGCACTCGATTTCAAATGTCAATTCCATAGAGTATAGACCAAAACAATTCTCGTTATAAATCCATTGGATTTAATTTAACGTATATGCTATGGAATTGACATTTGAAATCGAGTGGATTTAGTTAATCTAAAATACTATAATATAAGGCTGAATTGATTTGTGTAGGTATGTACATTATTACACTATAACTACTATTAATAAATAATAAAAACTGTAACTATTCACAATTGTTTCGTTTATTGTTTAAAATCAAACTTTTACTTATAATATGAATTATTGTGTTTATTTGTTTCATCCAAAAATGTATTTAAAATGCTTTTTATGTTATATTCAAAAGACTGAATTATTTTTTAGATTTACTTGTGTGAATTGTTAAACCATTAATAAATAAAATAATAAAAAACGTTTATTACTAGTAAAATTAACATATTCCACATAAAAACAACAAATATGTATCTTAGCAGATTTAATACCAAACCCTCTTTCTTATACATAGCATACAATAAGTACTTGTTGTATCACCACAGGTATCTGCTCATAACTGTTTGTGCGAACTATAGGCAAACAGATATGTTACTCTCTTTCTCTCTTTACTCACTCACACCATATTTGTTTAAAAAGGTAACAACCCGCATGGGCGATGGGCTAGTTCGGCATCGGAAACTCGTCGATTCTCAGCGTTACAGTAACTAGTTCCACTTCTGACCCCTCACAGTGCAATCAACTGTAAACTTTAACATGGGGATGTCATAGGAGGTAACCAATTGGCACTCTATGCATTACCTGTAGGTGGTATTGTACTAGTTCCAGGTTTACAGTCATATACCAGTTTATTTATAAAAAAAAGTGGACGGAAATAGTCACACAACTGACGCTTCGTCGTTTACTTGGGGATATATAGGTGTCAATTGGTTCCCTTCGCATTACTTATGGGTCAATTGTGAACTAGTACCACTTACCTCTAGTATAGGACTATTTAAATTGCGACAATTGGAATTGCTAGCGGGTAGAGAGAAGAAGAGGGCGATTTGCATATTTCCGTCGTATTCCTTTTTTATACCAGAGCAATATGAATAATATGAACGAAGATATTCATTACATCAACACTAGCTTCTGTTATTGGATGCTTCATTTATATTAAAGTTATGAAGAAAATGTAAATGTGAATTATTTATACAACACGTCGTTTAAGTTAAGTTAATTAAGTCGCAACTGACGCCTCCTCGTTTACTTGGGGATAAAAAGGTGACAATTGGTTCCCTTCGCATTACTTAGGGGCCAATATTTGTACTAGTACTGATTAGAACTAGTTCTGGACTACTTCAATTGCGACAATTGGAATTTTCGTCCCCACAGGGAATACACACTTGTAACCTAAACAACATTCTACTCACCTATACCTACTGAAAACTGAAAAAACATTCAAACTGGTATGTTCGATTGTAACTGTGCAGATGTATACTATAAATACATCATGCATCCATGCACACACACGTTGCGTTGATAATGGGAAATACATCTTTTATTATAGACCCTTTCTTATCTTTACTATTTTGGGCACGACATTTGTTCCATTATTTATGACAGGCGGTTGGTTATTTTTAAACATATGGTCTGTTCCTTTACTTTTGAAAATGGTAAAACTGGCAAAAGTAGCAAAAGTTGTGAACTGCTCTCATATGAATTGTGTGGTGTCAGAAGTAAAGGAACGCTTTTCGAGTAAAAAGTGGTAAAACTTGAAGATTCTTGCACGTAAAGGAACAGGGCTATAGATTCTTAGAATACATGCATTAAAAAGAAATCTACCTGACTCTATTTACACAGAAAAGAGCCTTCTACAAAATTCACCAACAGTATTGTTAGCTAACTCTGTGTAAAATTTCATTGAGCTCAGTAGTGCGATTCTCTAACTCATTTTTTGAGTTACCGACAAATATCAGTAAAATTGAAATGCTTTTAATTTCGGTGTTAGCTTATGGCCTTAGTAGCCAATGCTTCTTTCTTATTAACTTTGTATCTACTACTAGTTAATATAATAAATAAAATAATAAATAATAATAATTACGATGTTTTTCGGTAAGCTAGCGACGAATAAAAAGATGTCGTAAAGGTCTACCGATAGCTAGAGTGATGTCAACTTTTATTTGAACTTTTCATTCATAATTTTGCATCTTTTGTTGTGGCATTATCTGGAAATTGGCCAAGATTTAACTTCCGAAATTCGAAAAAAATAATTTTGCATCTTAATTTTACCGATTGTTGTCGGGAATTCAAAAAATGAGTTAGAGAATCGCACAACAGACCATTTATTATATCCGAATTTAACTTTTTGTTAGTGAGGGGTTTTCACCACAATCAAAAAAGCAATAATAGTAGAGACGTCAACATTATAATGTCTGTAATTATATTGAAATGAACAAATTTTCAATAAAATTTTTATTGTGATGGTAGAGAATAGTCAAAAGAATATACACGGTGTGTCTGGGAAGTTTTTGCAGATTCTGAAACTACAATGCTCATGAGAAATATCAAGAAACAAAAAAAAAATCGCCGGAGGATTTTCAAATAAATCGCGATTTAAGTTCACATTTTTAGGGGATCTTTAGGCATTCACGATTTTGCGTGGAAACCGCGAGTCCTATGTAAATGGGGATAAAGAAAATGTTGTAGCTGTGAAAATTCTTCACAAGATTGACTTTTATGATAGTTTCGTAGGTTTTACCGTTTTTGAGATATAGAAGTTCAAATTGAGGCAATGCACTGACTGTATCGCCTCCTTATAAAACAATATCATGCTCAGTGCGCCTTAACTAACTTTTGATGAAAACCGTTTTCGCGGATTCTAAAACAGCAATGTTCATAGATAAGAAAAATAAACAAACAGAAAAAATCGCCGGATAAATAAATAGCGATCAAAATTAACAATTTTAGGCATGGTATAAGTAAAGAGGTAGATTTAAATGAAAACAATCTATAGAACCCTTGTTTTTCCTGAATTCATAAAACGTCAAAATTAGTAAACACAAAAGCAACAAGTGGGTTTGTTTACAATACCATTTTTGAGCATTTTATAAAAAAACGCAAAAAATGAATGAAGTGTCAAGATTTCTCCACATAATCGAGTTGTGGATATGATAAAATATTTGTTTCAATGCAAAGCTGACGAATTTCTTCCTTACACGTGTTCTAAAAACAAATTTAATAATCATTGAATTCGATAGTTTTTAAAATTATTTGGCATATTATTCAAACAGCACACACACATACACAGATTGTGTATATTGTTTTGAAGTTTTAGGAACAGTCGAAAGAAAAAAATTAAATTGACAGAAAGCTTTAGCTAACCTTTCTTATTAAACCATGATTTTAACCACGATTTTGTTTGGAAACCGCAAGTCGTATCGAAATGAGTCTAAAGAAAATGTTGTAGCTGTGAAAATTCTCTACAAGACTGACCTTTAGGTTTTTTCGCAAATTTTACCATTTTTTAGTCTTCAAGATTTCGCTTGGAAACCGCAAGTCATATCACAATGATACTAAAGAAAATGTTGAAGCTGTAAAAATTCTCTACAAGATTGGATGATTTATTTTTTCCTAGGTTGTACCATTTTCAAGATATATAAGTTTAATTTGGGAAATTGCAGTAATGACATTGTTTTATAAGGAGGCGATACAGTCAAAACGGTAAAACCTACGAAAATATCCTAAAGTTCAGTCTTGTGGAAAATTTTTACAGCTACAACATTTTCTTTATGCCCATTTACATAGGTCTCGCGGTTTCCAAGCAATATCGTGAAAACCTAAAGAACCCCTAAAAATGTGAACTTAAATCGCGATTTATTTGAAAATCCCTCCGGCGATTTTTTTGTTTCTTGATATTTCTCATCTAATATGCTGTTTATATTAGAGTTTTTTGCAGGGTTAACCTTCTTTATGAGGGTTTGTTTGAAATATAAGCAATGGAATTGACATTTAAAACCCAGTCGGTTTGTTAAATCCGGTTATATATAAACGGGGTATATGAGCATTGTAGTTTCAGAATCTGCAAAAACTTCCCAGGTGTAAGCACCTTCCATTTAAAATTAGTTAAGGCGCACCGTGATAACCTGAAATGCTCATATTGAGATTTTTCAGAGTAGAAGCGTTTGAAAAATATTTTCTATTTTGTATGCAGACTCTAAACCTGATAATATTGACCTTCAAACAATACATAAAATTATCATCATCGATATTTGAACAAATATTCGCTTGATATCTTACAAATTCCTAACATGTAATTTGTACATGCACCAAAAACTGTGTCAATCTCATCTTGATTCAAGTCCAATCTTCGAATAACAATATAAATACAACATTTTTCACAACCCCGAATGTCCCAATTACCCTTTGTATTTTATTGAATACCACTAACCAGCATTTTCGACTTCCACTAATGCAACCAATTTGTTACCACAATGGCCCAACGTTGCCCACAGGCAACTTCCAAATTTCAAAAATTTGTAACTACTAATTGGAACTGTAAATTGTATGTGTTTTTTTATTTTGTTAGATCAACATTTCAGTAAAATTTTTCAAAAAAATTTTGGCTGCAATTATTCAATTCGTTTGTCATTTAACGGCATTTTATAAAATACCTAAAATATCTCATGTCCAAATTTGTACTCGACTACTTATACTTAAACAAGCATACCTTCGCCAATCTAGCTATTTATTTAAAAGTAATTTCCATTTTTTATTCTTCTGAAATCAATCTACCGACACTCACTTTGTCTTTATAAATATCTCAAACGGTGTCGGAAATACGTATGCACAAACATGCAAAATTGCCCACAGGCAACATCGGGCCACAAAGGGTTAAATATAACATAAATAGATTCACAGTTTTTTTGTGATGTGTGTTTACTTTTTATTTTTAAACTAAGCCCAGCTTAATCACAGATTTGTTGTTTTCAAATTTTAAAAACAACAAGTTTTTAATTGAGTTTTGTAGTTCCGGAACGAACTAGTTCCAAGGAACTATTGGAACTATATCCAGCTCTTGCGTTTATATAGTTCCTTTAGTTCATCTCGTTCCTTCAATTTAACGCCTACGTCGATCTTTCGTCGTTGCTTTGTGTTCGCTGCAATTTATTTATTTTTATGTCAATTCATCCATCAAACCATGAAAACATTTCGGCCTAGGAGCTATTTGGATACGAAAACAGCGAGGAAAGAGAAAGATTCGTTGAACTATGTATTTCGGTCTCGGAACTATTTGGAACTATATTAAGGAACTAGGAAAAGGAAGTAGAAAGATCGATCCGCTCCGGGAACTAGATTGTCCTACTCTAGTTTTTAAAGTGGGAGTAGTTAAAATTGATTTACTTTAGGGAAGGGCAGAGAATACTAGCCGACGCCACTTCGATTCATAGGTTCTCTTAGTTCTTTGCATTGAAGCAAAGAACTCTTCCTCAATTTTATGACGACTCGAGCTCAAGAATAAATGTGACCGACGAATTTGTTTAAATGCGAATTCAACAGAAACATTCAAAAAAATCTCGTAGCCGCATGAGCAAACCAAATTAACTACACCCATTGTTATGCGTCTCCACAATGCAGAATGTTGATAGTTTGTCGAAAATTACAACAAACAAATGGTCCACCGTGCTGTGTGTCTATTTTAGATTCACTTTGGCAGTTTTGTTGTGATGTGTGTTTACTTTTTATTTTTAAAGTAAGCCCAGCTAAATCACAGAATTGTTGTTTTCAAATTTTAAAAACAAGTTTTTAAAGTGTATGTAGTTAAAATTGATTTACTTTAGGGAAGGGCGGAGAATACCTGTTTCGTCCAACGCCACTTGGACTCATCAGTTCTCTTTAGAGTTGGGCAATCTACTTCCTGGAGCGGATCGATCTTTCTAGTTCCTTTTCCCAAAAGGAACGAGGATAACGAGGATAAGATTTACGTTTATTTAAGAATGTGACCGCATCTGAATGGTGAAGAAACCGAACGTGAAAGATCGAAGCAAGTGTGGAATAAAATTATACAAATGAAAGGTATAATTATATGAACTAAAGGAACTATATGAATGCAAGAGCCGGATATAGTTCCAATAGTTCCTGGACCGGAATAGTTCATTGGAACTAGTTCGTTCCGGAACTACACAACTCTAGTTCTCATAGTTCTTTGCATTGAAGCAAAGAACTCTTCCCCAATTTTATGACGACTCGATCTCAAGAACAAATGTGACCGTCGAATTCGTTTAAATGCGAATTCAACAGAAACATTCAAAAACTCTCGTAGCCGCATATGCAAACCAATTTGACTACTCCCACTGTTATGTGTCTCCACAATGCAGAGTATCATCATAACTATGTATGTTGATAGTTAGTGTAGTGGAAGTGTTTACTTCAAAAAAAATTAATAATGGAATAACTGCTGGTCTGTTCCTTTACTTTTAAAAATGGTAACAGTGGCAAAAAATAGTAAAAGTGGTGAACTGGTCTCATATAAATTGTATGCTTTTTAAAGTAAAGGAACACTTTGCAGGTTAAAAATGGTAAGAAATGGTAACCTCAGGCACGTAAAGGAACAGAGCTTTCATTGGAGTTCTAACCCAAATATATATTTGACAATTCAGTTTTGTACCGGTTACATTAATTTGCATTAATGGAAAGGTCAACATTTGTTTTCCATATATTTTTTAAGCTACTTTACCGAAACATGTTCTGCATAAATTAAATTATGCATCAAAATTAAATGATGCATCATTTTCACCTGTCAAGTACTATCCGATCGTCTTTCACAATTATTAGCATCTTCCTTCGTGGGAAATGCTGACGATATTGAACTATAAATGCGTAATCTAGCAAGATTATGGTTACACTACAAACAAAAAAGGCCAAGAATTCATCTTCCAAATGTAACTAACGTGGGTGGAACGTGTCTTCAGGAATAGAGATATAGTCATCATATTAAAAAATTACCAATTTTCACCCAAAAGTTTTGCCCATTAAACCCGCTAATTGTTATCTGATCATCGTGTTAAATTGCAAGCTTCTTCTTAGTCGTAAACCCAAACCTTACTTTAAATGTCGTGCTGATCAGACCATAATTGCGACCTCCAGAGCCGCTGCAAAATAAGATAAAAATTTTGTCTTTTGTCCATTTCACCCCTTACGATCATCACCAACAAATAATGGGATCTCTTCTGGTCGGAACTTGGCCTCCCAACACAATATCGTGACGATCGGTCTATAATTGAGGACTGGAGTTTTTATTAAAATTTTTAATGGACGGACATAGTCAGGTCGCTTTATCTCGTCGAGATATGAAAACTGACAAGGGGGTCTGCGACGAATATTTCGCGATGTTACATGAATATTGGACAAAAGAAACCTATTTCCACATTGTTGAGTAAAGTAAAATATTTTATTTAAAAAATCCATAAAATTAAGGAAAAGGTCGTACGTAAGTCCCAGCAAAAATACAAAACTATACAAGAAAAGGTCGTAAGTTCATACTTCCAATGACCTCCCAATTTGAATTTGATCAAACAAAGTACACGCAGTGAAGTGGAATAAATAAACAAAGAATACTGCCTTTACAACCATAATAAAATCGTTAATACAGGAAGCGGTGGAGTGTTCTTTCTTCCTCCTGCAAAATTTCTAAAAATGGACTTACGACCTTTTCGTGCGAGGCAGGCGCTATAAGAAAAAACTGCAATCGGTGTGGAAACTTTTTGAACGATATGGGAAATGTGATAAGGCAGTGGTGGTATTCGGCTATGTGGTGGTATTTTTGATATTTGCAAAAAATGCAGACAAGTTATAACCCTAATATACATACTTGGATTTTCATAAAAGTGTTTGTCCATATTTACATTAGGCAATTTTCCTTGCGGCAATTGTCAGTTTGTAGGTGAGAGAGGATGTTGAGAGGCAAAGGGTTACCATATGCCTCACGCCTCTCTCCTTCAAACTGACAATTGCCGCAAGAAAAATTGTCTAATTTATTTATACTTTGTTTGTATATTCTTTGAATGTATAAAACGGACCTAAAACACTACTCTGTGAGACACCACATTTAATATATCGTCACCATAAATGCCCGAAGTCGTATTTCCAAAAAAGTCAAAATTAATTTTTTGACTGCAAAATTTCAAGCTTCTACGTTAAAAAATAGCGATCCTATTCAAGAAAAGACATTTCAGAAAATGGGATAACATTGCAGATTTTGTTGTAATGACGGATCCCAAAACCAAGCGTTTCTGCGGTTTTGGTTTCATTACTTACTCCCATTCGTATATGATTGATAATATCCCATATACTCGCCTTCATAAGATTAATATTCCATAAAACAGTTTTTCATTTTATAACTGTAAAATTATTATTTTGTTAGTTACGACTTTTGCCATTTATGGTGACGATATGTAGGTATTTGCCATTTTACTACAAAATATGCCTTCATATGTATTGTTAGGACGTACCGTTTAATGGACTTAGAACTACCAAAATAAAGGCCATTTTAAATATTATTTTCATTTTATATATTATGTTGATTGTTGTTTTTCTTCATCTTTATTAAATTGTTGCTAACATTTACATTAATTGAATCTTTTGTGTGGTTTCAAAAGATCTTTAGTTTTTTACATTTGTTTTTTTTTTGTTTTGATAACATTTAACTAAAATTTTACTCATACATATTTTTACTCTTTTTTTTTTGATGCGTAATTTATGTGTTTAAGGATGCACGGTGAAATTGAATGAGTAGTGCATTGCATGGCTATTATTGATCAATACCCAAATTAAAACAACAGCAACGCACTACTCTTAATTTGACCCTAAATCACTTAACTTATACAAATTTAATTTAATGTAGGGCTTTTCTGTTAACAAACCCCAAAATAAATGGTATTATTTTTCTGCCTTTTGTTTTATTACAAATTATAATTGAAATATATTTTGTTTTTATTTTCAGCTTTTTATTTATATTTAAACTTAGAGATATTAAATTATTTCATATTATTTATTTTTATTACATTTTTAACATTTGTTCTTTTATTGGGGAAATCAATTTGAAAAACATTTGCATTAAAATAAATAAAACTTAAGATAAACAGTAAATTCATATACAATGTGTTATAAACTAAATATTTTTATGTGGTGTTTTAATTTTGGAGTCAGTTTTTTTCTCAAAGATAGATATAATATTAAATCATTTTCTTTTTCTTAATACATATAATAACGAAAAAGGTTGTTGTTGTTTCAATTTTTATTTCTTTTTTTTATTAAATTATAATAAATGCTTAACTGATTTTCCTTAATAATGTAATATGTATCGTTCGTTATCTTTGTTCGGAACCTTTGTAATTATCGCAATAATTGATGATTCTTTGGATGTTCGTAGTAATCAATTGGAAGTGTTATCGTGGAAAGCATTAACTAATAAAACTTCCACTGAAAAATCTATGGAAAGGCGTAATATAAACCATTTTCATAAAACTGAAAGGCATAGTATAAACCTCTGTCATAAAATTGACCGTTTTAAATACTTATAGTTCATTTAGACTAGACATAAATCCTCAACTGGATTTAATAAATCCAGTACAAATCTCACTGCATTTAAGTTTACATTTACGAAATCCACTCGATTTCAACTGTCAATTCCCTTCATTAAACGTCTAACGAAATCCAATGGATTTCAGATGAGTTTTCATTTGACGTACACGCAAAGGAATTTACAGTTGAAATCGAGTGAATTTCGTAAATGTAAACCAATCATTAGTTATACCATTGGAGGATTTAAATGGCAGTCAGCTGATTTTTGTTCATAGCACAATTACCAAGGTAGATGCATCAGCCCATCTAATCGAATTTGAAACAAAATATGTCGATGATTTTCATTTATAATTTTACAACTGTTTTTGCAGTTGTCTGGACGCCTACGTCACACAGGCAAGTTTTGGGTTTTTGTCAATCAATACATGTACTCAACTGTCCTGTCATGTGTAAACACAGGGTTATGCTATCTAATGAGCAAATAAAGAATTATTTTATCGTTCAGACATCGTATATATTAGTCTTGGTTGATTAAAATCAACCTTGTAAATCAAAGCAAATTTAATTTTTCCGCCTTGTTTACAAATTTTGACATTTTAAATTATTTTTATTGTAGCAATTCACAGATGTATCTACCTTGTTTCTTGTGCCAGCTTGCAACTTTTTGTATTTTCTAGTAACATGTTGCAGAAAACAGAGTTGTATACGAGGATTTATGCCGGATTTAAAACAAGTCCACTCATACGAGGATTTATTTTTGTATGGGAAATCTGGTAGATTTTGGCCCGATTTAGCAAATAAAACCTGATAATGCGCTAAATCCAGCTAATGAAGACATATCTAAATTGCCTATTAAATGCAATTGAATCTTATACCCTAGACAGACGGCAGCGTTAATTTGCATTAAGAACTGTATTTAAATTCAACCTGACAGACGACAGCTTCTGCATTTACGAAACAGCTGATTGCTGGTAAACAACTGTTTTGTTGTTTTTTGCCTGCAATTTGTTGTTTTCCTTGTGTCTCAGAGCATGAATATATATGAATATGCTCCCTCTCCTACATGAATATGGGTTCTCTTTTACCGTATTGCCATATTGAAATACCTAAATGCACTTTAAATTTCGTTTGATTTTGTGCATTAAGAATATGGATAATGCACGAATTTATTTGAATTAATAGCCCATTTAGATATGACTTCATCCTCGTATACAACTCTGTTTTTTGCAACATGTTGCTAGAAAATACAAAAAGTTGCAAGCTGGCACAAGAAACAAGGTAGATGCATCGGTGAATTGCTACACTAAAAATAATTTCAAATGTAAAAATTTGTAAACAAGGCGGAAAAATTAAATTTGTTTTGATGTACAAAGTTGATTTTAATAAACCAAGACTAATATTTACGATGTCAAAACGATAAAATAATTCGTTTATTTATTTTAGATGGGCAAACAGCGATAAAATAATTCTTTATTTGCTCATTAGTTATCATTAGTAGCATAATGTGCAAACATTTTCAGCATTAAACAATAAATTTGTAATTTGACGTATGTTTTTGAGACGAATTCGAATTTGAAACGTCAAAAGAATTTTTTGCAAATTGATCAGATGGGCTGATGCATCTACCTTGGTAATTGTGCTATGAACAAAAATCAGCTGACTGCCATTTAAATCCTCCAAAATGTATATCTAAATGCAGTGAGATTTGTACTGGATTTATTAAATTCAGTCGAGGTTTTATGACTAGTCTAAATGAGCTATAAGACAGTTAATGCAAATTAACGCTGCCGTCTGTCTAGGTGTATGTACAATAATTCGGTGCAAATTACAGATGGAACCACTATACAGTTGAGACGTTGCCAGAAAAATTTTACATCAGAATACATATGGTAACATGGGTCGGCTTCACTACTGGGGCGCCTAGTAGAGCTGGCAACCATCGATATTCCCAACATTAGATATTTTCGATATAATGTTTTAAAATATCGATTGCTATCGATATTATCGTTATGTTGTCATCGCCATTAATTTGGAGATGAAAATGGCGGAAATGTCAATGATTTTCTTGAAATTATGCAAAAGTAGTTCACAGAAATGTAAAGGAGAATAAACAACTGCTTTCATTTTATAAAAAATTTAAAAAAATACATTTTATTTTACCGAAAAATGTGTACGTGTGACTACGGACTTACTTTCTTACACACACATAACCGAAAAGCAGCGAAATTTCTATTTATTTCAATAGATTTCAGGTTAGGCGTTTTTATTCCGATAATATCGATAGGAAAAACTATCAATCGATATTGAATTTTTAAAAAATAATCGATATTATCGATATTGCCATCGATTTTTTGCCAGCTTTAGCGCCTAGTATAGCTGAGAAAAAAAATCGATGGTACTATCGATATTATCGATTCTTTATTAAAAATTCAATATCGATAGATGGGTTTTCAATCGATATTGGGTCTGTTCCAGAACTGCAAGAATCTACTAATTTTTACTATTTTTTCCGATAACATAAAGGAAAAACTGTTATCGTAGCAAAAAATAGTAGTTTCTTGCAGGTTCTGGAACAGAGCATATATCCATGGTTTAATAAGAAAGGTTAGCCAAAGCTTTATGGCAATTTAAATTTTTTCATTCGAGTATGCCTAAAACTTCAAAACAATATAAACAAACTGTGTATGTGTGTGTGGTGTTTGAATAATATGCCAAACAATTTTAAAAACAATCGAATTCAATGATTTTAAAATTGTTTTTAGACCATTTGTATGGAAGAAATTGGTGAGATTTGCATTGAAACAATCAGTTTATCATATTCACAACTCGATTATGTGGAGAAAACTTAACTCTTCATTCATTTTTCGCGTTTTTTATAAAATGCTCAAAAAATGCATTGTAAACAAACCCACTTGTTGCTTTTATTTTGAAGTTTTAGGAATTCAAGAAAAACAAGGGTTCTATAGATTTTTTTCATTTAAATCTACCTCTTTACTTATACCATGCATATATCAGATTAAAAAGCCTTTCCTAAAATCTAGTGAAATAAATAGAAACTAAGCAGCTGTTCTGTTTTGTGGATGGGAAAAAGAATGTCCGTTGTCACACGTTCAAATTTTTCGGAAAACTAAATTGTTTTTTTTTTTGTGTCCTTTTGCTAAATAAAGGCAAAAGTTTTGTCTCCTTTATATTTCTATGAAGGGCGTACAGAAATAAGGCCCCATGAAATAACGCCCCAGACGGAATAGGGATACGCAGTGAAATGCAATAATCGGTTTTTCGATTATACGGTTTTCGTGAAAAAATTGAAACTCGGTTTTCGGTCAGTCGATTATTTGAGAATGTACTAAAAGTCGACTTTCGATTATTCCTTAACCGCCGAAAACCGATTAAAATCGAATATATAATCGACCATTTTCGTTGATGCGGTCCGTGATGTAAATATGTATAAAAAAGTACCGTCAATTATGCCAAGTTTACACTAGCGCTCCAAAATCCACTGGATTTCACGAAATCCTGAAATACACCCCGGTGTTTATAGTTCTTTTTTGTTGATTTCAAACATATCGCAATGATCAAGGTAGATGCATAGGCGCAGCTGATCGAACATGAATTTTCAAAACAAGTTGTTGTAAATTGAATTAATCATCAAAAATATATGACAATATAGAACTTTACAACTTTATTTGGAAAATTATCGTAAAATTATCTATATATCGTATTAATTGTGTATAGTACTAATAAATGAAAAATAAAAAAAAAAAATGATTTTATCGTTGAGACACCACAATAATAAATTTTGATAGATAAAAGTTGATAGATAAAAGTAGTTCTTGCATTAGTTTTCCCGTTTAGTGGTAAAAATGCGTTCCCGTACTCCGAAATTTAGCAAGACTTGCACTTCTCTTTAAACAAAAAATAGCGCCGAATAACACCCTCTTCTCCTGTTTTCTGCCATACAATTTTGTCCTAGTAGAAACTCGCAGCAAGCATGTTCATTGGCATCTAATATGATAGCTGTTACGTTGGTTTTGACATTTATGCTGGAGTTTTTGCAATTTCCGTAATTTTTCCGTTCCCGTATTTTTTAACAAATTTGTATTGAGAAGCAATTTTTGACAATTTGCTCTTTTTTCTAACATTACCATTAAAAAAGTACGGGAACGCAATAAAAAATCGCATTGTAACAAAGTAATTTAATATTTTTTCACATTGTTTACAAATATTGATATTAAAATTTTTTGTTGCAGCAATTGACCATCTACCTTGTTTATTGTGATACGTGAAAAGTGTTGCAACTTTTGGTACTTTTTTAGGTAAAAACAGGCTTGTATTTCATGTGTACTGTGATTTCGATGTTGATTTCGCTGAAATCACGAAATGAGATGATTTCATTTTTGTATGCGAAATCATGATCAATTTTGCTTGGTTCCGCGCGAATTCACGAAACGCCTGCGAAATCACGAAACGACGAAGAATGTAAACCAAGCATTAAGCGTTTTTAGCACACCGAATAGTATACTACGATTAATAGTCGACTGCGAATAATAATATACTACAACTAATGGTCAACGAATAATAGCTGACTCGGTCTTTCGAAAGTCGATTAAGAATAATCGATTATCAGGTTTTCGCACAGTCAATAGTCGACTACGACTTTTATAAAATTTGCGGATAATAATCGATTAACCGAAATCGAAATGAAAATGGACCCCAATTTTTGGGGTGTTTTTTTTCCATTTGAAAAATGGCCCCAAGCTAGGAAATTTTGCCCCAAAAGATATTACATTTATGCCCCGAAATGTCATTGAGGCAAAATGCATTTTTGAAATTGAGGTGCATTTGGCAAATGCAATATCACCCCAAACACCGAAAATACAATTCGGCCCCAATTTACCCCCCAAAAAAAGTATTCACTTAAATTTGGGGTGTAAATGAAGCCATAAATTTGGGGTTTATCTTTAAAAATCTTTTTTGAAAATGATTTTTGAAAATATTCATTCAAATCGAACATTGGTGGCGTCGTTTTTTATTGAGATAGCTAATACAATTTTTTTTTCGAAATAGTCTGGCTTAATCCCATTGTTGTCGTTTTATTATTTTAAAACAACTAATTTATTAGTGGAAAAGGTTTGGCATTGTTCGCCAAGGGGTAAAGCAGGGAAGACTAGTTTCGATCCACGCCATTGGATCTCATCAGTTCCCTTGTTTCTTGTTTGTGGATATTCATCTAAAATCCATTGGTTTTCATTTGACGTTTAAGCAATTAAATTGACAGTAGAAATCGAGTGGATTTCGTAAATATAAACATACTATAATACCCCGTTTGCACTTAACCTGGTTTAATAAACCCAGGTTATACCCCGGTTACACTATTGAAGGTTAACCCACTGGGTTTAATAGATCCAGTGGGTTAATCTTTGCTGGTTACACTTAGGATATAAACTGTCAGCTGATGTTTGTTTATGTATAAATACAAAATAACTAATAAAGTCGTGTTTTACACTTTTACAATTTCTGTATGAGATATCGTCCCCTCTTTGCTCATATTGGTATATTTTACACACAGGGATACATTTTTGTATCATGGTATCAATCGTACTTTTCGTTAAAAAAGTGTCTAATGAAAAAAAATAATTTTATGATTTCCAAATAACTTTAGATTTATTAACTCAATAAAATCTCATGCGACCAATCGTAAACGTGTAAAACACGACAAACTCTGTTGCAAAAACAGTTGCAACTTTTGGTACTTTTTGAGTAGAGTTGGATTTTTTTGCACAAACACCGAATACAACACTGTATTTTTGGTGGATTTGTGCCGGATTTAAAATAAACCCAGCCATGAGAGGATTTAATTTTTGTATGGCAAATCCGGTTTGAGCAGATTTAGCAAATAAATCCTCAAGAAGTGGGTTAACCCGGCAAAAAGCTGTAGTGTAACCGTGCTATTAATCCGGCAAAACCTCTAATGCAACCGCCGTTTAAACTGGGAAACAAGAAGATCTCTTTTAATTTTTTTCTTTTAAAAAATCATCAATTATTGTTGAAAATTCTTGCATTATTTTTATACCCTCCAGTATTTAATGAAGTTATTTTCCTTCTTTTTTCTTTTCTATATAAATTCTTTGTGTTTTTTTGGATTGAAGTTAATTTACTTATAGTTGACTTAAATGCTACATTTTACGATGTTATCAAACAATTGGTTCCACTACTTTAAGTATTTTATTTTGATGTTTCTTTTTTAACGGTTATACATTTTCCTTGTTAATTTAGTTGTTATACATTTTTTTGTTTAAATTCTAATTCATTGAACAATTCTTAGTAATATTTATGTATTTTTGTTTGTTTTGGGACTACAACATTTCATTTGTATTTATTTTTATATATTTTAAATATATTCATTATGTAGCTAATAATAATAGTTATATTAATACGATCTTCATTCAGCATTTATCTTAAAATTAAAACAATTTCTTATGTAAGTAGTTATTTTTTTTTGTATTTATATTTTATTAATTCAACAATGATTTGATTTTTGTTTTACTTTTCGTAATAGTAAGAAATCATTTAGAGTACGGTTACATTTACGAAATCGAGTGTATATTCAATTGCGTATGTGCAAATTAATTCCACTTTTTGCGTTCATTTTTTGTTTTGGCTTTTAGTAGCTTTATACCCCGTTAAGACTATGCTTGATTTAGCAAATACAGTGGAGTTAAGTTGTCATTTTCATAAAATATATATGCCAAATAAATCGAGATAATGCACTTAATCATCTTATAACTGTATAGTCTAAACCAAGTTTTAGATTTACGAAATCCACTCTATATACGCCATGGAATTGGCATTTAAATCGAGTGGATTTATAAGTCTAAACGTACTATTATACCCAATTGAATTGACAATTAAAATCCACGGGATTTAGTAAAAGTAATCGTACCATTTTCTTGGAGCACATTTATACTAGCATTTGTTATCATGATTTTGCAGCAATCTTTAACTAATCAAGATAACGTAATTATTAATAATAAGCCCCAGTATAAATGTACTCTTGGATGGGATTTACAAAATAAAAAGATAACAAAGAATCTGTAAATGTATAAAATTTGAGGTTAAGATTGGTTTTTCTTTAAGAAGATAAATAAATAAGCTAGGTATTTCTCAAAATTTCAACATCTCATTGTAGTTTATGACAAGTAAAAAAGTGTTAAGTTCGGCCGTGCCGAACTTTGTATACCCTCAACCATGAAATTAGTTAGTTTTCCTTCCTGTCCACAATTTTAAGTGGAGATATTTTGTGACCACCGAAACCCCCAAATGTATCAAAACATTTTTCAATCGGGCGCCACCTTTATATGAGGGCTATATAAAAGTGTCGACCTATGTTGACAATTTTGTGGTTTAGAAGTTTTGTGACCACAGGGGACACATGTAGCTAAACTCCGGGCAATTGACAATCTTGGTGGAGAAGTTTTGTGACCACTGTGAACGTCAAATGTGTAATAAGAGTTAGATCGGTCAAAAAATAGTTAAAATTCTCAAATACCCAAAATCGGGAGGCACCGTTATATTGGGCTATACCAAAACATGAACCTATATTGACATATTTCAGTGGAGAGGTGTTTTGAACGCTAGGAACCTCAAATGGCAAATTATGGCAAGTTTGGTTAAAAATTATTATTAAAATCCTCAAAATAACGAAAATTTTTGGTAGAGAAGATTTGGTAGCACTGGGAACCTCAAATGTCAAATAACAGGTAGTTCGGTCAAAAAGTGGTTAAAATTCTCTAAATACCTATGATTGGGAGGCACCGTAACATAAGGACTATACCAACATTAACAATATACAATTTTTGGTAGAGTAGTTTTGTGACAACGGGGCCCCTCAAGCGTCAAATTGCAGGTACTTCTGTCTAAAAAGGTAGCTAAAATCCTCAAAATATAACGAGGTACCAAAAAATAACGAGGTACCGCTATATGGGGACTATACCAATATGTATGTTGACAATTTTAGGTGGAGATATTTTGTGACCTCTATGAACTTGAAACAGTAGTTCGTTCAAAAAAATTTTGCTAAAACCCTCAAAATACCGAAAATCGGGAGGTACCGTTGTATGGTGTCTATACCGAAACATGGATCTATGTTGACAATTTATTGTAGAGATGTTTTGTGACCACTGGAAATGTTAAATTGCAGGCAGTTCGGTCCAAAAATATAGCTAAAATCCGCCAAATACCGATAATCGGGAGGTACCGTTATATGGTGCTGTGTTGACAATTTTTGGTAGAGTAGTTTTGTGATAACTGGGCGCCTCAAATGTTAAATTGCAGGTACTTCGGTTAAAAAATGTAGCTAAAATCTTCAAAATACCGAAAATCAGGAAGTACCGCTATATGGGGGCTATACCGAAACGTGGACCTATGTTGAAATTTTTGGTGGAGATACTTTGTGAGCTTTGGGAACCGTTATTTGGGGGCTATACCAAAACATGGACTTATGTTAACATTTTGTGGTAGAGATGTTTTGTGACCTCTGGGAACCCTAAACGTCAAATTACATGTAGTTCGGCCAAAAATGTAGCTTGAAGCCCCAAAAACACCGAAAATCGGGAGATACAGTTATATGGGGGTTATACTAAAACATGGGCATATGTTCACAATTTTTGGTGGATGTGTTTTGTTATCTGTAGGAACCTTCAACACGGAGAACCTCAAATATCAAATTACAGCTAGTTCGGTTAAAAACTGTGGCTAAAATCCTCAAAATACCGAAAATCAGGAGGTACCGTTTTATGGGGGCTATATCAAATCATGGACCAATGTTAACGATTTTTGATGGTGAAGTTTCGTGACCACTGAAAACCTCAAATTACAGATTGCAGAAAGTTCTGTTACAATTTGTGGCTAAAATCCTTGAAATACCGAAAATCGGGAGGAACCGTTATATGTGGGCTATACAAAAACGTGGACCGATATAGCGCATCATCGGGAACTACCGTTATATGGAGGCTATACCAAAACATGGACCATGGCACAATTACCCAGGTAGTGGCATCGTAAAATTTTGAATATGTTATGTCAAAACTTTCTTTATGTTGTTGGGGAAATTACAACAAAAATATTTTTTTATAAAGGGATTTGACTTTTCATATTCGATCAGCTGGTGTGATACCACTACCTGGTAGTTCTGCCATGACATGGACCTATATTCATAATTTTTGGAATATACAGTTTTTGGTCGCTAGGAACCCTAAATGACAAATTATAGCTAATTCGGGCTGAAAATGCGATTAAAAACGTCAGAATACCTGAAATCGGAGGGACCGTTATATGGGGGCTATATCAAAACAGGGATCTATGTTGACGATTTTTGGTGGAGTTTCTAGGACACTGAGAACCTCAAATATCAAATTACAGCTAGTTTGGTTAAAAATTGTGGCTAAAATCCTCAAAATACCGAAAATCAGGAGGAGTTTTATGGGGGCTATATCAACTCATGGAATAATGTTAACGATTTTTGATGGTGAAGTTTCGTGACCACTGAAAACCTCAAATTACAAATTGCAGAAAGTTCGGTTACAATCTGTGGCTAAAATCCTTGATATACCGAAAATCGGGAGGAACCGTTATATGTGGGCTATACAAAAACGTAGACCGATATAGCGCATCATCGGTACCGTTATATGGGGGCTATACCAAAACAAGGACCTATATTCATATTTTTTGGAATATACAGTTTTTGGTCGCTAGGAACCCTAAATGTCAAATTATAGCTAATCCGGTCTGAAAATGCGACTAAAAATGTCAAAATTCCTGAAATCGGGCGGTACCGTTATATGGGGGCTATACAAAAACAGGGATCTATGTTGATTTTTGACTGAGAACCTCAAACGTCAAATTACAGCTAGTTTGGTTAAAAATTATGGCTAAAATCTTTAAAATACCGAAAATCGGGAGGTACCGTTTTATGGGCGCTATATCAAACCATGGACCAATGTTAACGATTTTTGAAGTTTCGTGACCACTAAAAACCTCAAATTACAAATTGCAGAAAGTTCGATTACAAATTGTAGCTAAAAGCCTCGAAATACCAAAAAAAAAAGGGAGGAATCGTTTTATGTGGGCTATACCAAAACGTGGACCGATATAGCCCATCATCGAACTTTACGTCATCTTCTAAAAGCCTTAACGTTCAATCTCCATTTTTGTTGATGCTAGAGTGATTACGACAGACGGACGGACAGACATGGCTGGATCGACTCAGAATTGTATCCTGATCAAGAATATACATATCGTCACCATAAATGCCTCAAGTCGTATCTGCAAAAAAATCGAAATCAGTTTTATTGATTGAATCTACTACATAAGACTAAAATACATGCTCTTCAAGCTTTTCACAGTGTGCCTTAACGAAATTAATTTGAAAAGTGCTTACATCTGGGAAGTTTTTACAGATTCTGAAACCACAATGCTCATAGATGAGAAATATCAAAAAAAAAAAAAAAAAAAAAAAAAAATCGGGATCAGGGATTTTCAAATAAATCGCGATTTAAGTTCACATTTTTAGGGGTTCTTTAGATTTTCATGATTTTGCTATGTAAATGGGCCTAAAAAATGTAGCTGTGAAAATTCTCCACAAGATTAGCCTTTACGATATTTTTGTAGGTTTTACCGTTTTTGAGATATAAACGTTCCGCTAACACTGTGCAACATTTTTAAGGTGATCTTGTGCAAACAATTCGAACTGATCATTTTTTGAAAGTACAGACCCAAACGACAAGAAACCCTAGTTGGGTTTTGTTGTCTCAGATCCAGCTCGGATTTTATGGCCCCATCTAAACATGGCTAAATATTCAGTTTTTTAAGAAATTCGGGGCTATATCTCTGAAACCAATGCGAATCTTCTGCTGACCTCTGAAGCAAATTTGTAGATAAGGACAAGAGTAAAATATTTGGAGAAATAATGAAGTCGAAAAATTACATTTATTGCTTCAAATTTCAAAATATATGTAAAAATTCCACAATTTTTATACATTTCGCACCCTAACTCCAAAACCGTTAATTTTTTTCTGAATATTTTCTTTTGGAAAAATATTCCCTGGAATGTAATACACAACTCTTCAGAACATGTCATTATTGTAAAATGTCTCTATGCCGTTGTTTTCAGTACATTTTTCAACGACGATGTAATAAAAATGTCAATAATGTAGTGAAATCCGAAATGCGAGAATAAACTGTTGGTGTGAACTGTGTTTGAAATACGTGTTGTAAAAGATATGATGCAAAATACTGCTGAAACAACATGAAGTAAGCATTTTAGAGTTTCAGAATGTTCCAGAGAATTGTTGAGGACTTTATTTGGAAGATTTTTGCAAAAGGTTACTTGGTTCAACTCCCAATAGTTTAGCCGATATTGACCAGAATTTCAGCAATTATGTAAAATTTTCTATATTTTATAGATTTTGATGCCGTGGATGGAGTTTTTTATGTGGTTTTTCAAAAGATAAGTTCTACTAGTTTAGGGCTACAATATTGCTAAAGACAGCAAGGCCAAATTTCTATTCATTTCTGAGATAAAGGCCTGATAAATACAAAAAAGTGTAGTTTCAGCCCGGTTTAGATGAGGCCATAAAATCCGAACTGGATCTGACAGGACAAAACCCTACTAGGGTTTTTGTAGTCTAAGTATGTACTTTCAAAAAATGCATACTAGAAGTTGTTTGCATTTTCAGTGTTGCATAGTGTAATCGATATACCCGCCGCCGTGGTATTGATATACATACATATGTATATGCTTGGTCTTAGAGATTAACGGTGACAAACATTAGAGATTAACGGTGACAAACATTTGGGGCTTTGGACATTCAAATCGTATTCCAAATCACTGTGAAATGTTTGATGAAAGCTAGAGAAAATGTGAAAACAAATTTGAGATGTATTTAAGTAATGCCCTTTAAAAATTTATTAGTAAATGATATTTTACAGAAATAAACAAGTTTACGTTAGTTTAGTGGATGAACTTTTAGTTAGACTCAGGCTTTAGAAGCCTGTTGTATAATAGAAAATTGATAGTGTATGTTTGTGAGTAAATTCCACTGGGAGATTTCAGTATAAAATAGATGTACAAATATGTATACGCATTTTTTTGTTTTAATTCGTTATTTTATTTCATGTGTTAGTATGTATGTCTGTGTGTTAATGTATTTTTATTTTGCCTAGAAAAAAGATGAACAGACTATCAGTTGATTCTTCTTCTTTTTTTACTTGTAATTGAATAAAAAATATGTTCCTAAATAATATGAGATTTTCCTTACTTTGTTTCCTTCTAAATAATTGTTGTTTTTTAAATTTTGAATTTTAACATTCTAATTAGTTATTTATTAATGTATTTCGTTTATTGTTGATTTATATATATTTTGTTTCTTTTTTTTATTTGTATTGTTCAGTAGAAAAATAGATGCTTGATAGGTGGGATGATGTTAGGAAATTGTATTTTTAATTGTTTTTGGTTTTTGTTGTTGTTGTTTATATTCCATTACTACAGAATCTTAGTGACTAAATAAATATTTCTTTAGGTTGTTGTTCTTGTTGTTATTGTATGAAGTGGTATGAAAATATTTACTTCTTTTAATTTTATTGTTTTATTAAAAATTTCTACATTTAGGGGTACTTTTTTTTAACATTCGTTTATTATTGGTGCATTTTTTGGTTTATTATTGTTGATTTTCTTTACTTTGGTTTTTTTTTATAAAGTGCTTTTGTTCAGGTATATGAGTTACAGTAGAATTGAATGTTGTTTGTTTGATTTTATATTTTATTTTTTAGATGTTAAAATATTTAAATATTTAAAATAAATCGGGAATATTTGCCGATAAATCAATTTAGGTTAACAAGTTCAGTAGGGTCCTCAATATTATTGCTTTCACAGATACCTGAAATATGTAAATTTGGAAATTGTTTCCCTAGATCGGTTTATTCTGCTTTTAAGGCCTCGCCGGCTGGCTTTCTTGCTCCTCATCACTTCTGACATCATAAAAATAAAAGAAAAAAGAGGCCGAGCCAATTTGGAACTAGGTTGCCCTATTCTATTTTTATTTTTATTATGTCAGAAATAAAGCGGGGTTAGAAAGCCTGCCGGCGAGAGTTCTTATGTACCGAGGCTTTCAGTTTTTCGAACTATTGTTTCAATAATTTTTTGTAGATCCATCAGTACAGTACCATGACGAAATTATAAGGTGGCGTAAAACGGCCAGCTGATTGGTTTCAATCTGTCAAATATTTTGTTATTGTGAATAAATTGCATGAAAAGTAAACAAACATTTTGACATATTGAAGAATTTTCGGCCAAAATAGAGTTGTTGTTGTGCTTCTAACGTGACCTGTTAAATAGATCTTGGTACAGTACAGAATCGATTGCATAAGGCTATGGTTGGAAAGGGGCCAACTATGTGATACCCTATCCACTGGGTAATTTTCAGGGGTCCCTGCCAAAAAGTCATATTTGATCCTAGTGGCCAATTTAAGACCCCTGAATATTATCTGACCATCTTCAAAATTAATTGGCATCTTCTGCTCTGGGCTGGGTTACTGTTATATGGTACATAGACCCTATATAGAACTTTCGTGATCACTAAGAACCTCAAGTGTCAAATTACAGCTAGTTTGGTTAAAAATTGTAGCTAAAATCCTCAAAATACCGAAAATCGGGGGGTTACCGTTATATGGGAGCTTTACCATAACGTGGACCTATATTGGCAATTTTTATTGGATAAGTTTATTGGTCATTGAGAACCTCAAATGCCAAATTTCAGTTAATTCGGTCAAAAACATTTAGCAAAAATCTTCAAAATACTTTAAATCGTGAGGTACGTTTATATGGGGCTATACCAAAATGTGGACCTCTCTTGACAATTTTTAGTGGAGAAATTTCTTGGCCATTGGGAACCTAAAATGTCAAATTACAGCTAGTTCGGTTAAAAAGTGTAGCTAAAATCCTCAAAATATCTTAAATCGGGGGGTACCGTTATATGGTGATTATACCAAAACGTGG
Organism: Musca autumnalis; assembly: GCF_047663935.1. Taxonomy (NCBI): domain Eukaryota; kingdom Metazoa; phylum Arthropoda; class Insecta; order Diptera; family Muscidae; genus Musca; species Musca autumnalis. The sequence goes on from NW_027411755.1 coordinate 153,217,443, forward strand.
ACCTATCTTCGTAATTTTTAGTGGAAAAGTTTTTGGTCATTGGGAACATCAAATGTCAAATTTCAGAAAATATAGCGAAGAGGCTCAAAGTACTTTAAATCGGGTGGAGGGTATAAAAAAACTGAAAATAAAACCTTCGACTGATGTATGTCTTCACTTCCTCAAGTGCACCAACCTCACTCTGCCTGACAATTACAAATATGGACAATGACAGCGATTCGCCCACTATTGTCATAAAAATGGACTGTGGATACCGTACTAGGTCTCGTTCCGATTGTGCCGAACACTACCAGGATTCTGTTCCGAACACTACCAATAACTCTGTATCCTAAGTCATAGAAAACATATTCTGATTTTTTTTTACTCGTGTCACTGAAATAAATATTTTTCTGTGATGTAGCGTTGCCCTCCACGAGCTTAACCCAGCACACGGAGGTAATTGTGTCGTACGGTACTCGGGGACGATATCCGGAAACTCGACGAGGTAATTGACAGCTTAGCCAGACAGAGCAACGAAGAGAAAGTCGCACAAAGTTTCAGGGAAGATACAGGGAAATTCCTACTTCAAGTGCAGGTGTGACGCCTCTCGAGTTATCTATAGAGGTGACGACTAGGGATTCGCAAGCCGACTTCGATTATTCGGCGACTATTTGCTTTGCAAAGTCTTTAAGATCGGAGTCGACTTTTGGTTATAGAAAAAAACGAACATTCGACTTTTTATGATCGACTTTCGATTTACCCTGGTTGTCAGCTATCAACAAAGCTTTAAAAATCGATGTTAGTCGCATCTGATCGCAATTGGAAGATCGAAGTCGCCTTTTGACATCGTTTTGTTTTGGTGACAGTACGGCATTGGCAAATCCGCAACTCAGTCTCAACTCGTGAATGTTAAGAATGTATTGAGACCTTTAGATCCCCCACTCAGACGACTATGTCAAAGTTTTCCAATAAGACTGTGAAAAAGCTAATAAAGAGAAAGATTGCACCTAAATTCTTCGGTGGGCTCCTCAGCTGCTTTCCCAAAACCCGCTACCAGGGTGATGGAGGTGAGGCAAAGATAACGGTGTAAACGCGGCCAGATGGATCAGTGATGGATGGTTCGTGAAGAGAATGAGGTGGTTTCATATGCTTCGGTGATTTCCCTTAGTGAGAAGATCACTACTGAAGAGACCAAAACTTCTTCAGTCAGTGTTTCTTCGATGCAAACTTTTACGTCTGCGAATACGAGCAAGGTCTCGGGGAAGCCCAGTTCTTCGCCGGAACTTTGCTCGTCTAACCAGGTCGATTTCCATATGCAAGCAGTAAATTGTAAATTGGGTGTAAAGTAATCTGTCGACCGTACTTGTTGCAGTGATCGCGTGTGTGATAGTAACTTCAATATGGGTACTTTTTCAAACTATGGAGCTGGCTAGGATACTGAAGTTAGTCAAGAATACGAAAATCGATCTTAGAGGTAGTTTACACTATCTATCAATGTCATATGAAACGAAAAAAAAAAATATTCCATATCTACCCACGGAGGCAATGTGGAGACGTAGTTTTTTGCATTTTTGTTGGTGTGAGTCCACAGAGTAAATGGCGTAAGGAAAATCTCCAATATTGCACATATTAGCGAATATATAACGATGGAAAATTTCATGTCATATGACATTTACATATAGTGTAAACTACCCCTTAGTTGAATGATTCTAAATTCCTTTCCGAACTTGTTATGAAGTTTGGTACCTTTCATACAGGAGAAGACACTCTAAGAATTCAAGGGAGGCTGCTAAACTTCGGATTAAGAGAGCAAAGCACCTTCGCTCAGTGCATATTCGTAGCAGTTTTCTACATCTGCGAAGGCGACCAAGATCAGAAGACCAGATCTTCACAGGAGGCTTGGTCGTCTAATCCAGTTGATTTTATTATGCAAGCATTTAATGACATTGGCTTACTTTGGGTAGGCAGTGATCTGGCGAGCGTACCCAGTGGTGCGATCGCGTGTGTGATAATAACTTCATTGTGGGTACCTCCTTCTTCCATGCAGCTGGACAGGATATTGAAGTTAGTCGAGAATCAGAAAATCGATCTTCGGATGGGAAGTTGATGGAAGTTGTCGTAAAGTTTTCCACCGATCATACAGGTGAAGACTTTCTAAAACGTCGATGCAGGGTGAAAAATCGGATTTGGAAGGATATGTTTTCGAATCCCTCCGAAGCACCAGTAGGACGGAAGCGCCAAGATTTTAGATTTGTTCAGATAAATAAGAAGATTTACTTAAGATATCATTCAGTCAGTGCATCTTACGTCTGCGAAGCCGAGGATGGTAAGTGAGAAACCCAGCTCTTCTCAGGAACCTTGCTTGTCTAACTCGCTTGATTTTCTTTCTGGCGGCCAAGTGATCGTGTGATAATAAGCTCTGTATGTGTACCTCTCTGTCTTTCCATGAAGTTGAACAGGAAGTTAGTCGAGAATCGGTCTTCGGATGGGAAGTTGGAGGACTCCAAATTCCTTCCCGAAGAATGGCGGACTTTTTTGCCACGGACCATACAGGAGAACAATATATAAGAAGCCGAGGTTGGTTGCTAAACTTCTGATCAGGAAGGCTATATCACTTAAAAAGCACCAGTAGGACGGAAGCAGTAAGAGCTTAGCTTTGTGCAGATCCCTGCAAATCCATCGATCTAGCGCACGAATAAAAATAAGGTGGGCAAAGCAGCGACACCCCTACCCACCAAGTAAGGACATGTCGGAACTGTTAGATGAGCTGGGGAGTCGGTCTTTTCCGAAGAATTGCGGACTTGTCATAAAGTATGCGACCGATCATACAGGAGCAAACTATCTAAAAAGTCGAGGGAGGGTGCTAAACTTCGGATTAGAAAGATATATTTTTCCGAATCCCTCCGAAGCACCAGTAGGACGAAGGCAGCAAGACCTTAACTTTGTGCAGATACATCTGCGTTATTTTAAAGCTGCAGTTGCTGAACTAATGCAAACTCCTTCAGCCACAGATATTGACATTACCCTAGTCCAGCAATTTTATTTATATAAAAATAAGGTGGGCTAAGCGCACGAACTATACTGTGTTCTTCGCCTCAAATGGGGGCAATATGAGACCCTTAATCTTATCCTTGATTTAAATGCCGTATAAGGACCCAGACTCACCAATTAATGTTACGTAGCAGTGACACAAATTACAAAGTATGGACTCAACTTTATTTTGAAGTATAATTCCAGAATATTGAAATAAATTCTGAGGCCTGGCAGCTTCAAATCTCCTGATTTGCTACGAAGACACCAGTCCAATCACATAGGATATATTGCTGTGATCGTGTTTGGGACAATAACCTCCAGACCGCACACTGAAGATAGTCGTGAATCAGAATGTCGGCCTTCAGATTGAAAGTTGAAGGATTCTAATCCTGCAAATCCTCTCGACCTCAGATATCAACATCGCCCTAGTCCAGGAAACTTATTTATATGTATATCCAAATAAGGTATACCAAAACAAACACATAATTGTTAAGGTGATAGCCCCTGGTCCAAGATTCCTCCGGGTTAATCCGGTGTATAGAACCGGTCGCTGTGGGTTTTTTTTATTCAGTGTTTATTATTGTATGTTTGTGTTTTCGTTCTTCTGTTCAATCTGCCTATGGGTCTATCTCCAGTTCGAGGAAAGTGGCTGTTTCAATGGGATGTAACCACAGATCTACTGGGGCAGTTGAAAAGGTGCAGTGAGTCACGCGGGCCCATGCCGCATACTGGGCAAATGTCTGGCACGGCGCGATCGATATCCGCTCAATAAGAATTTTGGCGTCGGCAATATCCCGAGTGTAGTTGAGCCAAAAGTACTCTGGTTTGTCGTGGCAGCTGACGCTCCTTATCTGCCATAGATGGGGTATGTAATCCGAGGACTTTATTCACACTATATTTGCTTATGGCCTTAGCAACTGCGTCTGTGTGAATGCTATTTAAACCTGCTTCATATGCATGTTTATCTAGGGGTTCTCTCCTGTATCGTTGGACCTCTACTTCTAGAGCGTAGATATCCTTCCTGATGTGCCTGAATGTGTCGGGCCTACCCACCAGATGGTGATTGGGATGGATCTCACGATAATACCCAAGCAAGTACTGCAACGAAAGCATCTCACTGTGTTGCTGTACTGCAAGAATCTTTGCCTCTTTGTGTAAATGGTCCACTGAAGACTTGAGGAGGCACCCTGTCGCTGTTCTCATGGCGGCATTCTGACAGGTTTGAATCGTTTTCCAATTCGTATCATATAATCCTGGGACCGACCTATCGCGTTATATGTGGTCAACAAGATTTCCTTATCTTCAGCCCAAGTGCTGCCGGCTAGGGACTTGGGAAACTTGTTGCTACTTTTCAGTTAGCTGTGGCGTGCTCGCACGACTTGAACGTAGTGTCGAATGTGACCCCCAAAATGTTGGGTCAGTTTGTGGTCGGAATTCTGCTACCGTCGATCACGACACTCAACTCTCTTACAAACTGCGCTGTCCATGTGGTGAATAGAGTGGCTGTAGATTTTGTGGCGAATATCTGCATATTCCTCGTGTGGAAAAAGGTTGTAAGATCGGTTAAGTAGGAGTGCAGTCTCTCACAGATACGTTACGATCTCGATGCCGCCTGGAGGGGACGGAATACAGGCGAGATAGAGGTAATACCCCACCTTAGGGAACTCTCTGCTTCACTCTAAGGGGTTTAGTGTTCTTGTTCTTGAAGTCTACGTACGACTGGCGTGTACACATATAATTGCCTATCCAACGTTTCAAGCTTGGCCGGAGGGTTGTCTGACCAAAGACTGTTCTATCATACGGTCTCTGCTTGAGTCCTTGACAAACATATGTAGATATGGCATGCAGCGCGGTTGTCGTGCTGTGCTGCGTACGGAATACATGCAGATGATCGGCAACTTCATAGCTATTTCTGATACTGGGGAGGACTAAGGCCTCAAAGGTCTTTGCTACGGGCGACAAAAGCTAGATCGCCCTGTACGTTTCATTTTTGCTGGCATCTGTAGCGGGACCACCTCAGTAGCGGGACCACCCTGTGAATTTTTCAGACTTCGGGAACAATGTGGCTAGCGACAAGTTGAGGAGTTCAGTGAGATACTCCACTCCTGGCTCATCCAGATGCTTTAGCATTAAGCTCGTAATCTGAGAGCTATGTATTTCTCGGAGGGATGTATACGTTAAGCAACTCTATCTCGGAAGTTCCACAGCTGACTGCTACCCCCATACATTCCATGTACGGGTCATTACACGTTGCAAATATCACAACGCTGTAAGTGGCAACTGTTTACCAACCTTGTCTGAACTTGTGTATGTTGCTTTTCTACAACTGTCTGGTTGGGCTCATGACAATGGTGTTGGAGGGAACCGAGCTAAGACGGAACTAGTGCTGTTCAGCAACAAGCTCAAAACTTCCGATTTCCAGCCTTTGGATATCCTGGCCCACTTTCAAGCAGCGAGAATGGCTTTTAAACTGCGACAGTCAGGAACGTGGTGAAATTATATTTTTATTTTGAAATCATTTTATGGAAACCATAATCTGGACTCTTCTTTCTTATTCTAAATCCTCGTTTAAGATTAAAGGTAACTTGGCCATCATTTAACTAATTTAATATTCTCTTTTAGATTTATTGCTCTGTTCCACAACCTGACAAAATTTGTGTCGTAGTAAAATTTATATTTGCTTGGAGGTTCTGGAATAGAGCATAACATAAACGGATGGCAAGCAATAATTTTTTTGGACAAATCAAAAGGTTACTTGTAATAACGAGTGTATAATACCTAAATTGATTTATTCGGCTTCGAAAATTGCAATTAATTAAATTTATGTTTTTTCTGATTCAGGATAAAAAACAGTCTCAATTTTCAAAGAATAATTCTAAAAAAATTATATCCAAATTATAAAACAAAATTTGTGTGTAATTGTTGTTGTTTTTTAATTTTTGCTTCATTTATTTTGATATTTTTAATACACTTCGTCGTCTAATTTTCGTTACTAAAAACAAACATCCAAAAACATTTTTTTTTGGTCAACTACTATTTTAAACAATGATCTTAAAACTAACATTTTCAGTTTAATTTTTAGTTGATTTCTTCTTTTTTGCTATATTTTTGTGTGAACAAAAAGGACTGGATCGTCATCGTCATCAATGGCTTCCACTTCAGTTTAACATTAACATACACAATTCCCATTATTTGCATTTAACTAATAACTAATTAAGGACTAATATTTGTTCAGTTTATACATTATGCATTTAATTTATTTATTTATGATAATAATATATTTTTGTTTTTATTTGGTTTCTGGGTTTTTTTGGTTTTGTTTTTTTTTTCTTTTCTTTTGTAATAAAAAATTAACAACAAGCTCTTCAACAAATTTAGATATCAATAAATTCCATTTTAATTGCACAGAACAAAGGAGGAGCAACTCAGAGATAATGTCTCTCACTCGTAATATGATCTTTAAAAGAAATTATCTAATGAATGATCGATCGTAACTTCCGTCAATGAAATATATTTAAGATGAAAACTTAATATGTTTTTGTAAAGCTTTGTGTAGCAATTCGCAGATACATCTACCTTGGTAATGGTGCCATGCCGTAAAAACTCAGGTACAAAAACGACCAGCCAAAATATCTTGATACGGTCAGGAGTGCCGAAAGGCGAGTGTCACGATCGTAGCACTAAAAAAACAACAGCTAAAGTTTTTAGTACATAGTCATCGCTAAAGTGCTTAATTGTTTATGCTGTTTAGTGTCACGATCGTGACACGTGCCCTTTACGCATTGCCACGAACAAATAGCGAATGAAAAGAATAGAGGAAAATGTATTTTCAAATGAAAGTAATTGAGAGCAATTAAAACGGGAGCGCGAGAAACTTGAGATGTACAGGAACCAATATTAAGATAGACATTTTTTCAGAGAATAAAACACCAGACTGATGGTCATGGGTAAGGTGCATTCTCCTTAAAATATGATGAAGGAAATCTGATAATTGACACAGAGACGGAGGTCCTCAGTTCCGTTAGAAATATTGGCGAATATGAAGATCCTCAACAACCAATATCAAACGACGGTATGAAATATATATCACCTAGACAAAATTAGATCAGTTCCGCAATCAATCGGCTAAACAAGGAAGGCAGCAGGTACTGATGGACTGGCAGCCGATCTGATCAAGTATGGTGGCTAGTAGCCACTGGCTACATGTTGATGCGGAGTATGAATCAGTTAATGACCAAAGTGGAAGTGAGTTTGGCACGCAAGACGCCGAGTAGGCTTAGACCTACTGTGGCAGTTGAAAAATAAAATTTCTAGGTACTTAATTAAAGGAATGGAAAACTTTTAACGAACATTAATGAACAAATTTCTCTCTACACATTTTCAGATGTAATTCGAAACGTTTTAATTGTAATAAGAAAATACTTCAACCGTAATTTGTTACAGTCCATTTTAAATTTGAATTATTTCATTTTTTCATTTGTAAGTCAAATTTTCCATTGGAAATCTGACCTTCACAATTTTCACATGTAATTCGAAGAATTTCATTTGTAATTTGATTATTTCATTTGGAATTCGAAACATTTGACTTGTAATTGTAATTCCCAATTGAATTTAGAATTATTTCATTTATAATTCGAAATTTTCATTTGTAGTTCCAATTTTTCCATTTGTAATTCGAAGTTTTCCATTTGTAATTCGAATTTTTCCGGGTGACGTAGGGGATGGAAGATACCAAGGAACGGTCCTGACCGGCTTTAACATGGCAAAGCCCAGGATTTATCTTAGTCCCTCTTTCATCTCAAGTGGACACTGACCTCCCCGTGGAGTCACCTAGGGAACTGACTTTAATACCCGTTAAAGGTAGTGAGCTAACATGTGCCGCGCGTTCACCCATAAGAACGTTATTCATCCGGACCCGTTGCTTTTTTGTCTTTCATGGATTTTATAGTTGATTTTAATTCCTCCTCTGTAATGGGTCTTATCTGGGAAGTTGGACATCGGTAAGCTGCAATCACAACAGAAAGCCACAGCATTTTCCACTCAACTGGCCCAACTGCTTAATCAAAGCACTCCTCGTCCCGATAACATATCAGGACAATGGCAAAACATTGCCCACTCCATGCAAACAGCCGCAAAATCAGTACTTGGATACCAGAGACCTCCACCAATGAATCCATGGTATGACCAGGAGTGTCGTGCTGCTACCGAAGAGAAAAATGTGGCATATAGGGCTACTTTACAATCAGTAGCAACGAGAGGTATTGCACGAGAGAGGTATCGGGAGAAATGGAGAGAGGAGAAACGTCTTTTCCGCAGGAAAAAGAGAGAGATGGAAAACGGGAGAGTGAACAAATCAAGATATACAGGAGACGGATTGAAGTCCGAAAATTCTACCAAAGAGTGAAACATCAAGCTGATGGCTTTGAAACTGGCACATCCTCCTGTAGAGACCAGCAAGGTAATATGGTAACTGATACAGATAGCGTGCTAAGGATATGGAAAGAGCTTTTTTCCAAACTGTTGGTATCCAATAGTAGCGAAGTCGACGAAGATACCACAGATCCAATCCCAGAAAATGGTAGTGAATGTATACCACCCGGCCAAGATGAGGTAAAGACAGCAATAAACCGGCTGAAGAATAATAAGGCAGCAGGAGCTGGTGGCCTACCAGCCGAGCTGTTTAAACCCGGAGGCGACACGCTGATAAGGCATCAGCTAGTTAGCTCCATCTGGCAGGAAGAACGCGTACCCGACGATTGGAACCTGAGCATCATGTGTCCCGACCATAAGAAAGGAGATAAGACTTTATGCTCCAACTATAGGGGCATAAGTCTTCTCCCTATCGCTTAGGGTTAGGTTAGGTTGAAAAGAGGGGCGAATATAAGAATCGCCACATGCCCGTATGGGGCATACACTTAAGCCAGTATAGGCCTGTTGTGCGCTCTAATTTCGGAAGCCTAAGGGGAATAAATTTTTTATTGCTTAATTTATTAAAAGAAAATAAATTTATCAGTTAAGAAATTCTGTGCCATTGACATAATCTCTTAAGTTTTTGAACTCGCTTGCCCTAATTTGGTGGAGTTCTGGTATAGTGTTATTTCCTAGAAATTGGTTTCTTAGCGTCGCGAAGGCTGGGCAATGACAGATATAGTGTTCCAACGTTTCGTCGTCCTCTCCGCATGCTCTGCATTCGCTGCTTTCTGCACAACCGATTTTGTGCAGGTGTGCTTGTAGCCCTAGGTGTCCTGTAAGGATGCCTGTCAGTCTACTAATGTCTTTTTTACTCATTTGAAGGAGTTCCTTTGTTTTATCCTCGTCTGGGTTTACCCAGAGGATTTTTGTATTTTTCCCTTTCTCTTCAGTATTCCAGAGGGATGTATGGGCGTTTTCTGCCCATGCTTTTAACTCTAGACGCGCCGCTTTTAAAGGCTAAGCATTATCTAGGCTTATCGTAGCTTGCTCTCTGGCTTGCCTTGCCAAGGAGTTGGCTATCTCGTTACCCCTAATCCCTTTATGTCCTGGTACCCATATAATGTTAACAGAACCATGGTGGGAGTAGTCGTTGATTGATTTTTTTCACTGCAGGACAGTTTTTGATTTCACCGTCTTGCTTGTTATTGCTTTAATTACTGCTTTACTGCCCGTTAGGATGTTTACAGTTATTGGCCTTGTGTTAGCTTTAAACCAGTTCAGACACTCTGTGATCGCTCGGATTTCGGCCTGTAGGATCGTATTATGATCCGGCAGTCGAAGGGAGATTCTAGTTTCCTGGTCTTCGATATATAGACCCAGACCCGTTCTCTCCCCTAGAACGGCCCCATCTGTGAAACCACAGCTTCCAGTTGGCATACGTTCCAGGGTTCCATCGATCCACATGTCCCTGTCTGGTATTAAAATTTCACACAAGGCGGATTCAATTGTTTCAGGTATACGGTCTGATACAATATGATCTATTGACTCACCCGTTGTAACCTGTAATATGCTTTGGTGGTATGTTTGGTGGTCTCTTACGATCCACTCGCTCATCGACTTAAAGTCTTATACCTGCGATGGCTGCCTCATACCTTACCTGAATTTCTATTGGGTGGACAAATAAAATTGTCTCTAAAGCCCTAGTTGGTGTAGTCCTCATTGCCCCGCTAATACTTAAACAGCACGTTCTTTGGACTTTTTGCAGTACTTTTACGTTGCATTTCTTGTCCGTAGCTGTCCACCATACCACAGAAGCGTAAGTTAGAATCGATCTAATTACGCTTCTGTATAACTAGTGTGTCATCCTAGGATTGAAACCCCATTTTGAGCCTATAGCTCTTCTGAAGGTTGACCAACATCTGTGGGCTTTATTAGCCGTTTCCCTATCGCTTACAAAATAGTGTCAGAGATATTGTGCGAACGACTAAAGCCCATGGTCAACGAAATAATTGGACCATACCAATGCGGCTTTAGACCTGGCAAGTCCACATTGACCAGATATTTATACTGCGGCAAATCCTGGAGAAGACCAATGAGATGCAGATCGACACCTAGCACCTTTGTCGATTATAAAGCAGCCTTCGACAGCTCGCTAGGTTCAAAGGTATTCCAAGCCATGTCTGAATTTGGTATCCCCGCAAAGCTCATTCGGCTTAGTAAAATGACTCTAACTGACACAAGATCTTCAGTTAAAATAGGGAAGAACTTCTCCGAAGAGTTTTGTACCAAAAGAGGTTTCAGGCAAGGAGACAGCCTGTCGTGTGATCTTTTCAACATCCTGCTAGAGAAGGTTATACGAGAGGCAAACGTCAAAAGAAGTGGCACAATCTACACCAATAGCTACATGTTACTTGCTTATGCTGATGATATAGACATCATGGGACGATCAGTAAAAGAAGTAACTGATACCTTTATGAAGGTCGAAGGAGAATCTGCTAAAGTGGGTCTGGCGGTAAACGGTGAGAAAACCAAGTTGATGGTGTCGACGCGCAATGCGTCCATTGAGCTCGGACCGACTGTGGAAGTTGCTTCCTATAATTTTGAGGTAGTAAAAGACTTCGTAAACCTCGGCACCGCCTTAAACACAACAAATGACATCAGTTGTGAAATAAAAAGAAGAATTGTTTAAGTAAGCACTTCAAAAGCAAAGCCACAACTCGTCAAACAAAAATAACGCTTACATAACACTGATACTACCCGTGCTGATGTATGGTTCCGAAGCCTGGCAAGTAGATACGGCAGTGCTTGGCGTGTTTGAGAGAAAAATTCTTCGAAAGATCTACGGACCAATCTGCGTTGACGGTGAATATCGACGTCGTATGAACCACGAGCTGTATCTGCTATACAACGACATCAATATAGTTAAACGTATCGAGATGCAGCGATTGCGTTGGCTAGGCCATATAATAAGAATGGGCGATGATGAAGCCGCTAAAAAGGCGTATAAATTCGACCCACATGGCGGTGCACGCAGAATTGGCAGGTGCGGTATTCCAAAAAGGGAAGCACTAAACAGAGAGAATTGGAGATCTTTTCTTAGTTCGGTCTATGGAACATTTGCCATTTTTCCCGATTGATTGGACTCAAATAATATTGTATTCAATAAATCAGCGATCGATCATTCATTTGATAATTTGCCCTAATACCCTTTGGATAGCTTGCAAAGTAACTTTATACCGCCATCAATTATTACAGTATGACAAGACAAGATTTTGACAAAGGAACTCTTTTAAAATGTTGTGGAATTGCTATTAGGAAAAAACGAGTTCCCAGAGTTTTTACTTATTAATATTTAAAAAAAATATATATACATATCGTCACCTGAAATTCCGAAAGACGTAACCCTCAAAGGGTTACGTTGAGGGTTACGTCTTTGGGCATTTCAGGTGACGATATATATTCAAAGAATACCTAAAAATAGCAAACTTTGTCAAAACATTTTCTTGATACACTGTAAATAAATATGATCAATTGTGTTTGGTTGTGTATAGTGTATGATTTCCTGTTTGTAGATTAATTGCAGGACACCATTATGGAAATTTGTTTGTGGATACGTATAAAAGCTGTTAGCTAGAATAATGTTTCTTTGGACCATTTACGCGATGAACTGGGTAGGCTGGGATCAAACGGCTGCTGATGACTCGCTTCATCACTTTTACAACTGCGACTGTGATCGGCACTTTCACTTCCACGTCTCAACTCTGCCGCCGATTTTATCGATGAACTATCATCTTCAGTTGTCGGTAGACGTATCAGAGGTAATTCTAACATTACCGACGGACACGGTGAATGTTGTTGCGTTTCATAGAGCGGTGTTTCTTCTAGGGCTGAATAAAAGATAGTCGACTGCTGTGGTGAGGTATTACCACCGAATGATAAGTTCGTGGCACTACGACTTATTGTATTAATGGGCTCTAGTGATAATGGTGATCGCGGCTGTGATGGTGATGATGTCGCCGCGGGATCTGAGATTGTTGCTTTGGAAGGTTTGTGTAAAATCAGGCTTTTAAGAGAAGAAGGCATTTTTATTAGAGTTTCCTTAGTGTGTATAAAAGAATCAGATATAGAAGAGGCACAAGGATCATATTGGGTTACTACTTGGGTTTTTGTATTGACGGGTGTTGTTGTATTTATTGCAGAAGAAGATATTGGCAGTTGTTGTTGTTGTGTTTGTTGATGAAATTGATATTGATCTCGATCTCGTTGCTGTGAAAATTGTCGTTCATTGCCCGCTGTCTGTTGTGGGCTATCGGTAAGAGGACTTATGCGACCAAAACTCACCACAGTATTTAAACTGCTGTGGTGTGTAAGACTTGAACCTCTGGTGGTGGTACTTAAACCTATGGTCTCATTGCTACCCGTAATAATAAAATCAATGGCCTCGACCGGTGTCTCTACGCCCATGCCGACTTCAGTGTTGAGCGTTGAACAGGTATCGTCTTCCGTTGTATTGGTAGTTGTGGTGGTGGTTGTAGTTGTTGGCTGACTTTGTGGATCGCTATACTGCTGCAGCAATTGGGCTCGCCGGGGATGTGTGGGAGGGCTATTTGTACAAATGATGGCACCAAAATGTGTTTCCAATGGCATTTGTTTGGAATCCACGGAGGAGGCTGGCGAATGGAAATCCCTCAACGGATGGCCCAGCAACGCTACACGATCACTGGAAGACACACTAATGGTGCGATTACGTTGTAATAATAAACGACGTGTTCGCGCATTGGCAGTTCCGGTTGTGCCCCCACTTGTTGGAGGTATAGCTGCTGCACTCGCTGCTGTACCCGATGTTCCTCCTCCACCCAGACTATAGTGTCTCTCCAGTGGATATCTTAACCTGTCTCCCGTGGCTACGTCACCTGCTGCCACTTGATTTTCTTGCAGTTGGGCAGCGTTGGCCGTCACTTGAGTTTCACCATCTGCCACATAGTCCTGCAGACTGGCTTCCTCACTGTCACTGCTCATCTGGCGCAAATCTTCTTCTGTATCTGCCACACTATCCAAAAATACCGAGTCTTCATCCATGGAACGTGCTTCGGAATCCTGATATTCAAGTGATGAGATCTTAAAGGAACTTAAAGAGGCCAATGGAGCCCTTCGCTCTGCATTAAACAATGCCTTAGCAGACACCGTACCCAAGCTACCGCTTCCATTGAGTTTATCAATACTCAGCGGGGTACTGTCTATGCTAATACTGCTGGAATTTGCATTGGCTGCAGCCTTGGCAGCTGCAGAATTTGTATAGGGGAAGCTATTGTTGTTGTCATAGGTTAAAGCTGCTGTCAAGCTGGGCGGGGTATCCTGTTCCGGATAGGGAATGCGTGGGAGCTCGACAACTGCAATCTTCCGTCGAATATTTAAACGCAATTCTTCCGTTGGCGAATCGGTAAACCGGAAGCCTTGATGCACCCCCACCGGAGGTGCAGATTGTGCTGGGGTCGTGGCATCATAGATGCTACGTTCAGTCAGGGGTTGATTGTAGGGATACACATCTACCGTATCAGCACTTATGGAGTGTATTTGTTGCTTTCGGCCCGACTGGGCACTCTCCGGATCGTAGTAGGCAATGCTATGTTTGGGTATAAATTTCTGCGAAGGTGATACACCCCCGCCAGTTTTGTCCGTTGTTTTGCCATTGGCAGTAGTTAGAGTGGTTACAGGTCTGGCCAACTTACCACTACTGGCTGCAGTGGTTGTTATCGTTGATAAACCTTTCAGCGTTGTCTCCATATTGAGCGGAGCCGCCGGAGTCGTTGTTCCTGTTACTGATTTCGTCTGAGCCTGAGTCTGTTGCTGTAATTGTTCATAGATACTACGTTCCGAGGACAATGGTGATGGTTTGGGTGTGGGCTGTATAACCTGAATATCGGGATAATAGTAATCCCACATCTCAGTGCTGGATGCCCGTGATGCTGTTGAACATTTTCGCTGTAATGAAGGCGGTAGGTTTGACAAACCCAATGTAAAGGCAGAACAACGTCTCTCTAGGTAAGAACTATCAGTGCTACAGCATGTCATGGCACTGCTGCGACGTGAATCTTGACCCTTGAAAAGTGAAAAGGAAGTGATCAGCGATTTATTTCGAATGGTCAGAGGAGTTACTTACCATTAATGGCACTTCAAGAAACCCTTGTTTGCTTTTGGTTGAATCACTTCTTTTGTGTTGATGTTTTCCCCCCACCACCTCTTCGCCCAGTGTAGATGCCATCACTCTCTGCTGGAAGTCGCCATTGTCAAATTCATCATCGGTCTCCACAAAATAATCATCAGTACCAAAACTACTACCCATAGGGTAATTACTAAAGATACGTGAAGTGTCCGAACCACTTCGTCTACGACTTCCGGCATAGGTGGCGCCACCTATACTCAATGCACCCGAGGCTGAGGAAAACGAAAAACGTCGTGGCGGTTCCAATAAACTACTGTAACCACCACCCACCGAAGAGAATCGAAAACCTCGATTCAACATGGGTGGAGCACTAACATTACCCAAGGAGAGCATACGTTGACGTCTATACAATATGGTATCATATTCATCGGGATAAATGGACATTCCTGTTGCAACCATGGCTTCTTGTATTTCACGTTCTTCCTCTTCTTGCATACAAACAGCGGCAACGGCTGCCATTTTGGGGTCCTACAACAAACGAGAATTGAGTAGAGAAAAGATCGTCTTTTATTTCCCAAATAAATAACCGGCCGGTACGACCTATAATCTCGGAGGTAAACACCGGTAATGTCTATTATCTCAGAGATATTGGACAGTCAGATCTATAGGTATATTATGTAGGAGATAAAGGTCGGTCGAGGTAAGGATGGTCAAGTTTATTATCTTGGAGATAAGAGCCGGTCAGGTGTGTTGTGCGGAAAAATAGGGCCGGCCAGGTCCATTATCTCGGAAATGAAAATATTCAGAACCATTATTTCAGAGATAAGGGTTGTTCAACGCCATTATCTCCGAGGTAAGTGCAGGTTATGCCCATTTTCACGGAGATAAGGGCCAGGAATGTCATTTATGTTAGACATAAAAGCTGGCAAGTCCATTATCTGAGAGATAAATCCGGTCCGGAGATAAGTGCTGTTCAGGTACATTGTGATAATGATTAAGGTCCGTTTAAGTTCAGTATCTCGGAGATAATGTACGTTCAGGTTCATTATATTGAAGATAAGATCTTTCGTCCGTTCAGGTTCATTATCTCGGAGATAAGGGATCTTCAATACCATTATCTCGGAGATAAGTGTCGTGCAGGTTCATTATCTAGGAGACAAGGGTCATTCAGGATCAATTATCTCGGATACAAAAATTGTTTACGTCCAGATAAGGGCTGTTCAGGTCCATTATCTCGGCGAAAAGGGCCGTTCAGGTTCATTATCTCGGCGCTGAAGGCTTTTTCAAGTCCATTATATTTTGCCAGACAGGTCATTTATGTCAGACATAAAAACGGGCACATCCATTTTCTGGGAGATAAATTCGGTGCGGTCCGGAGATAAGTGCCGTTAAGGTCCATTGTGATAATAGATAAGGTCCGTTCAGGTTCATTATCTTGGAGATAAGGTCCTTCGTCCGTTCATGTTCATTATCTCGGAGATAAGGGATCTTCAGGTCCATTATTTCGGAGAAAAGGACCGTTCAGGTTCATTATCTCGGATAAGAGGGGTTTTCAGGTCCATTTCCTCGAAGATAAGGGCCGTTCAGGTCCCTTATCTGGGAGAAATGGGCAGTTCAGGTTCATTATCTAGGAGACAAGGTTCATTCAGGATCACTTATCTGGGATATAAAAGTTCTTTAGGTCCATTATCTCTGCGATAAGGGCTCTTCAGGTCCATTATTTCGGAGAAAAAGGACGTACAGGTCCTTTATCTGGGAGAAAAGGGCCGTTCAAGTTCATTGTCTCGGAAATTAGGGCTGATCTGGAGCATTATCTCGGATATAAGGGCCGTTCAGGTTCATTATCTCGGACAAAAGAGTCGTCTAGGCCCATTTTCTCGAAGATAAGGGCCGTTCAGGTCTATTTTCTCGAAGATAAGGGTCGTTTAGGTCCAATATCTCGGAGACAATGGTCATTCAGGATCGGATATAAAAGTCGAGATAAGGGCCGTTCAGATCCATTATCTGGGAGAGAAGGGCCGTTCAAGTCCATTTTCTTGGGGCCGTTCAGGTCCATTTTCTCGAAGATAAGGGCCGTTCAGGTCCATTATCTAAGAGATAAGGGGCGTTCAGGTCCATTAACTGTCCAAGTTCATTATCTCGGATATAAGAGCCGTTCAAGTCCATTATCACGATGACAAGGGTCATCGAAGTTAATTATCTCGAAGATAAGAGCCGTTCAGGTCCATTATCTCATAGATTAGTATCATTCAGGTCCATTACCTCGTAGATAAGGTTCGTTCAGGTCCATTATCTCGGAGATAGGGGTCGTCCATGTTCATTATCTGAGACATAAGGATAGTTCACATCCATTCTTTCGGCGATAAAGGTCGTTGAGGTCAATTATATCGGAGATAAGAGTCGTTTAGGTCCATTATCTCGAGGATAAGGGCCGTCCGGGTCCATTATCTGGGAGATAAGGACCGTTCAGGTCCATTATCTCGAAGATAGGGGTTGCCCAAGTTCATTATCTCGGAGATAAGAGCTGTTCAGGTGCATTATCTCTGAGATAAGGGTCGTTCAAGTTCATTATCTCGGAGATAAGGGCAGTTCAGGTTAATTTTATCGGAGATAAGGGCTGTTTATGTCCAGTATCGAGGAGATAAGGTCCGTTCAGTTCCATTTACTCGGAGATAAGGGCAGTGCAGGTCCATTATCGCATAGATCAGTATCATTCAGGCCCATTACCTCGTAGATAAGGTTCGTTCAGGTGCGTTATCTCGGAGATAAGGGTCATCCATTATCTCGGAAATCAGGCTCGTTCAGGTTTATTATCTTAGATATAAGGACAGTTCAGATACATTATTTCTGAGATAAAGGCTGTTCAGTTCAATTATCTTCGGGTCCATTATCTGGGAGATAAGGGCCGTTCAGATCCATTATCTGGGAGAGAAGGGTTGTCCAAGTTCATCATCTCGGAGATAAGAGCCGTTCAGGTGCATTATCTCGGACATAAGAGTCGTCCAAGTTCATTATCTTGGACATACGGGCTGTTCAGAACGATTTTCTCGGAGGTAAGGGTATTTCAAGTTCCTTATCTCAAAGACAAGTCCTATTGAAATTCATTATCTCGGAGATAAGGGCAGTTTAGGTTCATTTTCTCGGAGGTAAAGACTGTTCATGTCCATTATCTGGGAGATAAGGACCGTTCAGTTCCATTTTCTTGTAGAGAAGGGCCGTACAAGTCCATTATCATTCGGGTATCGTTCAGGTCCATTTTTTCGTAGATAAGAGCCGTTCAGGCATTATATCGGAGATAGGGGCTGTTCAAGTTCATTTTCCCGGAGATAAGGACCGTACAGGTCCATTATCTCGGAGATAAGGACCGTTCAAGTCCATTATCTTGGACATATGGGCTGTTCAGATCCATTATCTCGGTGATAAGGGTGGTTCAGGTTTATTATCTCGGAGAGAAGGGCAGTTCATCTATTCTCTAGAGAGAAAATCTATTATTTAAGAGAAAATTGTCTGTCAAATCCTTATAAAGTTTTGAAACCTATCGGTGGTGCATCAGGTCAATTATCTTGGACAAAAGAACTAACATCTACTATATATAAAATTAGTGCTGTCAGGTCAATTATCTCGGATATGGGGGCTGGCCTGGTCCATTATACCAAATATAACGACCTGACAGCCGAATTATTTCCGAGACAGAGCAAGTTAAGCCCATTGTCTCCATGGTAATTTTTGGTCATGTTCATAATTTCGGAGACAGTGGTCGATCAGTTAAATTTATCTCGGAACGTTAGGTACACTATCTCGGATATAGGGGCTGAACAGTTCCATAATCACTGAAATAAGGACCTGTTAAGCTCGGGGATAAGTGCCGTTAATGTCTATTATCTCGAAGATAATGTCGTTTAGACCCATTATCTCAAAAATAAGGACCGTTAAGGTCCACTAAATCTAAGTGGATCTTCAGTTCAAAGAACACCGCCTTATCCATGCCCTTTGTATTTAAGATAGCCTCTATAATCCTAGTAGATGAAGACCGTCCTGGTCCATTGTCTCTGAGATAAAAGTCATGATTATTATTACCTTCAATACTTTCAAAGTTTCATTGGAACTACTGCGACTTTTATAGACTATCAGGAACACCATAAGGCCAAAGAATCCACCCAAGGTTGCTGCTATGCGTACACCAGTCATGACATCATATGTGGCAAAGAATTGTTGTCGTATAAGTTCTCGGGGGCTAAGTGTGGGAGCTGTTTGATTGAAATTATCCGGAGGCATTGGTGAGGCAGTATATGGTGCATGTTTATTGGGTCTGAAATTGCAAATATTTAAAATGTTCCAAATTTTTACTATCCTCTTGCTACATACCCAGTCGTTGTTGTTGTGTAAGCATAGATATTACTATGGGCTGTTGTTGTAAATTGTGGGCTATCACGCAAAGGATCCACTGTTGCACTGGCCGTTTCACCATTTGTGCCATACGCATCTCGACCATTGTCCAAAGAAGTATCAATGAAACGAGGTAAAGAAACCCCTGCTTTGGGAATGGAGCGTATTGATTTTTTACCATTTACAAGATTGTTGTTGTTTTTGGCATTTAGTTGATTATCCGAAGTAGATACAGTCTGTTCGGATGGCGGTGATAAATTTGAAATGGACGCAGAATATGAGGCAGAAGTAGCCGATAATTGTAGAGGTAATGTACCAACAGTGTTAGGAGTAGATGGTGACGACGACAACGATGATGATGATGATGACGACGAAGCCAAAGCACGTCGTGAAATTTTGGCCATTTCTACAGGAACATTTTCTGAAAGAAATAAAAAAAGAGCTTTAAAAAATGATCAGAAGATATTATTCTATACTGGTGTTTATCTTAAAGTTAATTGGTCTTAATGACCCTTATCTCTAACTAGCCTTTCGGAAGAGATGATTGGTAGATTTTTATTTTAGATGTAATGTGATTCATAGCTACAGAGCCTAGAATGTTCCTTATTAAGCGATAATAAGTTTAGCAGATTTTTATCTAAGAGGAAATTATTATATTATATTGTAAATCCTTGAGATTAAGGAGATTTAGGCGTATTATCTATGGGAAAAGGGCCAGTTTGCCCTGGTTCTAAATCACCCTTATTTTAGAGATGGTTCACTCAATCCATATCGCAGAGCTAATGGGCCTGAACATCCATATATGTATCAAATATAATGGGTCCATACTACCATTATCTCAGAAATAATGCAGCCAATCGCCCTTTATTTCACAGATAATGTGGACCTAATCGGTTCGTTTCTCAGAGATATTGCGCCTACTCGGCCCTTATCTAAGAATTAATTATATTGACCAGTACCTATGCCAGAGATAATTTCCTTAATTATAAAGGTTCTATACAATTGTATTCTTGAGATAATGGTCTTTGAAAAGATAATGGTTCTGTCTGGGCCTTCTTTCACTAATGGCGGTGGATGTACTCGTAATCCACTGAAATTCTATAACAGAAGTTAAGGCCATAATATATTGCCTTCGACTTTAATGCTGACTGCATGTGGTTGCTAACTAATAAACACAGCAACCAGACATGTTTTAATGTGTCCTACTTTTCTTATCGGTCTTTTGTTTATCCTCTAATCAAATATCATCTTCATTGTTTTCCTCTCCCTCCTCTCCTCTACTTACGCTAATGAAATTTTTGACCTTCTAAATGAATCAGTGTCGAATGAAAGATTTGGTAACACTGCTTAAATCATCCATTTATCATGTTTAATGCGAATAGGGTAGGGGAAGGAGGACGAAGAGGAGGAGAACATTGCCACAACAGAAACAGCACTACAAATGATATTTTCTGTTATCTCGGAAAGAGGATTTACTTTTATTTTGTTACTACATTTCTACTAGTTTTTGGCGTATTTAAGAAGGGATCTGATTTAATTTTTGTGGAGTGGTTATTGTCATTGCTATCTAGCATTTATACATAAGATCCGATCCAGTAATATTTATACCCTCCTCCATAATATGGATAATGGATAATATGGAGGGTATAATTAAATTTGTCATTCCATTTCTAACACATCGAAATATTCGTCGGAGACCCTATAAAGTATATATATTCTTGATCAACATGAAATTATAAGTCTATATAACCCACGGTGCGACTTAACTAAAATTAAATGAAAGGTGCTTACACTGTATCGTCTCCTTATAAAACAATGTCATGGCTGCAATTTCCCAACTTAAACTTATATATCTCAAAAATGGTACATCCTAGGAAAAAAATACGAAAACCAATATTATAAAGATTTTTCACAGCTATAAGATTTTCTCTAGTCACATTTCAATATGACTGACCGTTTTCAAGCAAATCGTGAAAACCTAAAAAAAACACACACACACACAAATGTGACCTGAACTTCTATATATCAAAAATGGTAAAATCTAGGAACAAATCTAAACAGCCAATCCTCTGGAGAATTTTCACAGCTACAAAATTTTCTTTAGCCCCATTTCGATAGGACTTACGGTTACCAAGCAAAATCGCGAAAACCTAAAATAAACCTAAAAATGTGAACTTTGACCGCGGTTTATTTAAAAATCCCTCCAGCGATTTTTTCTTGTTTTTGGATTTTTCTTATCTATGAACATTGCTGTTTCAGAATCCGCGAAAACTTCATTCAATGTTAGTTAAGGTGCACCCTATATGACATTGTTTTATAGGGGGCCATACAGTCAGTACATTGTCCCAATTTGAACTTCTATATCTCAAAAATGGTAAAACCTACGAAAATACCATTGAGGTCAGTCTTGTAGAGAATTTTCACTGCTACAACATTTTCTTCAATCCCATTCCAATAGGGCTTGCGGTTTTCAAGCAGACTCGTGAAAACCTAAATAAAAAAGCCCTACAAATGTGAACTTTGACTCATCTATGAACATTGTAGTTTCAGAAACTGCAGAAACTTCGTTAAGGCGCACAGTGAACCAGGCAGTATGTCCGTCCGCCCGTCTGCTGAAATCAAGATACAGCTCGCAATTTTTATGATAGAGCTTTATAATTTGGTAAAGAAGCTTTTATTACTCCTAGGATGTTTCGTATTGTAAATGGGCTACATCGGTCCATGTTTTGATATAGCCCCCATAGTACCGTACCTAACGATTTTCGGTATTTTCGTGGTTTTGGCCTCCAATATCCCACCGAAATGGCTGAAATTTGGTATTTAGTGTTCGTTGGGGATATAAAACTTTTCACCTGAAATTTGTCGGTATCGGTCTACGTCTTCATAAAACATACCTTCCGATTTTCGGAATTTTAAAGTTTGTATTTATTTGGAATTTAGTTTTTGTTGGGGTTATGCAAGTTTGCACCTGAACCTTGTTTATATATGTAGGTCCACGTCTTCATAGAGCCCCCATAGAACTGTACCTCCCGATTTTCGGTATTTTGAAGGTTGTCTCTACATTCCACCGAAATGGCTGGAACTTGCTATTTATTTTTCGTTGGGGCACAACTTTTCATATGAAATTTGTCGGTATTTGTCGGCACCTCCGGATTTTCGGTATTTTCAAGGTTAAGGCTTCAATATTTCACCGGAATGGCTGGGGGTATTTAAACTTTCCACCTAAAATTTTCTCGGTATAGATCCACGTCTTCATATAACCCCCATAGAATTGTACCTCCCGTTTTTTGGTATTTTGAAGGTTGTGGCCTCAATATTCCACAGAAATAGCTGACACTTGGTACATGGTCTTAATTGAGGGTACAAAACCTTCCATCTGAAATTTGTCGGTATATCTCCACGCCTTCATATAACCCCCATAGAACCGCATCTCCCGATTTTCGGTATTTTGAAGGTTGTGGCCTCAATTTCCCATCGAAATGGCTGAAATTTGGTGATTAGTCTTCGATGCGCATATTAAACTGTCCACCTGAAATTTCCTCGCTATACATCCACCTCTTCATATAGACCCATAGAACGGTTCCTCCCGATTTTCGGTATTTTGAAGGTTGTGGCCTCAATTACCCACCGAAATGGCTGAAATTTGGTATTCGTTGAGGGTACAAGACTATCCACCTGAAATTTTTCAGTATAGCTCCACGACTTAATATAGCCCCCATAGAACGACACCTCCGGATTTTCGGTATTTTCCAGGTTATGGCCTCAATATTCCACCGAAAGGGCTGGAATTTGTTATTTATTCTTCGTTGGGGGCGTAAAACTTTCCATATGACATTTGTCGGTACACGTCTTCATATAATTCCCATAGAACGGTACCTCCCTACGTTCGGTTTTTTTCAAAGCTTTAGCCTCATTATCACACCGAAATGACTGAAATTTGATATTTGGTCTTCTTTAGGGGTATAAAACTATCCACCTGAAATTTGTCGGTATCGGTTCAAGTCTTGATATAGCTCCTACATATATAACGATGCCTCCCGATTTTCAGTATTGTGAAGGTTGTGGCCTCAATATCTCACCGAAATGACTGAAATATAAATATAAAAATAAATATTCAAGAAGAGAATTATAAGTGTATGTTCACGTCCTGATTTTCGGTATTTTGAGAGTTTTAGCCAAAATATTCATCCAGAATAACTGAGATTTGGTATTTAGTCTTCGCTGAGGGTACAAAACATTTTTACAAGTACAAAACATCCTTTGCAAAAAATCAGTTAGTTTAGGTCCACGTCTTGGCATAGCCCCATCTAAGGGTAGCCCCGATTTAATATTTTTTTTTAAGATTTTAGCCACATTTTCCTAGAGAATTTGTTGTTAATAGGAATTTTGTGTTCCCATGTTTAAGTCTAACCGGTAGTGCCCAATTTTACGTATTTCGACGGTCTTTTGTCAAATTTTGGAACCGAAGTTGCTGTAATTTAATACCGTGTGTTGCCAGAGTATAAAAAAGCTCAACTCGGAAAATTGTAAATATTTTTACGCTTTTATAATACAAAACTAAATTAATACCCGCAGTACTACCATACTCGTACAGATTCTGGAACCCAACGATAGGATGCAGAGTAGAATATGCAGTGTAGTATAAGCAAATTCTCAAAGCGGTGAAAGAGAATATCGCTCATACAATTCTTTAAAAATATAAAACTTAAAATTAAAGTTAGAAAACATAACAATTATGACACATGATTTGTATCCATACGTATACTCGAACATATGCTTATGTTTATACCATCGATGTTGTTGCTGTTGTTGCAAATCATTCATCATTTACAAAAGAACCCCACAAATAGAATATGACCATAAATCAATACCTAAAAAATAACAAAATTTCCAGCAAGTAAAGATTATGGGCACAATGGAACGATTTAATATAAAATATAAGAATCCGTATAACGTACATTCCGACTTCAGGTATTTTGACCTTTTTAGCAACATATTTTTAACTATCTGTATAACGGTATCGTCCTATTTCAGTTATTTTCAAGTTTTTAGCTAACCCAATTAGTTAAAATTAGGTTACCCCAATCCTAAAATTGTGAGCCTTGATACCATCCATATCCCAGCGAAAAGTTTGCCTCCAAAGAGGCAGTTAAATGATATGTACAAGTGATTTGGAAGTGCATCAAATTATGCATTTTCACTCATGATTTTTACAAGGGAGTGACCCCGGAAAGAGGCACTCCATTGCACCGCATTTTAACTGACCCTTTGGCATTGCATTTTAACTGAACCTTTGGCACCGCATTTTAACTGAACCTTTGGCACCGCATTTTAACTGACCCTTTGGCATTGCATTTTAACTGACCCTTTGGAGTAGAATAGGAGGCAGTCCAGAGCACGTGGTTTGAATAACAAAATAAAATGCATTTATTATTTGTGTAAAACAAAAATATTAATAACTTTATTAAATTAACACAAATTATGAAAATTCTCTATCGAATTCAATCGCAAACATGTGTGTTTCCTCCGCTTTTCATTTAATCCAAACTTAAGTGCTTTTGCTTCATCTGCTAAATGGGTTTGATATTGTCTTCCCATCACCAGTTAAGATTTTGATATGTACTCCAACAGCACTCCATTGGGAAATTTTCTTCTCGTGAGATACCGGAAAAATGTTCACAAATTAAATATTATTTAGTTTGTATTAACAAATGTTTGGAAACGTTAACACGATGAGCTCTTTTTGGAAATGTATTCCGCTGCCTGTAGAGATGAACAAACTGATTTATGTACATGTAGGGATCTCTAACAACTGCTAATAAAATGTAGTGAACGGAGTGCCTTTTTCACGAATCCGTTTGCACTGCATCCGGATGCTGTTAAATTGTGAGGAATTGGAGTGCCTTTTTCACGACTCCGTTGAACTGCCTCCGGATGTTGTTAAAATGTGACAAATGGATGTGATTGTTTGGATTGCATCCAAATGCGGTTAAAATGTGAGGAATGGAGTGCCTTTTTCACGACTCCGTTTGAACTGCATAAAAACATGCCGTGAAAGAACTAGTCTACATTGCACTACTTCCAATTTATTTTGCTGGGTATTAGTTCAGAATATTTCATGGCGGTGTCTATAAAAAGTTCGGTCCGGCTGCTTTTTTATACCCTCCTACTAGTATGGAAGGTATATTAAGTTTGTTTTTCCGTTTGTGACGCATTGAAATACTCATTTGCGATCCTATAAAGTATATATATATTCTTGATCAGGAAAAAATTCTGAGTCAATCTATACATGTCCGTCCGTCTGTGATAATCACTCTAGAATTCACAAAAATTAAGATTGGGCACTGAAATGGGAAAATGTGTCTTTTATTTGCAGGTAGGTTAAGTTCGATGATGGGCTATATAGGTCCACGTTTTGGTATAGGCCCCATATAACGGTATAACCGATTTCCGTTTTTAGCTACATTTTCTGACCGAATAAGTTATAATTTAACATTTAGAATTCTACGTGGCTGTGAAAGTTCTCTACCAAAAAAACGTCAACATAGGCCCATGTTTTGGTATAGCCCCCATATAACGGCATCTCTCGATTTTCGGTATTTTGAGGATTTAGCTAAAATGTTAAACCGAACTAGCTGTAATTTGAAATTTGAAAATCTCAGTGGGCACGAAACTTATTCACTAAAAATCTTTACCATCCCAGCAAAATGTTCGAAGCCAAAGATGCCATTCAATCATGGGTGCAAGTGATCTTGCATGTCATCTTTTTAGCATCTTCATCGATGAATTTTATATGAGCGTGAACCCCAAAAGATGCTATTCATTTTTGAATCAAAAGAATGTCATTTACACCAATGCTTTGACATGTCATTTCCACCAATGCTTTGGCATGCCATTTTCACCAACCCTTTCCAATGTCAATATCATTACGACGAGAGTTTTGACAACGTTGGTTGTGACATAGAGTCTCATATATTTAGAAAAATTGTATAAATAAAAACACAGAATTCATCTCTATTGGATCGATGGAATGGGTTCAAATGCTGATGAAAAGATCGGATCTTTCACGACTTCCTTTGCATTGTTTCAAATGCTAATGAAAACATCGGATCTTTCACGACTTCCTTTGCATTGTTTCAAATGCTAATGAAAACATCGGATCTTTCACGACTTCGTTTGAGCCAATGGAAAAGATGCCATGAAATCACGTCATCGCATGGAACCCCTTCCTTCAAATTTTGCTGGGATAGGTCCATGTTTTGGTATAGGCCCCATATAATGGTACCTTCCGATTTTCGGTATTTTGAGGATTTTAGCTACATTGTTTGACGGAACTACACGGTTTCCTGCAGTTACTGAACTGTTCCATTAAAAATAGGTAAGATAGGTCCACACTTTGATATAGCCACATAGGTGTTACATATTTCTTAGATTAGGTAATTTAGGCATTTGGGGCATACATGTTCCAAAAAAATTTTGCATCTAAAATTGCGGACAGGAAAGGAAACTAATTATTCCATTTTAAATAAGAATACTTTATGGTGGAGGGTATAGAAAGTTTGGTCCGGCCGAATTTAACGACTTTTTATTTGTTTCTTGTTATATTTCTCTCTTTTATCCACATATTTTGATACCTTTCTTGTGTGCTTCATCCCACTAGCAAGATGAACTAGATAGGTATCATAAACTATAGTTCCACTTTAGACCTCTCACAGAACAACTAAATGTTAACTTTAACATGGGGATCTCATAAGAGGTATTACGCGGAGATGGTTTTATACCAATTCCAGGTTTACAATTACAAGGGGTGATTTTTGTACTAGTACGGCTTAGAAGTAGTTCTGAACTAATTTTCATTGCAGCACAACACTCAGGTCATGCCACGGATTCCTTAGAGGGGGCCTTTGGTACCCAATCAAGTAAAGATTTTGGGTTTGGCCAGGATGGAGTGGGTAATACCACAGTTTATACAGTTGGACACTAAGCCCACCTGATTGTTATGTTTGTTGTCAAAAACATTATTGTGATTTAAAATACAAAGAAACTCAAATCACAATAATATAAAATCTGTTATGTATGTTGTCAAAAGTTGTTAACAGAACTCTGAAGGTCGGCCCTTCTATAGGCCTTGGGTAATACTTTTCTACTGCGCTGATAAGTTATCCCATTAAGCAATTGGAATATGCTGTGTCAGTTCTTACTTTATTAGCTATGTTCTATAAAGTCCGAAACTGTTCTGCAACACTATAATGGCCCATGTCGATTTTTTGTTCGATGAATTCCTTCCATCTATCACAACATGAACGATTTTGTTTCTTGTGATCTGATCTAGCGACAGTCCGGGGTCCGCACGCCTTATGTTTATTTATGTGTTTAAATTTGGTCCTATAACAATCATGTTTTTTTCAGACGCGATTTTTAACAGCCTCATTTCGTTGACGGATGTCCCACTTTTACATACTGGAAGATTCGTTTAAACAAATTATGAATGTGTATTATTTAGAACCTAAAACCTCTTTCCTATTTTACTGACCGTTTAGTTAAATATTTTATTTTTACATTGCATATCATTTGTATTTCTTCACCTGTCCCATTGTGCAACATTTGGCTTATAAATAAAGAGGATTGATTCCTTCCTCCCACCTATTTTTTCCTCGCGACCACACATTCATATTTTGACATTTGATTTCACTTAACAAAATTTTCAGGATTTTTGCCATTATTATTGTTGTTGTTGATTTGGCTTCTGTTGTTGACACCCACCACAGAAAAATTCGGCTGCCGGTGGCATGTCCATAAAATCATTGTCAGACATTGATGCGATTATCATGGGGGCATATTTATAAGCATAAGAGTATACATACATTTGTATGTACATTAGGGTTATGACTTTTTGACATTTGTTCTCAAAAATGATTTCCAGTAGCGGCAATGAAAGAACTTTTGCCTATTAATGCCTAATAGCTCATTTAGACTAGTCATAAATCCTCGACTGGATTTAATAAATCCAGTACAAATCTCATTGCATTTAGATATACATTTTGGAGGATTTAAATGGCAGTCAGCTGATTTTTGTTCATAGCACAATTACCAAGGTAGATGCATCAGCCCATCTGATCGAATTAGAAACGTCAAAAGATTTTTTTGTAAATTGAATTCGTCCTAAAAAACATACGTCAAATTACAAATTTATTGTTTAATACTGAAAATGTTAGCACATTATGCTACTAATGCTAACTAAAGAGCAAATAAAGAATTATTCTATCGCAGTTTGCCCATCTAAAATAAATAAACTAATTATTTTATCGTTTAGACATCGTTAATATTAGTCTGGGTTGATTAAAATCAACTTTGTACATCAAAACAAATTTAATTTTTCCGCCTTGTTTACAAATTTTTACATTTTAAATTATTTCTAGTGTAGTAATTCACCGATGCATCTACCTTGTTTCTTGTGCCAGCTTGCAACTTTTTGTATTTTCTAGCAACATGTTGCAAAAAACAGAGTTGTATACGAGGATTTATGCCGGATTTGAAACAAATCCACTCAATACGATGATTTATTTTTGTATGGGAAATCTGGTATATTTTGGCCGGATTTAGCTAATAAAACCTGATAATGGGCTAAATCCGGCAAATTATGTCATATCTAAATGACCTATAAAATAAGTTTCTTTGCTTTTAAGAATTAAAAATGAAATGACAAAAAACCTCAAAAAAAATATTTCCTGTTGCACGAATGAATGACCTTTTGCCTATTAATGACTAAGATAACTTTTATTCCATTTAAATATTGAACAAATAAAAATATTATTCTTCACAAACTAAATTCATATCACAATAAACTTTAATTTACAGTGGAGAAAGAAGTCGAAAGTGCAATCCCCTACCTATATATAAAAATACTAAGAGAAAGCGATAAAATAATAACGAATTGGTATACGAAACCAACATCTTCAGGGAGACTAATAAATTACAACTAGACGCAACCTTATAACATGAAAATCAATACTGCAACAAATCTTTTAAAGAAAGTATTTGAACTAAGTGACGTCAGATTCCACAAGGAAAACAAGATACTATTAGAGAAAATCTTAAAAAAGAATAACTTTCCAATTAACTCAATAAAACAAGTAGTTGAAAAAATCACACAGAAAAACTCAACACAACAAAATACAGAACAACTAAATTATCTCAGTGTACCATTTATACCTAAGCTCACTGAAAATAAAACCTTAAAAGACATCATAACAACAAATAACACTGCCATTGCATACAAATCAAATGAAACACTAAAAACAATTTTCGCAAGAGGAACAACAAAAAGGGACAAACTAATAGCCCATTTAGATATGACTTTATTAGCCGGATTTAGCACATTATCTGGTTTTATTTGCTAAATCCAGCCAAAATCTACTAGATTTCCCATACAAAAATAAATCCTCGTGTTGAGTGGATTTGATTTAAATCTGGCATTAATCCTCGTATACAACTCTGTTTTTTGCAACATGTTGCAAGAAAATATAAAAAGTTGCAAGCTGGCACAAGAAACAAGGTAGATGCATCGGTGAATTGCTACACTAAAAATAATTTAAAATGTAAAAATTTGTAAACAAGGCGGAAAAATTAAATTTGTTTTTATGTACAAATTTGATTTTAATCAACCAAGACTAATATTTACGATATCTAAACAATAAAAAAATTCATTTATTTATTTTAGATGGTAAACTGCGATAAAATAATTCTTTATTTGCTCTTTAGTTAGCATTAGTAGCATAATGTGCTAATATTTGCAGTATTAAACAATAAATTAATAATTTGACGTATGTTGTTTGAGACAAATTTAATTAACAAAAAATTCTTTTGAGGTTTCAAATTCGATCAGATGGGCTGATGCATCTACCTTGTTAATTGTGCTATAAACAAAAATCAGCTGACTGCCATTTAAATCCTCCAAAATGTATATCTAAATGCAATGAGATTTGTACTAGATTTATTAAATCCAGCCGAGGATTTATGGCTAGTCTAAATGAGCTATAAACGAAAACGACGTTGTATACGAGATTAGATTGAATCTAATCATTAGATGCAATGGAAATGATACAGAATATTGCAACAAAGTTTATGTGCGAACAACAAAAAGAAGACTAGGAGTACGATTGAGCGAACATGACTGTGACATAAAGAAAGGAAAAAACAACACAGCACTAGCACAACATGTCAACGAGAAGAAACATACAGCTGACTTGAAAAATGTCAGAATACTAGATAAAGAGAGGATTGAAAATAAAAGATATACATTAGAAAGTTTACGTATTCAAGAGAGAATACGAATGTCAATAAATACAAAGGAAGATAAAGACAACACAAAGCTACAGTACTCGGTTACAATAACATAACGTGATAACTCGAAAATCCGGAGATACCGTTATATGAGGGCTATACCTAAACATGGACCTATGTTGACGATTTTTGGTGGAGAAGTGCTGTGACCAAAATAAAACTTCAAATGTCAAATTACCGCAAGTTCGGTCAGAAATACTGATAAAATGCTCAAAATAACAAAAATCGGCAGGTACGCTTAGATGGGGTCTATATCAAAAAGTGGAATAATATTGAAAATTTTTAGTGGAAACGTTTTGTCCGGGTATCTCAAGTGTCAAATATCGGGTAGTTCCGTCAAACAATGTAGCTAAAATCCTCAAAATACCAAAAATCGGGGCTATACCAAAACATGAACCTATATTGACAACTTTTGGTGGAGAAGAGTTGTGTCAATTTACAGCAAGTTCGAAATACAGATAAAATGCTCAAAATATCGAACTTCGGCAGGTATGCTTAGATTTTCGGTATTTTCTAGGTTTTGGTCTCCATATCTCACCGACATGCCTGAAATTTGGTATTTTGTCTGCGTTGGAAGTATAAAACTTTCCACTTTAAATTCGTCGGTATAGGTCCACGTCTTCATATAGTCCTCATAGAACGGTACCGATTTTCGGTATTTTGATGGTTGTGGCCCCAACATCCCAGCGATGAGATTTTTTTAAAGAGTGTTGCTACATTTTCCCTCTGAAGTGGATGTAACTTGGTATTTTGCAATCGCAATGGGTAGAAAACTTCCTCACAGAAAATTATCAGTATAAAGTTATTATCAGCAGTTAAGATGTTATTGATGTTATTCTTCTCCAATGAATAATAATTGTTCTTATTTATTTCAATACAGTGGTGGTGGAAGGTATAATGACGCCGTTCTTACTTGTTTATCGAATCACCTTGTAGTTAAGATTTTATCTCATCTTAGTTAAAAGCTCATCAAAATATTTTACTGGGATATGAGGTTGTAAAAAAGTCGTTACCCTAATGTATATATGTCTGTGTATATGTTGGCTCGTATATGTTTTTCGAAGCAAATCCTTATTCATGTAGCATTCATATTTTTACACTAACACAACCGTATTACACTACACGAGCATATACATTTGCTTAAAAAGGATTTTTTCTGTTTGAGTAACTCCATCGACAACATCAACAACGACGACAACCACATCCAATTCTTTTGTCGAAATGTTAAGGTTTGTTTATTTGATGATACATCTGTTCCTGCCATAGAATCGCTATTGTGTAGCATTAGCATGGCTTCTAAGGCCAATAAAATACGGAGGAGTTTTTGAATAGAAGAAGTTTTAAAATCATAAATATATTTTTTCAAATGAAAAACACCATGCAATTTATTTGGTCAAATTAAAATGGTGACTTCCTGACTGATATATTTTCTTTGGGTACTTACGAAAAATAGCATTATAAAATTTAGTCCATGTAACTGAAGAAATCCAATACTTACAAAATATCTCCCTTTTAGACAATAGTGAATGCTATGCTGCCCTTATTTAAATCGTATCGAGTGTTACTCGACTACTAATTCAATGTGATTGCGGTAGGCAATCAATCAAATTGTGTATAATAAATGCAATATCCTTTCAAATACCACCCTGTCAGCTATAAATAACATTTTGATTTTTTGTTGTTGTTGTATTCGCTCATCGCCTTCATCTTTTGGATTTGAAGGGAAGTCATAAAGAAAATATAATAACGTATTTAATAACACATAACTGAAGGAGAACTAAATAGACAGCCAACCAACTACTAGTAAAGATGGATGGCTTTTAAAAAAGGATAACTTATATATCGTCTGCTCCGTCGGAAAAGGTCGTAAGTCCACTTTTTTTTGGAAATCGCGTTTTTGTTCCAGGATGATAGTACAAGTCAAAACACGCCGTATGATACAAAGAAAATGGTAATATGTCGCGTTTTTCTATATGTATTGCCCTTGTCGGAAAAGGTCGTAAGTCCACGAAACGTACAAATTTGACTACGAAAAGGTCGTAAGTCCACAGGAAAATGTATACTTTAAAAGAATACTACAGCTAATGCAGTTCAGATATAATGTTTAACGTCATCCATGGTTGGGGTACAATGTAAAGAACTAGCCTACACCTTTGGATGATAATCGGATAATATTTGGCGGAGCCTGCGAACCAAACTTTTGAACAAAAATTTGATAATTTCAATATTGCAACGAAAATTTACTTTTTAAATCTATTTCCCCTATCAGCGCACTGATTATGAAAGACGGACTTCTGGCCTTTTCATTGGTACAAATTGGGATGCTGTATGTGTTCAAATTGAAAATGTGTAAAAAAAACAGAATTTTTACTGTTTTTACTGTCGTATATCTTACTTAACTTTATCAACTGGTGATTTGTGGTTTCTCTATGGACATTTATTCACATAACGAGATTAGTTTGTATTCTGAATTCAATAAGGCAATTCCTTCTAACAGACGGGTAAGTGCAATGTTTATCTTATTGAATGATTCTAAAATATTAATTGATTGAAATGTTATTAAACTAAGAAGACAACATGGTTTTTGCTAAAAAAGAGCAGTATGAATTTGGAATGGAATTAGACGATGGTGTCATGAGTCTAGTTCCCTCTGGTTTTCACGGTGATTCTGAAAGTTCTGATGATAAACTTCCTAAACGGAGGAAAACATTACTTGCTGAAGATTCTACATGGTTTGCAGACAAAAACAAAAGATGCAGGGAGTTGGGGCAGAAATACTTGGAAAGACAAAAAGGACACTATTTGGGATTACAATGTAGCTAAAAAACTACATACATTAACGGAATTAATCATGAAATTTAATTGAAGGAAAGTGTCGTAAGGCAAAAATACAAGGTCGTAAGTACAATGTGTCATGTTTTATATTAAATATTAGCCGAACCGGTCCACGTTGCTGGCCCTTGAAACAGTTTATGTTACGTTTTCGTATGTCAATTATATTTTTTTGCATCGCAAATTAGTTGGGATATGCAAGTGACTAACAATAACAAGTAAGAACGTCGTTAAATTCGGCCAGGCCGAACTTGTTATACCCCCCACCATGAGTTGTATTGAATTTTACTTCAATTAGTTTCCTTTCGGTTATGAAGTAGACTAAATACCAAATTTCAGTAATTTCGGTAAAACAATGTGCCTAACCTTCAAAATACCGAAATTCGGGAGGCACCGTTCTATGGGCTATATGAAGGCGTGGACCTATATAAACAAATTGATGGGAGAAAGTTTTATACGAAGAATAAATACCAAATTTCAGCCATTTCGGAGGAATATTGAGGCCACACCTTCAAAATACGGGAAATCTGGAGTTAACGTTCTATGGGGGCTATATGAAGGCGTCAATACCAAACATCCTAGAAGTAATATAAACGTCTATACCAAATCACTAAGATCTATCTTAAAAATTGCGAGCTGTATCTTAATTTCAAAAGACGGACAGACGGTCATGTTTATACCGACCTAGAATTTTACTCTGATCAGGAATATATATCATTTACAAGGTCTCCGCTGAATATATCTATATGTTACAAACTGAATGACAAATTTAATTATACCCTCCATATTATGGTGGAGGGTATACAAATCTTCAGAAATATTGGTGTCCATATGAACATACCGCCAAATAACTGATGAATTGAGGCATACCGACTGTGTCTACCTTCTTATAATGTATCGTATATACCTGATGAAACTATAGCTATCGATATGTTGCCTTCTAATCTAAACACTTGCTTTCCAATAAGACCAAAGCTTCGTTATGCATAACATCTGGATTGGGGAAACGGAATCGTTCGTAAGTTTTATATAAATAGCGCATTTAAAACATAGGGCACAATATATAGCCTACTTCCACTAAGGGACATCCCTGTGCATAATCTGAAAATTACATGGAACAAGTACTTAGGGTCGGTGATTCAACAACCGTTGCCTCAAAAATTAGTTTTCTGACCGATACTTTCATAAATTTTGCAAAAAAGGGGTTTTTAAAAAATAGGGCCTGCCCCCGCACCCTCCGAAATTAAAAAAAATATAAAGCCTATTTTCACCTCGTTTGTTCCTTGTATATTCTCTGAAATTTTTTAAAAAAATCGGTTCAGCCGTTTTTGAGTCTATGCGGAACATACAAACATACACACATAGCCTTTTATATATAAGATTTCACCCAAAAGGTTTGGTCCATTAAACCCGCTAGTAATTATCTCATCACCATGTTAAATTGCAAGCTTATTCTTTGTCTTAAACTCAAATCATTCATAAAATTTCGCTCCGATCGGAATATTACTGCGATCTACAGGACAGCTACAAAGTCGGGTAAAAATTGTGGGTTTCGTCCATTTCACATCTTTCGATCATAACCAACATCTAATGGGGTCACTTCTGGTCGGAACCCGACTTCTCCACAAAATTTCGTGACGATCGGTCCAAAATTGAGGCCTGGAGTTTTATTACAATTGTTAATGGATGGACTGACACACATAGCTGGATCGCTTTATCTCGTCAAGATATGAAAAAATGGCAAGCGGAGGGGGTCTACGACGAATACTTCGCGATGTTACACAAATATTGGACAAAACAAACAAAGTATAAATATTTTATTTTAAAAACGTCCGTAAATTGTAGGAAAAGGTTGTAAGTCCCTACAAAAATACAAAACTGTACAAGGAAAAGGTCGTAAGTCCAAAGACATCCAATTATCTCCCAAACGCGACGGAATTTTATCAAACAAAGTACAGGTATTGAAGCGGAATAAATAAACGAAGAATACTGCATTTGCCACCATAATAAAATCTTTAATACAGAAATCGCTGGAATGTTTTTTCTTCCTCCTGAAAAATTTATTGAGAGGGACTTACGACCTTTTCCGACGGAGCAGACGATATATGTTATATATTAGAGTGTATTTATATTTAAGCATATTTTTTTATATATCAATTTTTTATCTAAAGATCATAAGTTTATGGTATACTATTTAAGTTATAATAAATTTGTTTTGGGGCAAAGCTTAGCAGTACTTCAGTATGTTGATAAATGAAATTGAAGGATTAGTAGGCGAAGTTGGTGTGCTTTAGTCACTTGGAGAATGCAGCATCTAGGAAGAACAACATGGAGCAGGTGACATAGGGCTTTTTAATTTTTAAAACAAGTAAAAACGGCGTTAGGATTGACGGGGAAGACATTTTTATAGCCTCCACCACAGTTATGCTCAAGTAAAATAGTATAATTAGTTTCCTTTCGTTTATCAAAGTACTTAAGTCCGCTATTATTATAAGCCGTATTTTATATGATTCTTGCTCTGAATTATACCCGCACTGAATCAGTTACTCTTCCCATAATAATAATTCTACGATAACAAAAAAATGATAATAAAAATTTGATTTTATACCTTATACCATACTAAGTTTGTTTTTCCGTTTGTAATGC
Source organism: Musca autumnalis (assembly GCF_047663935.1). Taxonomy (NCBI): domain Eukaryota; kingdom Metazoa; phylum Arthropoda; class Insecta; order Diptera; family Muscidae; genus Musca; species Musca autumnalis. Next base: position 153,253,237 of record NW_027411755.1, read on the forward strand.
ATTGAAATAATATTTTGCGACCCTTTAAACATATATATTAGGGTTATGACTTTTTGACACTTTTTCTCAAAAACGATTTCCTGTAGCGAGAATGAATGAACTTTTGCCTATTAATGCCAAAAATACAACAAAATCGAACTTTTTTTTTAAATTACAAGAAACCCCGCACAGTTTATGAAAGAGGACCCAAAAAAAAGAAGACACGTGGATCGGCGTTTTGAAAGTTTACGTCGGGAAGTAACCTAAATATGGGTGGCAAGTTCCGCCCATTTCTACAGGTTCTGAAATATTCGACATCAGATTCCTTAGAATTCTTGCATTTTAGGTATAAAGTGCCTTTGGCAATATTATTGACAAATTAATCCTCATGCGAGTCACTAAAGAGGTCTTTTTGGTTTCTTTCAAAAACGTTTAAAAACTCCTTTAAAATGTGATCGTATCAAATCAAAATATTCTACAAAATTATTTGTCATAAATTTTTACTATAGGTCCCCGAATACACCAAAACTTTAAGACGTACCTAAGCGCCAGGGATCTGCCAAAAGTAAAATCACGTTTTAGGGTTAATGTTGTTAGAAGACGTCATAGCCAAAAATAATCTCCATCAAATTTTAATATAAGTCGCCGAATAAATGAAATATGTATTTGCAATATATATCAAGAAAATATATACATTAAGTTTGCCAACAAAACACCCAAATATTTTTTGAATTACTTTGTTTTGTTTTTTTTTTCGAGTTGATGCATGAAAGTAACATGAAATTTAGTTCTAGACGAAAGGTGTTAGAAGAAGAAATATTCTACTCAACATTTCATTGTAAGTCCTAGAACAAACTAGATATCTGAGTAAAATACTTTGTTAAGAAAATGACGTTACAAAATTCGATATTATAGGTAGAAATTATTTGTTAAACTTTTAGACTCTTAAATAAAATTTATTCCATACTGAGCCAAAATCTCCTAAACTACCCCCAAAACGTGGGGGTTCTGTCAAAAGAAGAAATGTTCCAAATCAAATTTCATTATGAGTCTCTGAACAAAAGAAATTTGTAGCTATAATATTTAACATGTTTTCGCTTTTTATATATGATTTAGGACCATATTCTATCGTTTTTATTCACATTTTCGTTATCTGCGGTCACAAAATATATTTTATTGATGTTTTTTCATAATAAATTCTTTCAGAAGATTATGTGTGCTCGATCCAAACTCTCTTTGAAATATCTATGGTGAAAATATATAGGGAAAATATTGATAACCCAGATCGGACTTTGAAAAATTACGTATTCTTATACCCTCAGCCTTTAGGCTAAGGAGGGTATATACACTTTTATACGAGCAAATTGTGCCTCATCGAAATAATGGTTTTAGACCCCAAGTATGTTTGGACGAAATGTGTTTCAGACAATTTGGAGTCGATCTAGCCATGTCCGTCCGTCTGTCTGTCCTGCAGGCTGGCTTTCGTAATATGTTGCCCAAACTTAGCTTAAGTTCGAAAATGAGCTACATCGGTCCACTCCTTCCGGTACCTCCCCCACAAAAGTTAGAAAATGTTCGGAAAATTTGTACGTACGATAACTCTTGAAGGAAGCAACCGATTTGATCCATACTTTGGAACTCGTGAAATGTCTAGCAGACTTAGATGAGGTTCCAATATGGACACAATCGGTCCACTCCTACGGTTACCTCCCACACAAAACTTCGGAAAAGTTCACTTTAGGACCTGCTCTCGAATCGCTTTGATTTTTGTTTTAGCAACTTGTATTCACTGCCCCCCATACGACGGTACAAGTTTCATCAGGGGCAAGTCCATATTTCCTTAGAAAATAGCCTGAAAGTTGCACAAAACCCCTATGACACCGTGTGAGGTGGTTGGAGCGCAATATATCTTTAGAACGGATCTGCCGATTCGGTCCACAGTTTGGCCTTAGTAATATTTTGTCCAAACATAGTTTAAGTTTGAAGATAAGCCATATCGGTCCACTCCTTCAGGTACCTCCCACAGAAGTAAAAAAATGTTCGGAAAATTTGTTCATACGGCAACTCTTGAAGGGAGTGGCAGAATTGGTCCATACTATACACATCCTAATATATCTACTAGATATAGATCAGGTTCTAATAAGGACTATATTTGTTCACTCCATCCGGTACCTCCCACACAAAATTTCGGATAGTTCACTTTAAGATCTGCTATCCAATTACTTTGATTTTTGTTGAAGCAACTTGCATTCGCTGCCTTAATTACGATGGTAAACGTTTTTTCAGGGACAGGTCCATACTTCTTGAGCAAACATGACGAAGGGTGTAAAAACCCACTATGGTACCATATGTAGTGGCTGGAGATCCACTTCAATAATGGTCAATGTAGATCCATTCCTTTTAGTATCTCCTCCGCCAAACTTTTGATCTCTAATCCTAATGAACATTTTTGTCGGTTCTAATTCCCAAAATTTTTAAAAACCCCTAAATAAATACGTTTTTTGGGAAAAATTGTTTCAATATATACAGGCTGAGGGTATATCTCTGTCGGCAAAGCCGACTGATACTGTTTTACTTGTAGTACTATAAACTAAAATAACGACAGCAGGATAAGTCATAGGTTCCTGATATTGTATGTGAAAATGCGGGGATAGTCTACGGCTATTGTCCAGTGAATATATCCGACATACGAGCAGTGTTGCCGACAGTTTTTGATGAGAAATCGTCAACAATATTTGAAAAATCGTCAAAAAATCGTCAACATGGTCCAAAACTCGGTTTGGTTACCGTTTAATGCGATTTTTCGCTGCTATTTTTGTGAATGAGACTGACAACATAAGATATACAATCCACAGCAATAAATCTAACCGAATATCATATGGTAGAACAAATACAAGGTAAAGTAAATACTACAACAAATACAACTCGAACAACAACCACAAAGGAATTTGTTTTTGTTTGTAACGTTACTGCCAGTTGTATTTGTAAACAAAACAAGGAAATGTCTATAAATTATTGGAATTTAAAAAACTAATAATTTTTCACATTTGGTTCAATATTTTGGAAAACATGAATGAAAATTCGTTACATTTTCAATTTTTATGTTTCCACATCATTCCACTAAATGCATAAATTCTCGCAGAAAGTAGAATTTTTGCAGAAAAGTTTGGGGTCGCTGGAAATTCATAGAAAAAGGAGAAGCTGTTTCAATGTTTTGTTTTAGAAATCAAAGAAGCACATGTTTATTAGGGCTTTATTTTTTTAAATTTTAACAAAATACCTCACATATTAACAAACGTTGTATCGCCTCTACAAGCGGGGATTTACTGCGCGGCTTATCGCTCGAACTTGGAGGAGGTTACATATCATTGATATGAAGAAGTCTTTCTGGGAAATGTTTTTTTTCCTAATGATATATTTTTTTCTCAAAAAATATATGTCCCTAATGTACATCGAAATAGAAATAAATGTATAAAATGTCATATGAAATTTGACACTAACGTTACAACCCAGTTCAGTCAGCTGTGTATTGCTGCTACCTTTTCTTATTCTACCATGCGAATATCACTTAAATACTGCTATAAAACCAGCTTCCAGAATATGATAGTTTTCCTATGGTTATCGAGTTTGAAGCAATGCAGTATGGTAAAGCTGGGTACACATTGCCATTTTAAATGGTAGCTTAGCTCAAATATCGCTTGCTTCACAGTGTGACTGCCCATATTTGTCCGTACATTACAATTTTCATTCAAAACTGGCTGACAGCTTAAAGAGGGCATTTGTAGGAAGTTAATAAAGCTGGACTCATATTTTTTATAACAAAATATATATAAGTAATATTTTATCTCGAAAACTTTTTAAGGAAGATTTTCATCTATTACCATAACTAAAGAAAAAAATTTCAGCTCATGTAATTTGAATGTGGGGCAAAAACTATGAAATACTTGTGCCTAGATATGCCAGATATGTGCCTAATTATAGCCAATCCGTCTGGATATTACTATAAAACATTAAAAAGCTCAAAAACCGAGTTTGGAACATTGCTTTCCTTAAAATCTTTCGTGAAACTTTGGTCAAAATTTAGTTATCGTCTTTTATTTCATGCATTTCTGGCTTAGGTGAAAAATCGTCATTTTGGACCATAAAATCGTCAAATCGTCATTTTTCAATTTTGGGCCAAAAAATCGTCAAAATGACGATAAATCAGCAAATTCGGCAACACTGCATACGAGTCCTAACATCAATGATTTTGGCATGACCCTAAATACTATAATGATGGCACCTAGAATCTGTTTCTTTTATTGAATTTTTGAATCATTTTTGATTATTCAATAGAAAACATGTTCCTCTCTCGCATAATGTTGATATTTAAGGAAGAAGTATGGTAAATTACAGTTTTAGAGTCAGATGGAGAATGTTCCATATCGATGGCGAACAAAAAATAAAATTTGAAAAAACTTTAACGGTGTCGATATGAGAGCATTTTGAACAAAAACGTGGCAAAGGCGCCCCATATTACCATATATGAGTTTTTAATTTTCGAATAAATTTAAGATTTTTGATTTTTTTAAATTTTTACAAACATTTTTTTTTTAAATTTTTTGTATTTTTATGGTTTATTTACGGATGTTCGATCTTTTTTTATAGATTGGAACATACGAATAACTCAGCACTCACATTTTAATGAAAATATGAAAAAAAACTCAAAAAAAACTATGAAAATATCTTTATCCGTTCAAAAGACACAGAGGTTTGACCTGGAAAAACGATTCTGAACCACTGTGCGTCTGCAGATAACCTTTTGGAAACATGCATCTCAAGATTCCTTTTATTCCTTGCATTTTACGCTTAGCATCTTAATGAAGGGGTATTTTTTGTAAAGTTTTCCATAAAGTGGTTAATTTTAAGATTAGGTGGTAGTTAGTTTTGAAAGGGAAATTATTGACGCCGTATGTAATTTTCGACGCGAAATTTTCAAAAGGCCTATAATCGTTTTAGTTTTTCATTCATATCTCATAAATAGGTCCAATTCTACATATTTTATATTTGATTATATTACATTATTTTTTAATTGAATTATTCTCTGATTTCTCTGATGTTAAATAACAAAACAAAATTTTTTTGTTACGTTTAACATTTATGTTTCAATATTTGTGTACAATTTAGTATAACTCAATGAATCATATTAGCTACTAAAATTTTGAAATTTTTTTACTTGATTCCATAATAAACTAGAAAAAATTATTACAAAAAACAACAAAATATTATTAGATTGGTTATTGTATTATGACCCCGACGTGATTTGAACACGCAACCTTCTGATCTGGAGTCAGACGCGCTACCGTTGCGCCACGGAGTCTTGTGGCTGTTGATTGCACGATTCTTGGTAAAGCGCGCATACACAAGCACCCACCCCACCCGTTCCACAACACATTTCTATGGCGCGCTTTATCACTGTTAAACAGTTCATTCGTTCTATTTATAAATCTGTATTTTAGTTGATATGCAAATGGCCGCACAAGTCTTTTTATACCCTACACCACTATGTGGGGAGGGTATTATAAGTTGGTTTTGGCCAAAAAGTTTGTAACGCATCGAAATAATGGTCGTAGACCCATACTTATATATACCAAAATGAATGTCTCGACGAGCTGAGTCGATCTGGCTATGTGTGTCCGTCCGTCAGTCCGTCCGTCCGTCCGTCTGTCCGTCTGTCCGTCTGTCCATCTAAACCTTGTAATCACGCTACAGGTCGCAATTTTGATCGGATCGTCACGAAATTTTGGATGTTGATGGGGGTCCCGGAGGGGAAGAAGCCTATTGATTTTGGTGATGGTCGGATAATATTTAGGGGTCGGAAAGGGCAAAAAACTTAGGTGGATAAAAAGACAACGTTTTTTTTCAAAGCGTATATCTCAGCTTCTATATGGGGTATACCAAAAGCAAAACCTGACAATGAAAGCAGAAAATATCACCTTTCTAATGATTTAAAGTAGGTGCTCCTAGGTGATCAAACAACGAAGATATCACAATAGTAGCAAATAAAACCCCAATTTTCATTTTTGCGATTTTAATTATATTGACGAATATCACAGCTTTGGTTGAAAATTTTCAAAAAGCAAAGCCTGACCATGAAAGTAGAAGATCCCGTCTTTACAATGATGCAAACTAGGTCGGCGTAGGTAACCAAATAACGGAGATATCGCAATAGTCGGTAATGCATCCCATTTTTCTATTTTTTTGGAAATCACGCTACAGGTCGCAATTTTGATCGGATCGTCACGAAAATTTAAGGGTTAATGGGGGTCTCACAGATGAAGAAGCCTATTGATTTTGGTGATGGTCGGATAATATTTAGGGGTCGGAATGGGCAAACACTTATTTGGAGAAAAGTCAACATTTTATTTCAAAGCCAATATCTCTGTTTCTTTAAGAGGTATATCAAAAGCAAAACCTGGCCAGGAAAGTAGAAAATATCACCTTTACAACGATGTAAAGTAGGTTGTCGTAGGTGGTCAAATAGCAGAGATATGGCAATAGTCGATAATGCATCCCATTTTCCGATTTTTTTGTAATCACGCTACAGGTCGCAATTTTGATCGGATCGTCACGAAATTTTGGGGGTTAATGGGGGTCCCAAAGAGAAAGAAGCCTATTGATTTTGATGATGGTCGGATAATACTCAGGGGTCGGAATGGGCAAACACTTATTTGGAGAAAGGTCAACGTTTTATTTCAAAGCCAATATCTCTGTTTCTTTAAGAGGTATATCAAAAGCAAAACCTGGCAAGGAATGTAGAAAATATCACCCTTCCAGCGATGTAAATTAGGTTGTCGTAGGTGGTCAAATATCAGAGATATGGCAATAGTCGATAATGCATCTCATTTTCCGATTATTTTGTAATCACGCCACAGGTTGCAATTTTGATCGGAAATTTTGATCGAAATTTTAGGGGTTAATGGGGGTCCCACAGAGGAAGAAGCTTACTGATTTTAATGATGGTCGGATAATATTTAAGGGTCGGAATGGGCAAAAACTTATTTGGAGAAAAGGTCTACGGTCTAGAAAATATCACCTTTACAACGATGTAGGTTGTCGTAGCTGCTCAAACAACAGAGATATCGCAATAGTCGGTAATGCATCCCATTTTCCGATTTGTTTGTAATCACGCTACAGGTCGCAATTTTGATCGGATCGTCACGAATTTTTTGGGAGTTGATGCGGGTCCCACAGAGGAAGAAGCCTATTTTGGTGATAGTCGGATAATATTTAGGGGTCGGAAATGGGGAAAAACTCATTTGGAGACAAATTCAAAGTTTTATTCTTTGTGAATATATTGGCTTCTAGTAGGGGTATTCCAACGGCAAAACCTGTCAATGGAAGAAGGTGGTCAAACAAGGGAGATACCACAATAGTCGGTAATGCATCCAATTCTTCTATTTTTTGCAATCAAGGTACAAGTCGTAATTTTGATCGGATTGTCACGAAAGTTTGGTTGCTTATGGGGGTCCCAGAGAGAAAGAGGCATATTATTTTTGTGGTAGTCGGATTATATTCCCTAAAAGAAATGTTTACCAGTGAAAAGCTTATGCACAGGGGTAGTGGTGTAGGGTATCACATGGTCGGCCCCGTCCCGACTATAGCCTTTGCTCACTTGTTCTTTTCTAGTTCTCACTCGCGTACACGATTGATGGATGATAATCACATTGAACGTGACGTGAAATGATGTTGCCATTTTGGAGGGTTCTTTGAACAAATGTGTTTGAAAATGTGTGCTTTAAATTTGGTCGATTTGTAGTATAATTCTTGTTGTATTTTTATGTTGTGGTGTTACGGTGTTTTAGCCACTGGGGAAGTTTTTGCGAATTCTGAAACTACAATGTTCATAGATAAGAAAAAAAATCGCCGGAGGGCTTTTTAAATAAATCGCGATCAAAGATGCCATTTTTAAGGTATTTTATGTTTTTAAAATTTTGCTGGGAGAACGCAAGCCCTATCAAAATGGAACTAAATAAAATGTTGTAGCAGTGAAAAATTATTTATTTATTTATTTATGTGTATGAACATTTTTTGCATGTGAAGACATGTATTTCCACAGATCGTGTTGACGAATTTGTTGTTCTGCACAGTTTGTTTTCCGCATTTAACACAGCATAATATGATATTAAAACCTTTAATATGTTTATAGAAGATAAACTTGTATAGGATTTGGATATTTCTTAACTGAAACACTTTCGAATTTCATAAGATTTTACTTCCGAATTCGAATTTTACTATCGAGCTGTCCGAAAGTCGGTAAATAAATCAGAAATTTATACGATAGTTTATCAGAGTCGGCTAAAAAATCCGATTTTCATCCGAATTTCGGTCAGAGTTCGGACCGAATTCGGATCCGAACTCGGACGTTTCATCCGACTTTCGGACCGAATTCGGTCCGAACTCTGATGTTTTTTCCGATTTTGGTTTGCTGGGGTCTTTTTCTAAACATTTTCACTGTAGTTCTTATATCGTGTTGTAAAGCATAGCAGAACAATATGAACCATACATATGTACATGTTGAGTCTATCAGCACTAAGTTGAGATATTAGATGTTGCCATTATATTAAAGAAATTACAAATTTGTAGTTGCGAAGTACATATTTGGGCGATTAATTTGTCGCAGGCGATATAGCCTTAAAATCTTTCGCGTATCACCAACCAAAAGTGTTTATGCAGTGCGAATTGCGACCAAGATTCGCTGACGAATCATATGGAAGATCTTAAGAAGAAGAAAAAAATTAAAGGAAATTTATTTTTCGTTCTTCTTTGTATTTTGTTTCATTTGTTTGTTGTCTTTGATTTTTACCCATTTTGTTTTCTTTTTTCTGATTTGTTATAATTTTTAATTATTCCTTATGTTGTAGTGGTTGTATACTGGTTCCATTCATTTTCTTCATTTCACTTGGCAAAACCCGAACATGTGTTATGTTTGTCAATAGTCATAATATTATACGTGTCATTCATATCAAAGTTATGTAGAATGTGTATATGAGAATTATATGGAACCAAATCAAAAATTTTAGTAACAATCGCGGGATCGGCGTTCGGAAGAATAAATACTATTCGCCTGCACTAACAACTGAGAAACATAATACAAATTCCCGGAAAGATCGCCGAGATTCATGGCAGAAGATTCTTCGTAGCGATTGAATATAAAAAATAATTTTGGAGAATCGTCTACGAATGGCAAATTAATCGCGTGGGTGAATTTTATATAAAAATTCGCTAAAAGATCGCCGGAAAGAATCGCAGCTACATGTTTTAGATCTTTAAAAAATGCTCAAAAATATTATTTTCATATGAAATTTGAAGTTTTCTTTCAAGAAAAAATTACACTGTGTGTCATTTTTTGAGTCATTGTTTATTAACCATATTCTGACACCACAGCGTGATAGAAGACCAAAAATAAGAAGTCACATGTCCCGGCGTTTTTCCTTATCACTTCAAATTTCGCGGTTCTGGGCAGCAAAGACCTCAGGCTTTGATGTCAAAAGGGATCATTTTGTCAGGCACATATCTTCTAAAAAGCAAAGATGTATCTCTCGTCGTAAGGAATAATAATTGTGAACACATAAAATCCATTAAACTTCATCTTCAAGGTCAAAATCGACAAGTTCAAATTTCCATTATAATTTTTTCTCGGATTTTAGTCTGCAGATATCAAACGGATCAAAACAGAAGCAAACAGCCAACTAGAAAAATGTTCCTTAGATCTCCATAAAGAACTTTCTAGAACATACGGACTCTATAGAAACGGATCTTAATGGCCAAAATAGAAAAATTGCAAGTTCTGCTCTATAAATACTAAACCGTTGAAAATTTAAGAAAAGAATTAACCACAATAATGTAGCCAAAATATCAGTAAGCAACTTTCTGAAACATGCAAACTGTCTATGAACGCTCCTTATTGGCGAAAAGAATGAAAAACTTTTGAAAATATTCGATTTTTGTGTTTTTTTTTCAGATTCTGGTCCATAAATACCAAACCGTCCAAGACTTAAGGATACCCTCAACTACAAAAATGTACTTAAGATTTCAATGAACAACTTTTTAGGACATATGAAGTTTCTAGGAATGAGAAAAAAGCCATAATGGAAATTGAACCTTGACGATTTTTTCCTTGAAGATGAGGTCGAATGGATTTTATGTGTTCACAATTATTATTATTTAGGACGAGAGCTACAACTTTGCCTCCACGAATAATCCCAAATTCCAAGCGATTTAGAAGATATGTGCCTGACAAAATTATGCCTTTTGACATCAAAGACTCAGGTCTTTAGGGGCCATAACCGCGAAAATTGAAGTGATAGGGAAAAACGCCGGGACACGTATCTTCTTATTTTTCGTCCTCTATCACGCTGTGGTGTCAGAATATGGTTAATAATGTTCGTGTCGCATAGTGTTATCGGCACTAAGTTAAATACGAATATTATTCCAATATCTCTGTAATTTATGGCACACCTTTTCGAAAATATTATAATCGAATTTTAAGGATTCCATCGCAGATTTGTCAAAATACAATATTGCAGATTTTTTTATTTTCAAAACACCCATATCCGCCTTTTAGTGCGCGGATTCCAACGCGACATGGCGTTTTTTATTGTTGGACTGCAGAATTTTACATCTTTGTGTTTATTTCAGCTTGAGTCCATATTTTGTTGTAATTCAATTGTTTGAATAACAACAACATATTTTAAAGTGGACATGAAATTGATTAGTTGCGGGCGAAGGGTAGGGAATACTATAGTTTCAGTTGTCACCAAACAACTTCATCAGTTCCCTTTTTCGCCGACTCTGTATCGATAAACAGGTCAATAAAGCCATCTAGCAAATTAAATAAAATGAGAAATTTGCTGTATGGCCCTAAAGCTACCTACCCTTCGCCCGCAACTAATCAATTTCATATCCACTTTAAAATATTTTCTTGTTATTCAAACAATTGAATTACAACAAAATATGGACTCAAGCTGAAATAAACACAAAGATGTTCATTATAAATTTTAAAGCCAAAAAACCAAGGTTTTGAGGAAAATGTATTCACTAAATATTCGAATTTGGTCTCCTGTTACTAGGGTGCTGTACTTATGAGATTTATGTATCTCAAACGAATTACAAGATCTAAAATCCTATACATAGGTCAGAGCATTATCTGGTTGTGCTCCCAATTATAAGAAAATTAAAAAAAAACCTATTTTCCGATTTCAAAATGTCAGCAAAGGGGATGCAGTGTATATCAAAAAGTCATACATTAGAACCATGTTATCCAGAGGGTATTCTTTTACTCTTTTTTTTGGCCAGAAATTAGGAAAGAACACAACTACCGGTCGCACAATCAAAATCCT